>NC_090914.1:7502500-7874500 GCF_040956055.1 Brachionichthys hirsutus | reverse complement strand
AGTATAACAGGAGACTACTATAAGTTCTTGTGTGTCTCTGAAGAGATAGCAGGACAAGATATGTCCAATCAGCTTTGCATATATGAGCAGGCCCAACACTTATCATCAAGCTGTCACTCCCAGCAGGAGCTTCTCGCTGAAGTATCACAGACTCAGAGACAGGAGAAAGTAGAGGAGCAGCAAGATGTCCTCTCCTCCCATATCTCACACTGGCTTTAAATTAACAACTTTATCTATTATTCACATGCAAAGCAAATTTCATCTCGCATTAACCGTAAAAACTACGCCTGAGCCACTGTTGATATCACCTGGGTGTAATAATTACCATAGATTAGCATAGATTATCTTAGGCAAGGAGTTTTAGCCGCTTCATCGAGCACATTCTGTGGGTATTTTTGAAACTGACTTGTTTCCAGGAGTCGGCAGGTGCAGCAATAACTCTGGAACACTTTCAGTACTGAGGCACTTGATTAGATGAAAAGGAAAAGCACACGGATCAGCTGAAGGGATGTGATGATTGTTCTGCAGTCAGACATTTTGCCTTATGATTGAGGTTGAAAAATCCAACTTTAATCCACATTTTACACAAATCACAATATTCCCACTACAATATTATATAAAGTACAATATTTAATAGGATATATATCAGGAGAGATTAGAAAGAGGATATATTTCAATTACATTCAATTTATTGTGAACAAAAGTATGTTTGTCATTTAAACCCCAGCATGAAGTAGATCATCACCGATCAATTATATACTTTCTTGTGGGAGCCTAGACACTGATGGTGGTGAGGAGTGGAGCTTGTTGCTTGGATGGTTTCAGAGAAAGTACTCCTAATGAGAGAATTTGGTTGGAAGTGCCAGGTGGCACAGAATTGAGTGATGTACAGGTGGAGGTGGGTTGCGGATCTTGCTGTACAGAAATGACAGGATACAGAGAGACAGTGCA
The DNA here is from genome assembly GCF_040956055.1 of Brachionichthys hirsutus. NCBI lineage: Eukaryota > Metazoa > Chordata > Actinopteri > Lophiiformes > Brachionichthyidae > Brachionichthys > Brachionichthys hirsutus. Next base: position 7,873,549 of record NC_090914.1, on the reverse strand, counting down.
TATTTAACAGCTTGAAAATCATTGGCTAATAATAGAATGCGACAGGTTGTGATTGGTTGAGGGGAAAATACGGTAATAAATCCAAGGATAGTGAGAAAGTACTTATGATAGAATAGGCATGCAAGAGAAAGATTACAAGAAAATCTCCAAAAAGAAGAAATTGGTTTGACGTTGTGTGGCTAAAACCTCAGCAGTACGATTCTCCAAACTTTTCATTTCCTGAAGTCAGTGGGCGACGATCCAGACGTGGAGGAAAACTTTATTATACCTGTGTGTGGACACGCAGAGCTGTACAACATAAGCAATGTGCACCAGATGAAAAACGAAATTAGTTTCATCAAGTAAAATTATTTAACCACTGAATTCAGCCTTTTTTTTTTGCACGTGGACTGCCGGCACAGTTGTTGGATCCGCAGAAGGACTTGTCGACAGCGATGGAGGGCGCAGGGGTCCACAGAGAGTGAGTCCAGGTCGTCTCTAAACAACTTGTACCGGTGTCAAAATAACAGATGGCGCCATCTAAGCTTTGCATCAATCTCACTTGACGGCTCAGCTGAGAACAAAGATCTTCTTCGGTGGGTCGACATCCCTCGGAGCAAGGTGTGGTGATTCCGGCGTAAATAAGATGGAGCTATGGGTGGAGCAGTGCGCATACAAACCCAAAGGTTTTTATTCAACCAACAACATATGCAGTGATTCACTCACGTCTCGACACATGAGGTCCAGATGACCCCGTTCTGGAGAAATGTGCCAAAGAAGCAAACCGTATGAATACAGAGGTTTTAATAGCACGTATCTACAAAAGGAGCATTGTGTCTGCAATGCATCTAAATTAACCATTTATTAAAAAATAACAAACCTAGAAAGTTATCAGAGTATACTCATAACAAAGATTACATCACTGTGTGTGAATTTCTCCTCACAGGTTGATAACTTCATTTACTACTGTCATCTTTATCAATGACCACCTATCTACGACAGGATCATGGGTACAATGTTTCCCTCTCTGTGTACATATATAGATCAGTCAGTTTGTACTAAGATTTTAACTGTATCCTACGGTAACGTCTATCTCAAAACAGGGAATTAAAACAGCAAAGCACAGAAGTAGCAAAGTTACATTTTTCAACGGCTAGCAGGTGTTCTCTCTGCAGTGCTGAGATCTTAAATTAAATTAAGTAATTATATGTACCGTTACAATAAAGCAAAAACACAGTTGTTATTCCCAGCTGACAATCATCATACATAACATTTATCTTCATAGTAAGGCAACCTTTTCCCTGTCATATTAATATACATTTAGAACAAATCAATAAGAGACTGGATCAATAATAAATTACTTTTGACCACAAATATTTACCATTTTCTGTCCTCAAATATTTGTAACGTCAGGAACTACTGTTACTGTTAGATAGTTTTCATTCTGTGTGACAAAAATACTCTTACAAGCTACTACAAAATCAGGTGTGGTAAGTAACGCAGGCTAACTCATCCTGGAATTCAGTTTGTGCTTTTGCATTGCTAACATCTGCATCTCATATCCAAACATAAACAAACAATAGCAATTCAATGACTTACTACTAATCCCTGGTGAATATTGCTGCAGGGTTTAATGTTGTTTTATTATACATTGTTGATTATCATGTCATCCCTCATTGTCTATAACGCATAACAGTTTTATAAGATTTTAAACATAAAATACTTCGATAGTCTGTATCTGATTCTTTGCTTCCTGTCAGTAAAAATGTTCAGAATCATACACTGATGATTGCTTTCCATTCCGTGTTTAACGCATGCATTAGTCCTTCATTGAAATCTAATGTCCTGGGCCTCAGGGCTGCCTGACATGAAAGTAATTTGAGTATTTTCTAAATGTTTTAACATTCACAGTCTCTGTTCAGCCGCATAATTAAACAGCGCTGCTCTAAATTGCTTAGCAACTATCTGATGAATGTTTAAGATGGCTCGTATCAACCTGAATCTGAAGCGCCATTTAATCTCCATTCTTATCCCTGCATTACAAGTGAGGGTGTTATCTGGGGAGAGACACAGAAATAAACTTAAGCTAAAAAAAAGTTCCTTTTATTCATGCTTGAGGGCACACGTTTGATGCCTCTGTTTCAACTAAAGAGCTGTCATACACAAAAGCTGCTTTTCAAACTTGCAGTGGTAGCATCCAGAAATGCTTGGTCCTAACAAAATGCAGCCGAGTCCCAGTCTGTCGCTCTGATAAAGAAATATAGTCGGCTGCATGTCATTGTCTAGTATTACAACTTCAACACTCAGGGGCCCAAAGCACAAGCCAACAGAGAAAGAGTATGCCTGTCTACATAGTGTGGCCTTATTTAACGGTCCAGAGGCTAGTGTGTGTGTGTGTGTGTGTGTATGCGTCTGTGAGAATACGTTCATCAGAAAGTGCAGGCGTAGACGACGCCCACCACCACAATGTTTCCGATGGTGGCGATGATGGCGATCCAGAGCCAGATGGCGTCGCTTGACATCGACTGCGACTCATCCGGTTGGCCGTGTACCGATGCGGCGGCGTGAACGCTGACCGAGGAGTTGAAGAGCGAATGTTCGCCACTGTAGTCGTCATTGGGCGAGGAGTCCATGAAGGCTCCCGTCATTACGGGGATCTAGGAGGGAAGGAACAGACGGAATGAGGTGTTATTGCTAGCGTTTGGTAGAGTTTGGTAGAGGAGAGCATGTTTTTGGAGGTGGGAGGAAACCAGACAACCCGGAGAAAACCCACGCGGACACGGAGAGAACACACAAACTCAGCATTCCCATAATAATTGTCATAGCCAAAATGTTTTGTTAGCCAGTAACTATTTGATGGATTCATAATGACCAGAGGCTGAATCTTAATTACTTTGCTCTGATTTCTCCCCCTCAGAGCTTCACATTTGTGTTTTAATTCATATGCCTCACCAGATGTTGAGTGGATTTTCCTTAAAATATGCACAGACATGCCTGCCCCTTCCCTCAGGACGAGTTGTGATATTTTCAATAGTTCCCTCTACCCTGGCGTACTCCTACTGTGGAGCTGTCCGTGGTGCTGAAGGGAGCGTTGTTTCAGGGAGCCCTCCAAAACAAAGCGGTGCGTTTCAGCACCACGGACAGCTCCACAGTAGGAGTATGCCAGGGTATAGCTGTATCACCTCGCTAGATTTATTCTTTTTTTTTTGGCCAGATACCTTGAATTATAAAAACAGCCACAGCAACATGGTCTGACCTTAATCTGATGTTTAAGGTCAGACCATGGATCCTACAATGCAATGTTAGAATGCCAACATGCTATGTAAATTGCACCCATGGTATCCAAGCCATGCTTTGCTGAAGTTCTGATTGAGGTCACAGATTTCAATTTTTTCCATTTCCATTTTTGGACCATCTTGACCAATCCAAAAAAAGATTTTCTTCCCTGACAGACATCGCATGCCAGATTTGTTCCTATTGAATATTAAAAGAAATAAGAGGAAGACTGAATGCATTACTAAATGTTGCAAGGAAAGCCACCCCATGCATGCTGGGTTTCACTCCTGCTGAGAGTGCGTGTGAGACTCCCAATGCGTGTGCATTCAGGAAGTAGTGCCTGATTAACATGGAATGAATATTTCAGATGTGGCAAATGAAAATGATTTATTGCTTTGGAAATCTGAGCCCTATGAAGATTAACCACCAGACCAGAAGTAATTGAATGTTCTCGCGCGTGTGAGTATTTTGTGCGTGTCTCCGAAGACCGATGTGTGTTCGGGAAAATACATGAGAGACCCATACTTCACTCAGACCAGAAAACAGACTGTGCTGAAGACGTTGAAAAACAATGCTAAAAATACCTCCGAGGGATGCTGAGCACTTGCATACACAGAAATTCTCTCTTGCTTGCTCATTTGCTCACCTTCACTCTCTCTCAAACTCCCACCCACTCTCTTGTAAACATAGGCTAATGCACGAGGACATTAACACAAACACACACACACACACACTCTTCAGGTCTTCCCTTGCACAGGGAAAAGCACCGTTTAGAAAGCATTGTGTTGCTCTCCATTCATTGGCCCCTGGTGGTGAATAATGACATAACACATCCTGTGGAGCGCATGTTGTGCACGTGAGCATGATGGAGGCGGACAGGCACGCATGAAGTCCAGCAACCCGGGTCTCCCACTCTCCCCCACTCAGCCACAGTAACTGCTGATTCATCCTGCTTTGAAATTTCATGTATTTTTCATCTGTTTCAGCATTTCTTTCTTCTAAAATTAGCAAATTCCTGTCAGGGACATCACAAACATTGTTGGGCTGTGTAACTACTGTAAGTGAAAGGAAGTAAATGAGGAATAAATTAGTAACAATAATCCATATGAAAAATAAACAAGGACTGCTCACATATTCGCATTATTTTCTATTAGCTTGCGTTCATACAGCATAGTGCGTGGAGTATTTGGCAAACTACAGAGATAATAATAATAATGCTAATTTTAAATCTAAATGGGAAATTACGTATTGAGCACATTTTCAAGGAGGGCTGGAATATAGGTACAATACGTTAACAATCCAGCAGGGAATAGATGGCTGGACAGATTATATGTGGGAGTTGATAAGGGATGAGTGGCAGGTGCCTGAAACACACAGGTGAGTTGGGTGGACTTGATTGCTTGCAGGGATGTGAAAAAAGCTCTGATGTTAGTAGAGAGGAAACACAAAATAGATAAAACAAAAGTTGAATTACCAGTAATATAAAAGGCAATAGTCGTTGCAATAACTGAATATGATTGAACGTAACTTCCCTCCATGTTCCAATGTACACAAAACTCCTGACCTGAATATTTCAGTGATACTTACACTTACGATCCTCCACATAGTAAAAATCCCAGTCCCAAGAACTTCTCTTCAGTGAATCATTTTTGCACTTGCTGTGCTCAAAAGGCTTTGATTTATTAATCCCAGCTGTTACCAGATCCACCCCGTCCTACTTGCATGATCACAGTCATTGTAAAACAGAAAGGACTGTAATTGCCTCCTGTGGGACATTGTGAGCTTTAAGTGCTCCGCGATTCGACTTCGGGACAAACCAGCCAAACCCTAATAAAGGTCTTTGGATAGCGCTAGACCCAATCAGAGAGAACATGCTGGGGTTTTTTGCACTTAGAGATAATATGAGGTCATTCTCAGATCAAATCAATACTTGTGTCCTTGTGGAGAACAAACTTAACGGTGTACTCTGGTCAAATGAACTGTATTGGAGAAAACAGGCACAAAGGCGGAGTCCAGTGGCTCAAAGAGTGGCCTTTGGTTTTCAAATCACACAAAAAGAATCAATGAAAACTCACAGGTGTCGATTTTTCTCACCCACCACAACCCTCTCTGATCTATTCACCATTGTGGATTTAATCACACTTCACCCCATAATGCTAGATCAGTGTGGGAAGGAACAATGTCAATGAATTTCATTGAGGAACCGAGGAAATTATTTTCTGACATAAACCATCTAAATTTAACAGCCATGTTTACAATCGGAGATTTTGACTTGTCGTTGCAGGAAAAGCACAGGTGAAATGTGCTTTTCAGCCATAATTAATCTCATTATTCACACTTGGGATATGTCACAATGTGTTGCTGGAAAAAGAAAGAGAAAAGAAGGCCATCATGTCCAAACAAAGCCTCTGCCAGCCAACTGTGGCGCATCAGCCCCAGCAACACACAGATGTTTGCCGTTGTTCTGATGGCTCACCGGTCTGTCAGCGCCTCAGCGCTCAATCACCGCCCTGCTGTGACAGGTGCGCATCGCCGTGGAGATTAAGCCATCAAATTAAATATGCAGTGGGGTTGACTGTGCGACAATCTCGACACGATCACTGAGCTAAAAACTCAAATAAGTGTAAACTTACAACGAAATTAGAGACAATTAGAAAAGTTGTCAGAGCGTGCAGACCTTATCTGGAGCATCGTCATTCGGTTCTAAATTGTTCTTGGTATCTATAGACACCAACCAAAGTGAATCGGAGTTTATGTGTATTTTAAACTTATTTTTGAATATGTAAATGCAGTATTCCATTTCAGTTGTTAGGCATCTCTATCTATTAAATTCACAGTAGGCTGAAACGCAAGTGTACCCCCATTTTTCGGGAACATCTCCAATCCAGATTGGATCCAGATGAAATTTGGTGGTAAAATAGAGGTCCCCACCCTACATGATTGTGTCAAATTCCATGAACATCGGTCAATAATCAACTGAGATATTGAGGAACAAATTGTGGAGCTCCATTGACTGCTGTGTTAATGAACATCTCAAAGTGATACATACACACCCATTCTGTCATATTTGGGGTGCTGTTGCATCATGGTGGAAAAACATTTGACATTTGATTTACATGGAAGAAAATATGTGCTTTTTAAATATGTTTGCCTCCTTCATGAGGCTGATGGATGCTTTTTATCTGTATTCCCTGTAGTACTACAATTTCAGTGCCACCCATAACCTACAGGCCATTCAGGACACAGCAAATTAAGGAATAAAAATAAGTGGGGCGTCATGGTTACTTGCAGTTACTAATTTTCCCTTGCTCACCTGTTTCTGTTTTTGTGTTTGATTGCTCCTCAGACTGCAGCAGGCGAGGCTGGCTGTTTGCTCCGGACACACCTGAGCCTCATTCCTTCCTCATTTGGCCTGCTCCTTAAATCTCCTCTCCACCAGCACGCCTGCGGCAGATTATACCGTTCCACCAGCTTCATGTCTGTTATCGCTGCTACTCTTTTTCTAGGTTTTCCTACCCACACCTGCTGCAGCTTGTTATGTAATATTGTAGGTGTGTGTGTATGTATGTCCAAACATAATAATTATAGCTTATAGTCTGTGAAAGTGGCTGTGTGCCTTGTCTTTGTATTTTGTCTTATGTAAGTAAAAAAAAAAATGTTCATCCCTGCCTGAGTCTCTGCATTTTAGGGTTCCAGTTTCTAGACTACATTCTGACATGGGATTGTAGTGTAAATGTGGAGTGTCATCCCAAGCAACCTTCAAATGTACAGAACGCCATGTTTGGTCTGTGCTGTACTTCAGGCCTGTTCTAGTAATAAATCAGGAGGGAGACATACTGAGGTTTTAGGGAGGCTTGTTCATCCACAAAGAAGTGTTGAGACCTGGTAACTTGTGGTCAGATTTACGGCTATGCTTTCATCGATTTTTCTTGTCTTGGCCGCTGAGCAGCATTTTTTAATAAATCTTAAAAGTCAGCGAACAAGTGTAGCCTGAGTGATCCTCACTTGACAGCCCTGTCTCTGTCAGCTCGATGAAATTGTGCCTCAGATGATGGTGAAAAATAGAAGATGGCTTTGTTCTCTTGCGTCACGTTTCCTCATTTCCTCTTGCCTCATACAGAGACATCAGGGTGTGTGCATGAGGGCTTCTTCATGCTTTGCACCTACATTTAATATGAAAGCAAGCAGACCCCCCCCCCCCCCCCATCCACTTTAATCACAGAAGCGCAATGCTGATATTGTTATCTGCTCTGCAGACTATTTTTATCATCTCGTGTGTTTATACACCTCCTTTGACAAAGAACAGAGCTGCGGTCTGAATGTTCCAATACATTTAACTCTATTAGTGTGAACACAATCCTGGCAGAGCTCTAGAGGTTCGACTAAAACGCGTTGTTCCCGGTTGAATTAGCAATTACAAAATTACAAAACCGTCTGATGCTAACAAAACAGCAGGAATGACTCTCAGCCCATCTCAGATTCACCCCCATTATTACTTTTGCAACCTTGAAAGGAGATTGTGCCCCTCCCCAAACCTCCACCGAGCCTCCAGGTCACGACTCAGTCCTGGATCCAATGCCAGACCTCTCCTCTGCTGCTTACTGTCTCTAACCTCATCTCTGGTCTCAAATATTTTCCCTCCTGACACCCAGGAGGCTATAATATAATATAATAACTCCAAAGTTGCTCCTGGTGTAGGCTGTAAAATAAATTCCTCCAGTGACACAATCTGGATTACATACAGCATTATATTGCCTCGCTTGTGTTTGCTCTCAAATGCCTTTTTTTAGCTTCTAATTGATTTTTCTCTCATCTTGCTGTAAATGATCCGCCGATGTTTGAAAGGAAACCCTACGAGGGTCTTTACAGCCGACTCCTGCGCTCTCCTATGCCATCCTTGAAATATGTGTGATTGCAATGGTGCATTTATTGGAAATAATTCTGTGTAACAGCCTCTCCTACATCTTCGTCAGTGTCGTAATGGTTATGTATTTTCATATTTCGGCAGGTTTCTCTTTTAATAGCTGTCTGATTAATTCTGCCTTCCAGAACTAAAGCAATCTGAATCGCCCAGCATGAGATGATAAATTTACATTTATAGCACTTACCGGATGCTTGTATCAACAGCATCTTAAACTGTGTGCTGTGTCTTCCCTTAATTGAGACAATGCTGCCGGGAGACATGACTGTAAAGCGGTGGAGGTTGTACAGAAATGATGAAGGGAAATTCAGCGGTGCTTGTTGTATAGTATGTATTCAAATTATCAAAACTGTTACGTGTCAAGATAGTGGACATAATTATGTGTTTATTTGGAAATTCTTTAGAAATAATAGTGATTTCTTTTTTATGCACCACAAAAACTGTATTTGTCACTTCTGATGAACCAAGCAGGCGTCGCAGTCTTTCCTGTATGGTATGTTTTAAGTTTTAAATTCCTCCGAGTCTTCGTGTCTGTATTGTATGTTTTCTTTCTGTTTTTCTCCCCCCAGATCATATTGATTGATCTGGTAAAGACAAACTCACAGGGAAAAGTAGCAGAGGAAGGATCTCCAGTGTGTAAAATGCTGCAGATGCAGGTCGGCATCAGCAGTTTGTTTCTGTATGTGTTTTCTCTGTTTGCAGAGGGGGCGTGCGGGGGTCTTATGAATTTGTCATGCAAATGCTATGTTGGCCTAGTTACAAGCACAATGATATTGTTCCAGTGGCTGATCGGCAGCGCTCCCTCACTCCAGTGCCCTCAGTCTATGATTTTAGAGTGTGTCTGTCAGTGAAAAGAAAGAATATCAAGAAAAAGAAGACGTGTGTCTTTACAGATAATGTGACAAAGCATTCAAAATGCTAACTTGGGCGTCGAGACATGGGGAGAACCTTGCCTGTTTGTCTGTGATTGTTTGCAAACTGAGATTGCAAAAAGAAGCAGGACCATTGCTTCTAAATGTGCTTGCATGTTTTTTGGTTTTTTTTTACACAATGGTGGGTAAATATTTCTATGCAGCTCCAACTCTCCGGAGGCTGTGTAATCCTTATAGAGCAGATGGAAAACCCGAATTAATATGTGATGTGCGACATGTTTTTCTAATGTACGGCATTTTGCAACGTGGAGAAGATCAATACTCATTACAGACAGAATTTTTTTTTTTATATTATGATATAAAGCTAAAAGAAAGTGCCACTTGTACAAATATCTCAAGAGGCATAACAGGGAAGCGGCAGTAGAGAAGTCATAGATCCATGTGCTCTAGTGGGTGGGTGTTTGGTTGAATACAACAGCATGGTAATTAGCTCCAAAACATCACAGCTGAGAGCTGATTCACAACTCTGTGCAAGGCTAGTTAATAATTCAACATTTTAAGAAAAACCTCAAGTTAGCATACTCATACATACCGGGGGCATTCCAAATGATCTCCATAAGCAATACGACCGACTGCATTGCAAGTGCCCGATTCATCATCTGCGCATTAAAACCGCATGTATCCGAAATGAGAAGCTCACAGTCAGACTTGTTTCGTATTAACAAACATCAGAGCTGTGGAACAATGAGCAAAGCCATGTGAAAAAAAGTACCTTCCATAAACCTGATGCTAACAGACAATAGCAGTGTCGGAATAGGCAGTTTATCAAGGAGAATGTGTGTAATTTATGGTTTGATGAGTGCATTAGCAGGGCAATTGAAGCAAGTCGATTTGTGTCCTATATTGTGAGACTTATACGCCGCAAATGAGCAACAAGATTGAAATACAGTAATGGCACTATTGCAGCAAAACTGCTCATGAGCTAAATTCAGATTTTGATTTTATGTTTTCTCATAGTCATTACATGTCAAGATGAGTGGAGAGTAGATTATTTGTATAGGAATATAACATCTATACCTGCTGGGTATCAGAAAGTACAGTTATATAGGAAGCGCCATGCAGTTAGGGGGTTTGGTCTATCGCGGAACGATGTTATTACTTCATCCTTGGCTGTCACAGTCCATTAAAGCGCCCTTTCACTCTTCACAGGATTTCTTTCAATATGCTTTCACGTATAACGTTGCAGTGCAAACCAGCTGGGAGCTGTTTGTGATTACAGTGCAAACATGTTACGGTGGCCCCGAGACACAATAAACATCATTGGTATGAATCGTTTTTCTGTCAAACACCCCCCAGCTTACTCATTTATTGTTTAAAAATGAATATGTTTCAGTAAGTTGGTTAAAAACACTGTCTGGGTGATTTAAAAGAAGAACCCTGCATGTATTAAAAATGGCCCTGTTGCATTTTTTGTGCTTAAAGAATAAAAGCTGTCATGAACCCAATAAAAGTCATCTCCCATGTAGACAACGTCACGACAAAGATCCAGCCGTGTTCCTGTTACTGTTGTTGTTGTTTTTTTTTACAAGAGAAATGGTTGAGTTGTGCTCATTGTCATGTGATAAGAAATAATGTCCTTGCATTTTTATTCAAATAAATGCAGCCTATATAAAACAACATAACATTTGTAACATTATCTTAACTCCCCGTTCGGATGACCTTCAGTTATTTTTACGACTCTCTTTGGCGTCTGCTTCAACAGGTATCGCAGCCAAAAATAGACCCCTGCTATTTATTGGTGGTGAGCCAATTGTTCCCATCGAGTATATAAATATTTCTCACTTTGAAGACATTGAATCTGCTCAACCAACTGCAGCAGCAGCGCTGACTCTCTCCACTATCAACTAAATCAAAAATAGAAGACAGAATTCTGCTCTCAACGGGAGATACAGTCATCAAATGAGGGTGAATTATGGAGTGGGTCTGCTGTGAAGAGCCTCACCTTTCCTTCAACCCAGTAGTGGAAAAACATTCTTAAATGATCAAGCATCTTCATCACTTAAATGGTGTAACGCTCCCGAGCAGGGCCGACATCTTAGTGTTGCTTATGGGCATTTCAAACGCTCCATTATGTTGTGTGAAGTCACGCATTTTCAGCATTATTCTGCCAATTTTGGTTTTATTTGTCTCAACAGCGAAGGGGCATAAACACAAAGGTATGTAACGACAGGTGAGTTAGCAAAACAAGAAAGGTCTGAAATCCGCTGAGAACAGGCAGACCAAAGAAATTGAAAGCATTGATTTTTGTATTTTCTTTTGCGTACATGGTTCTATCTATCTATATTTTCTCAACCTGCTCTCAACACTGCAGGGTCATAAAAGTGAGAGGAGGCTGAAAATCATTTCTTGGAAGTTTCAGTATCTTTCTTGATGCTGAAAAGGCAGATGAAAGACCAGAAGGGAAATGAGGATCGATAGATGAAAAGGCTTGGTGCGCCATTATTACACCCTTCAAATAAGCCTCTGCTATAGGGGCCAAGAGGTATCGTTTTTCAGAAGAGACAGTCTTGGTGTGTCGCATGCAAAGGGAGATAACTTGATTATTTAATAGAATTTTTTTCATGTAGGAAACAAAGCTGGTCCTAATATACTGTAGGCCCTGTGGCATCTTCTCTTTTGAAAAGTGTTTAATGGGGAAATAATCTAATCTGTGAACTATTCAACCCTCATTTCCGGATTCACATCAGGGAGCGGTGGTTGCTGCAACCCAGAAATACCCGTCACCAAGAAGGCGGATAAAGCGGACATGAAAATGAATCCATGATTAAATTTTTTTAAATATTTGCATATATATAGGTCACTTATACTGTACATATTTTGTCATTAAATGAGTATCAGTAAGTGAGGACCATCTGTATCCCCTGCATCTGGAATCATCCAAAGTTGTCTGCCACATCTTTTATTGTCTCGTCATCTGGCAACAAAGTTAAACCAATCTTTTCAGATCCTGCGCCTATAAAGTAGATGAGAACATTTTATTTTCCAGTTGTGGCCCTCAGCCACTCCCCCTATCTCCTTCCTTTCACTCTCATCTGTCCTTGCTAACACGAGCAGACACCGGACACCCTGTCAAGATGAATGACTCAGAGCCACATAGCTTCACTGAATAAGTAATTGAGTAATGAGAAATGCTGACAGCTTGTCATGACATGAGAATTTGGAAACAAACCTATAGTTACCTGTCCGGTCGAAACAGGCAATCAACTAAAAGTAAACCCTTAAATTGCTTGTGTTAATTGGATTAACTGATGCATAATAAAAAAAAAAGTAGAAAACAAACATGATATTAACTTGAATTCATATGGCTCTAATATTGGAAAAGAAACACTGGAAATTGGAGACTATAGTAAATAAAAACAGGTGTATGCATGCAGATTTCTTTAGACTGAGCCGTACGGCTTTTGTCAGCTTTGATACACGTTTTAGTGTGTGGTTGTTTCAAGGGGCCCGTTGTTCTAGGGTGAAAATTCGATTTCATTGTGTGTCCGCAGATGTTGATTAATAAAAGTATTTCTTTTCATTTAAAGCAAGTCTGTCCACAACACGTCAAACCTGAACTCGACATCAGTCAGCAACCACTCATCGACTCCATCATCCAGCAGCAGTTTAGCAGGATGAGCGGTAGTGTAGAGTATTTTATTCGCTTGGAAAGTCAACTCAACTAACAAGCACTGGCAATGATGAGGAATCCAAAAGTGTTAGAGGAAGACTTTCCACATGAGCAACTGAAGGATGTCAGGGAAGCGCTCATAATTAAAAATAAGCTTTTTGAGGAAAACTTTAACAAAGTACAGGAAGATCCCGAGCGCTGGGGACCATGATCTTCAGGCTGCCTTTTAAACTATACTTCACACTTGTGCATGCATTGGCCCTGGAGGAATGCAGACTGTACATTTCTTAACACATTGTAAACTGTGGTGACTTGACGTTGCATACGATAAAAGGATGCAGTGACTGAACAACTGTTGAGAAATGCCTGTTTGAACAGCTTGCACAAAATGTCAAAAACACTGTGCCAAAAGGTAAATCATTAATCAAACACAAAGCACTCCCATTGTATCGCAGAGAGCAGTTTAGCATGTTTCTGTCGTATTATACGAGGCCGTTTCAACAAAAAGGAGACTGACAAATGTGGCCGAACAACGTTCAATCACGTTACCAATCTGAGGTGATTTTAATGCACACATGCTCCGTGTTTTATTTCGGAGGATAGGCTCTTCCTGAATGCCAATCTTTGCTTCTTATGTGTTCCATTCCCTCTAACTGCTCATCCTCCATCCTCTGCTATATGGGGAGAGAAATATGTAACCACGACCTTAAAAAAAGCATCCACTGTCGCAGAAAAAGAACAGTTATGGCGGCATCTGTCATATTTTAGAGACCATTTGATTGCAAGTGTGCAATAAGAGCTGCACAGAGAAGAATGGGTAAAAAAAAAAAAAAAGAAATCACCCACTGTCTAGACAGGCTTCAAAATTCCGGGGAGCTCAACCAGACTTCAATCCCAGTCAACATTACAGAGGGATTCAGGATGCTGGAAGCGACTGCCTCTCAGTAACATTAAACAGCTGCTATCTGCATTCTTTTTTAAGTTGCATGGGTGCTGGGAGAAAAGCAGGAACTGGAAAAGCAGGAGGAAATAAGTATGAGTCCATTGGGAATGGAGTTCTTATTTTATCTTAAGGATGAAAGCTGTTATCGTGCCTCCATCTTGTCCGATCTGTGACCGAGGTCATTTTAGCAAGATTCTTCTCACCTGCTTTCCAACCGATCTTGCTGCCACTTCATCCGATGTTTTCTTAACTTGTGGTTTCTGAATTACAGTATTTGTTTGTCTATCTGAATTTCAGCAGGACTATATAAAAACTACCGGGAGGATATTCAGGAAACTTAATGGATAATTGAGAATCTAATAAACACATTTTAAAATTGCAAGATGGATCTCTTCTCACCAATTTAATCAACTGTAGTCAAACTACATGATGGATTTTCAATAAACGTGTTAGGTTAGTCATCCGAATTTAAATTATAGGGATTGATTTCCTACTCCTCCCCACCAGAATGACTTCTTTGTCCCTGAAAGCACTCCTGCTAAATTAGCCATTACACAGCTGTCTGCTTTTAACATTTGAAGTAACCGAACGGCATCTTCTGATGGACTAGCATTAGCTTGACCCAGGCCACGTTTTTGCTATCATTATAAGCAAATTAACTTCAATTGCTGTTAATATTTATAATTACTCAGTTATTTTAATGGTGTGACTGTAAATTCCTACTTTTCTAAAGGACTTATTGTTTACTGGAGTGTATTCTAGTCACGCACGGGGCTTATACTCAGTCAAGGACACCTTTATTTATTCGTTTATTTATTATTAACTCTGAGCAGTGAAGGTTTTGCACTGTTACATTCTAGAAACAGACTTTTACTTTCATTCTGTAATCTCTCATGTTCAATGTGGGACTGTAATATAATTCGATAACTCAATCCATATGTCATTTATTTGATCACAAATTCAGTTTTATCTTACAGGATGGTGTAGGAATAAACCAAAAGTGACTTAGACTGCAGGAATGAATTGCATGGAAAAAATGTTTTTTGTGAAATGACATGCAAAAAAATGTCATACACGTGACATTAATTTTTATTTTCATAATTTAAGCATTTGGTGCATTATTAAATGCACATTCTTATGATCATGTGACCTACAGTTGCTAGTTTGGGTTAGTCATCAAAGTTACGAGGCCAGGTATGGAAAAGATTTTGTCTGTCCCGCATTACAGCCACTGATGGCAAAGATAGTATACAAACCATTTAATAGCAGTTGCACAGAAAATGAAGAGAGCAGACAGACAAACACAACCAGACACTAAGAGGGGTGGGGGGGGGGGGACTAAATTATCTCCTCATGTCAAAACAGATACGCAACAACACATTTGCAATGAAGAGTAAAGTAATGGAAATATTCAAATGCGTGCAAGGAGCAGGATGGCTTCAGTTAAGTGTGTCGTTTTGAATTAAAATAGGGAGCATGAGAGGAATGTTGGAAGTTGTAGTTCTTTTTCTTAGATTTAATTTTCTTTCTAGCCTTTTTGTGACAGAAGTGTACAACGGTCAAACAATAACCTTATTGATTCTACCTGAAGCTGGATGAAATTAAAGCAGACATCAAAGCATTACATTTAATATTACCACATAGTAAGGTTAATAAATTGACAATTTGAACGACATTTTTTAACATTTCTGCAGTTGTACTTCAAGTTTAACTTGTTGACCGGCCACGCCAATAAAATCAGATGTGACAAAAAAAGAAAAGAAAAAAAAGTTCAATGCAACAGAAGAAGGTTCTTCTCACCTGCGCGGCCATGAATGACAGATCCATGCTGATGCTCCTTTCAAGCCGGCGCGCTCAGAGAAAAGACGCGGACGTGTTTAGTGTTTCCTCTTAATCCCCGATGGAGCATTTGCCTCCTTCGCTGCTCCTCCAGTCGTCCAGAGGCTCTGCAAGTTGACGGACTTTACGTGAGGAGCATGTCTGATGTGAAGGAGCGTCATAAAAGAGGAGAGAAGGAGGGATGTGGGAGCAGACGGAAGGATGAAGAGATGTGGATCATGGGAGTGGGGAGTGAGGCTGGGGAGGAGGAGGCGGCGGACTGTCACATAAACAGAAGGAGGTGCGAGGCTATCTCTCTTTCGCTCCCTCTCCCTCCTTTGTTCCCATTATTTCTCCGTGCACTTATTTTTTTTGCTCATCCTCCCTTTACCAGCCGCTGTTGAGACGGTACACGTGCTGGACACGCCCCCTCCTTTCACTTCCAGACAGCCCCTCATTTTTATCATCCCTTTTCATCCACTTGTCCTTCTGACAAATAAACAGCCATTGATTATCATATTGATTTAGAACTTAATGAATGACAACATTAAAATCACGAGCGCCGTACATTTCTCAAGTGATGCAATTAATGATGTCATCCATCAGCGTTGATTACAACAGCACTCCTCCTCCACATGGACCAGCACAACCACTGGAAGATGTCATCTTGTCGGATGGGAGCCCACTCTTAGGTCAGGCCTGCTTGGAGTTGTTGCTGAGTGTTCTCCCTAATCTTCTAACCTCTCAACATTTGGGGTTGCTGCAGAGTCGATGGAGGCTTTGTGGCTGCATCTCTAATTGTGTTTTCAGACTCTGCTTAACTCACTAAAATCAGTCAAGCCTGATCAAACATTGTAAGTTGGTATGCAATAAATTTGAAATCAGAGGAATTGTCTTTTCAAGCTTGACCAAAGAATGGGTTTTGTTATTCTTTTAAATCCCCCCCAGGGTCGAATATAGTTTGAAATATAAAATAATTCAATTTGTGGAGATAAAGACTCCTAAGATATGTGCATGAATTTTCTTTATCAACATCCCTCTGTGTTCATGGAAAACTTGCAACCTAAAACTAATGAGACATTCTTTATTAACTAGGCCTGCAGAATAAATGATGCTACTATTATTCATAGAAGAAGTCTTTTCAAGAAGCCAATTAACAAGCTCTACTTGCAGTGTGAGGAGCAATTAATTCATTGGTGGCCTGGCCTTTGTTGTGAATACTAAAATTCTTGCTCGGTTGAGTAACACCAGTCTTACATGCAGAGCCGATTCAAAGAGCTCACTGGTGTTCAGACAGCAAGCGCTTACGTTCTGGTGAGGTCAAGATATATTTCAGCCGAATTATAATTGACCATAAATATCTGGCCTTTCAAAATAAAACACTTTCATCAGCTAGTTTGGCAGCTATAGATGATTATCCTTGAAGTTTATAGGCAATACCAATGCATCATGGTTCATGCTAGCATCCTTAGCTTGGGTTTTCGAGGGAATTAAGCAGAACTCCCAGGTTAACCATTAAGACTTCATCCTCCAGCTAGTATTTTTTGCTGACGTATTTGGCTGCTTTTTACAAGCACGTGTTCATTAAATTGATTGCCTGGTGGTGTGAACACGCTTAGTTTTAAGTTTTAGGTCAGCATGACACAGCCGTTAGGTTCACTGCCGTCCAACGGAGATCTAATTAGAACATCTCCGACCATTTACAGTCATCCACAGCACAACGTCAATAAACAACTCACTGCTTCTATTTGGTATCTTACGTGATTAAACAGTTCAACAGGAAAATCATTGAGGCCCTCAAAAACTGATAAATCTCCTTTTCAAAAGAGGGAAGTTAACAGGAACGTCATATATGTCCGTGTATTTCCCGTGTAGAAGGAAGAAACAATTTAGGAATTTAGGTTGTATTGACTTTATCCACATCCACACAGCAATATGATCCTTATAGTGGAAGGACAGATAGTTATTATATATTTTGATTGTTAAGACATTTATCCACTGGTTTGTGTTCAGGAAGCCGTAGCACAGTGGTACGC
Organism: Brachionichthys hirsutus; assembly: GCF_040956055.1. Taxonomy (NCBI): domain Eukaryota; kingdom Metazoa; phylum Chordata; class Actinopteri; order Lophiiformes; family Brachionichthyidae; genus Brachionichthys; species Brachionichthys hirsutus. The sequence continues at coordinate 7,856,034 of NC_090914.1, read as the reverse complement.
TTCTTTAAAACTTAATTTGTGCTTCAAAGCCTTCACAGTGTAAATGATGGAAAATAATTTAATGAAGCCGTCATCTTAAAGGCGGTGAGATAAGTTGAATTCATCAGTAATATCGTGACGCTATTGTGACGACATGTCTGGAAAAATGCAATGGAATATTTTGCCTCTACTGATTCAGTGATTCAGTTTGCGAAGCAACACAAATCCATTTCCAAGGTGATGCTGTGATTGATTGGTTGTTAAGTTTCCTGTCAAAATTAGCCACAGAGTTTAGGCTGATTAATGATCCAATACTGCAATGCACATAGACTGATGCTTTTTTAATCACCTTCGCAATGGTCATTGAGGCAAACCTGCAGGACATCATTTGAGGCACTGACTTTTCTCTTTTTAACTACTTTTTAGGTAAAATTTTTCTTTATTTTTTGTGATGTTTTCTGAACTGTTTTTTGATTTAAAATTGCATTTTTATCCTGAAAATCAGTCATATTCAGATTTTATTTTTGCTGGTGCTGTAATGCCGTGATTTCTGGTCTCACATCTACGAATGAGAGAATTCTGAGCTCTGTGTGGCGTTTGCTTTGTTTTCTTCATGTGTGCTCAGCCCAACAACATCCAATATAGGTGAAGTAAATTTCCCCTTAGGTGTGTGAGTGAACAGTTGTTTGTCTCTATCCACGTCAATCCTGTGCCGAATTGGAGATTGCATCCTTTTTCTCGCCGAAAGCAAATTCACTTCTGTATTTTAATCAGATTTTGTGCTGTAAATACAGAAAACAAATGTCTCTGCTGTTTTTGACTCGTCGTTAGTCCACTGTTTCTTAACGCTGTCTGTTGTTGTTACGCACGGTACGCCAGATGTTTCATAATAATATCCCCATCGAGAAATGAAGGATTTCTATTCACTAAAACGCTAATTTGAAACAGTCATGTTGAGTTTTAGATGCAGCAAATTTAGCAAGCGAACAGAGGCTTTGAACTCTGTGATGCTCACATAACAGATACTTCTCTAACTAAGGGCACTGATTTGAAATAAAGACCTGCATGTAATACAAGCCTGCTTCATGTCAGGACTGTACGTTCTGCAGTTGAGGCTAATATTTTAGGAAACACAATTACATGTAACACTCCGCTCAGCAGGAGGCAGATAAAACGGTCTCCTCCTGAGACTCTGATCTCAGCTTGCAGCTATTCCTCTTTCCACACATGTGATGTTCTTAAATCGACTCACTGGAGGAAGGAGGGACCGAACCACAACTGAATCCTACTCTGATAGCGTGAGAAGTACTTTGTGCATCCACCCATGACCAGCTCCAAATGTATTGCTTTCCTCCTTTGCCCTTGCCTCCCCCTTTTGTATGTTTGGAAAGTGTTCTTCAAGCAGGATTAAATCATGTATTGGTTGAATGTTTTTGCAATGAAGAGATTACGTTTTAGTTATAAGGGTCTACTGCACCGAGAAACGAGTGATATCTGCGTAAGCTGCAAAAGGAGAATGCCTGAATGCTCTTAATCTGGTTTAAGGTATTTTTTTTTCTTTCAAGTCATTTCAGGTTCTGTGTAGAATTCACATTGTGCCCCATTCCTGCATCACGCCACTAGCCAAGCTAGGGCTGCTTTATTGTGGTTTAATGCTACAAGGCAACTTCAGGCGTGGGGGAGATTACCAGTCACATCAAAAGACCACACTGCCAGTCTCAAACAGATGAGAAAACAAAGAGTTTCTCCCTTTCGTTGAAAAGATTCCCAGTGTTAATCCCGTAACTCTCCAGATGTATGTGTGACCAGAATATTTTTAAACAGAATACATGTTTTAAATTGGAACTTCACATTGCCCATCAAATATATCTATTTCCAGCAACTCATGTGACCCCCCAAAGGCAAATTATATTATGTGTAGCCTCGTAACAAATTTAGTACCTTACCAAGGCTGAATATTTATGCCAAGGGTCCAACACATCCATGCACATCCTCCTGTCTTATATATGTCTGTATGTGTGTGTTCTTTCACTGTAGATGGAGGAGAAATCCACTCGGTAGTTTGACCCCTGGCCGTTTATCCTTCAGCGCAACAACACCAAGGTCCTATAAAAATTAACGTGGCTTTTGACAGCTGGAAAAAAACTGTGGTTTTCATTTATGTAAAAAGACCCCTGAGCTGTGGTTGCCTACTTCTACTCAATAATTTAAAAATGTACATGTGGATCAAATCCAGGGAACGTATTGTCTCCAAGGGATCAATAATCCGATCATAAATGCTGGGTAAATATTTGTCGCCAAATAGATATCACACAGCATGTACAGCCAGACTGTTGACAGAACCTTCTGGCGATTTTCCATTCATTCATTGCCATCCAGTAATCTTTCCTCCTCTCCCCTGATATAATATTTAAAATAGCCTCAACTGTATCTGCTTCCGTTAAATGCAAGAGCTCACAACATCTTCACCCAAGGGAAACAGCAACGCATTTTTTTGTTTGTTTGTTTCATGTGCTTTCACCCATCCAAAATGAGAGGAAATGAAATGCTCCTCCAAAATCTACTTCGTTGATCTCCATGATTTAATCGTGGATATTTCTGTCTGGTATATTTATTTCAGCCTGAGGCTCAACTCACTCCAATAAAATTGACTTTCAGATGTCCTCTTGTCGTTTTTGTGCTCTTCCTGGCACCGATTGCTTTGTGCTTTAATGATAATATATTCAAACTGGAGCAGACCCAAACAAATCATAAAACCCGGCTCCTGCAGGAGGTTCAGTCGAGTGCGCAGAGACTCGGAGACGATCTCTCATGCCTGAACACCTCGGCACACGGCCACTCAGCTGGGCCACTTGCCAGCATATGGGATGTAAATGCATACCGTTGTCTCATAGTATTAGAAGAGCAACAACCTTTCCTGACCAGTGTGGTCTTCCCTTGCTCTATTTATGTCTCTACACATCATTGTCATTGACCAGACACCGTAGAGGTGCAGTTGGCTCTGGTGCATGTTGTGCAGCATGTCAATGGCCTTATATAAGTGTTGCATGGCATTTTCAGTCTCTCTCTCCATAGCATCTAACATGAACATAGCCAGATTTCTTTATGGAAGCTTCAAATTAAAAAACACAGTGCTCAGTATATAATGATTTCATTTAATAGTCTTGTAAGAAGATGCACAGCTTATTAGCAATTTTAGTTATCTGATTAATTAAAAAGGGTTAATCTATAGCTGCTTTACTAAAACCATAAATTAATCAAAAAAATAACATGTTGAGACTGGAACGTAAACTTCTCAGCAGATCTCTGCGTGTGACAGCTGTGCTGCGCATTCTTCTTTTAAGCCATTATTCAACGTGAATAGTCCCTTACTTTTTCAAGTCATAATTTCATAAAAACACAGCAGCAAATATTTAATGCCTTCCCCTGTGTGGATTTTTTTCCCATTACATCTGAGATAACCCATTCCATTTAGCCATCACAAGCCCCCCCCCCCTTTTTTTTTTTTTTACATCTGTCATCATATATAGATAGCTCAGTTGTAATGCTGCTGACTTTGGTATGGAAGAGCTGTGGTTCAGATCCCTAAGTAAGAGTTGACAGCGTTGCTTCATCCTCATTGCCTGCTGTGAACCACAAACAGAAGCCATTTCCCTGAGCTATCACATGTACCTGTCAGCCTGCATTCACAATATCCTGCTATGCTATCACAGAGCCTGTAATGCAAAAGTTCTTTTTTTTCTTCTGCACAGGTGCTCCTTTTCCCGCCTTCATGCATCTCAAATTCAGGTTGTTGCTTGAATATGCAGCGGCAGATGGAGAAGCAGAAGGCTGTAGCTTTGTACGGAGTGATAGACGGGCCATGCAGATTGTCACAAGGCCTTAATTGAGCATCTGGAGATGTGAAGTGAGGGATGCTGATGTGCCCTCCTTTAAGTTTTCCTCAAGGTTCAATTCTGTTGCATCAAGCTCATGGCATTTCTAATTGCTACCTGGAAAATCTTTTTGCATGTGTACGTATTCTAACCTTAAACCACATAAGGATAGTAAAGATATGAAATAAAGGTTGCACGTCAGAATTCTTTTGGCATCATTGAGGGATTATGCTCGATGGTGTCAAACTTTCCCCCTTGTTGCAGCCTGAGTGTGTATTTGTGGTCGTGTGTGAGTGTTCGGTCACTGTGATAACAGGGGTGTTATCCTCGCCTTGAGCCACCCCATCAGAAGATTTCCCCGCAGAGCCAGCTGTGCCTTTTCTCTCTGTTTCCCCCTCTATTTATGTCCAGGCTTTTCATTTTCACTTGTCTTGCTTTGGTCCTGCACCGTGTTTATCTCGGAGGATAGAAAATTCTATTGAGCTGAATGGAGCTATCTAATTGGATTAGAGTCATCTGCTAAATGCTGCATCAGGTTGTTAGCGGTGTCTGCTGTTTGGGGCTGATAAAGCAGTGTTTTTAAAGGCTTTATGCTGAAAAATAAAACTATATATGAGGTCAGTCGCAACAGCAGTCAGCGGGACCAAGTCTTCACTGCCAAGACTTTTCGACATATTTGTATTAAAAATGATCCTATTTTTAATGTTGAAGGGATTGTCAGATTGCAGTAGAAGTAGGGTTCAGAATTATTGAAGGCAGGATTTAAAAAGATCCTCATACAAAGGTATCGGGTATAATGGTTATGTCAGCTCTAAGACAGCTCTGCGATTCTATCATAAGTCGAGCGCAGATTTATTTATTTATATAAATTAAGGTGAAGGTCTTGAGATTTGGGCAGGGGAGGAGGATGGACTGATTGGATGTATTTTCAGTGAAACACTTCTGCTCTGGCTTCTCTGCAATTTCCCTTATAGCAGTGTCAAACTAATAATGTCCTGCTGTCATATCGTAACTAGACATTGTCTCACCTATAGGGAGGGTTCAGAAGTAGAAGTCACAAGTAGTAGCAATTAAAATATGCAGTAATTTATGTCATGGATGGGTTAGAAAGTTCTAAACTTCAATAATTATAGAAAAAATATAAATTCAATTGCTGCAATTAAAATAAAATCTGTTTGTCATCTGAAGCTGAGCTACGTTCATCTAATCCCACCAACTCATCACCTCTGCATCTTTTTTATAGATTAAAACTCATCTTGCAGAAAATGTGTCTAGTGTTTCCTCCTTATTCCCTGTCCCTGATTTATCGCTTCAATCAGCGAGTTATTGTAGGTATTGTTCTCAGAGTCGCATCGGCAGCACGGCTGAATGGGTTAGAATGCAATCGGGTGATGATGTCTGGAGGAAGCAGCAGAGGCTAGTAATGAGCTTCTATGTCAAGACTGTAATCTCATCTAGATGTAAATGTATTCTGGTACAAGTCCGACCAATAATTTATTCATCCGGGGGTAACTTCATCAATTTTCCCCTCATCCCGTTATCAGCACACTACAAAAGTCAGTCTAGGATGAAACGAAAAGAGTGGAGGGGGAAGACTTTTTTTTCCCCCAGCAGGGGAAAACATGGAAAAGGACAGTTTTTTTCACTTCAGATATGAGATTGAGAAGCAGTGTGGCTTCTGCAAGGCTGTGTAATTGCTTCATATTTAATAGCACAAACATGCAGCTGGCGGGGGTGAGACTCGGCCTCAGATGAAAGCAGTTTTTGCATGCCTCATTCTTGTGCTCATCCTTTTATCCTTGTCAACCTGTTTCCGGTATGCATTTTTCTTGTTTGCTGCAGCAGTGCATGAAATGTTGAACCTTTTTTGAGCTGAGCCGCCCAGTAAAGCGAGCATAATGTGTCACAGAAGTTTTAATACGCATCACTTTTTGTCAGTCTCCTGTTACGTCAAACAGACTATACTATAAACTCAGGAATCATGATCCTTAAGGTCAAGGCCATCAGAATACACATTTAGTTTTAGATGTCTCACTTGGAGAGGAGTTCAGGTAGGCAGCTCATGTGCATTAGCCCCCCCCTAATACTTTACAAAATACAACCCACCTCTTGCCAAATGCACTATGAAGCCCAGTCACTTTTCACCCAGCATACTTACAAGCAGGTAAGGAAAATGGATTGATGGAAGGATACCGTGAGTTGCTGCCAGAATTCTTAAAATCTGATTCTCAGGACTGAAATATCGATTTTGTGTTTTGTTTCTGTCTGGGGACAATGATTCGATCATGGTGTAGTTTCACTGCAGGGCCTAATCTTGTAGGCCAGATGAATGGTACGGGGTCTCTAAAAGGCTGTCAGTGTTTATTAAGTGAGAGCTCTCTGAGAAGGTCATCATCAATGTCTGTTTACACACACACACATGCATGTGAAACAAATAAACAGCTGTCTTTTGTTTCACATGTGATCAAACATACAGATCACACGGAGCACGTATCCCTCGACAACGTCACTGAAATGCCATGGCAACCAGGGCAGAGCGCACCCCAGGGTGTTGCCATTGTGACGCTGCATAATACCTTTGGATTGGCCGGGAAACTTTTCAGATATGCAAGAGGAATTTCAATGAACAGGGACTACTTAAATAACTTCCTTCTGCTGTCTTTCCGTTGAAAGTAACCATGGCAGGAATCCTGAGTATTTCATGCTTGTTTTCATGATATTGCAGAATATCCAACTACACAGTATTGAAGAAAGTGAGAAAGTAATCCGGGACCGGCATCCATAATGGGATGCACTTTCAAGCTATAATAAGATCCCCTGAATTTCCTGTAATTTCTCATAACACATTTTGCACTTTGGCAGATTTACATTGAAGCAAACATGCAGGACCGAATAAAACAATTGGTAAAGCCATACATTGGATGCAATTAATGATTATGCACTATTCACGTATACAAGAAGAAGTAATACAATACATTAGCCGTCAATTCCCGCCCCGGTGGGTGACAGATTCTTGGCCTGAGCTCGTGCAATAATTGTCTACTGGTACTTTAATTTTGTCAGTAGAGTCAAATACTTAAGTCAGAGTCTTAAGAGTTGGGCTCATATTTTCCCAGACGTCCACAGACAAAGTCAGACGGCTGCAAGGTCGTGTCCGTTGGTAGACTCATTAAGAAATTGTTCAGGTGTTACGCAGTCGGTATTGATGACAGATTTACTGTCTGTGTTAATCTTTAAATCTCCATAAAGCTGGAGCTCATGAGTGTTTGATGCATTCATTTTCATTTTTAAATCAGTAAAGAAGCTATTTTGCCATCAGCCTGTGTAAGAGTTAAATTTGCTTCATGTGGATGTTAGATGTCTTTTATTTACAATTTTGTTAGGACTGGAAAACCTGTTTAAATCACTGTGCATTGTTCTGGAAATAGCTCACAAAATCAATGGGCTCTTGCACTTCAGGCACTGCTCGAGCTGTTTTCACACTCATTGCACTATTTCGTGGTTTATGTGTGAGTTGTTGAGGGGAAGAAAAAACAAACCCTGATTACCTGCAGGATGAGTTCAACCGGGGCACGGCTGAGTAAGCTGGTGCTCTGACATCATCCCCTGCAAAGATGGACAACTACCCTCTGCTCAGTGTTGTGGTTTGGTAATAAACAGGCTTGACCTCAGCAAAATCACAGTTTAATGTTTTTTTTCCTCACATCCCAGTAAATAGAAACACTCAGCTGTCATTGCAGGGTGTTTGTCATTTTTCAAATCCCCGTCTGAACTTAAATGAGAGTCGGAGACGAGATTTTGTTCTACCTGTTTAAATCAAACCATCACCGCAGTGAATATTAATGAAATCCCTTAATGCCAACTTGACTGGACAATGTTTGCAACAGACTTAATACTGATCGGAAGCAGAGACACGTAACGATCAATGAAGTAAGCCATCAAGTATCACACATAAACAGTATTTTGTCTGGATGTGTTCTGACTAGTTTTATGCCCTGGTTAATCTCTGTTCTTACTGTCTGTGTCAGCTAGATGTCAGCAGCTGACAAATGTTTGTTGGGCAGCCATTAAACCAGACCACAATGATGTGTTGTGAAATCCTCTCAAGCTGTGTTGAAGAGGATGGATTTTTTTTTGTTTTTTTAAACACGAGAACTAAAAAAAATAAATTTTCCCTCTTTACAAAATAGTTTTTATAAATATTATAGAATTATTATTTGTGTTTTTTCATTCCGTTTGATCTTAATCAATCTACTGAATACTTAGAGCGACCGCTCACACTGCACAAGCACAGATTACTATCTTGAAATTCTGATTATCTGTCGGCAGAGAGCAGTGTGTCTTCGCCCCTTAAACCAGCCTTGTCTTCAGAGCTGTGAAATGAGTCTGGCAGTGCAAATGAAGACATGCCCTCTGTTCCTTGGCAGCTTGTTTTTTTGTTTTTTTTTGCCTCAGTATCCTACGCCTGTCCTCGCAGCACCATTTAACAAAGCAGCGGTGGCTCTGTGTTTTCAGCTTGTCAGACGAAGGTAATTGAGCCCAACGAGCAGACAGCCACTGTGATGATTGTGACCCCATTAAAACTTGACTGTGCCAAAGTCAGACTGCTTATGAGGAGACTCTCATTGCAAGTCATGCAATAATGAATCAATATTGTATAGTTTCCTTTGTATTTTTAACCATTACATTTTACCCACTTTAGAGGGTATCCAGCCTGTTTTCACATTGTCTGCATCATAAGGTTTAAATCATACTGTGATCTGTCCTTTCCCATGAAGTAATCCTCTGCCATATTTTTTTTAGTATACTTCCAAACGTTGCAGCAGGAAGCTGAGACACAAGCACAATCCACGAATCTGGCAACAACTTGAGAGTGTCTGCTAATGTGTCTGTTTCGGTGTATGTTTTCAGGAAAGAAGATGGATGTGTGGGTGTGTTTGCACAGGTTTTATGATCTTAATACAAGCGTAATTATAGGAGAGCATTTTGGTTCTGGCATAGTTAGGTGGAAATTAATGATTATTTTTCTTGTTGCTCTGCTTTGGTCGGGTTTTAGTTTCTATTGTGCAAATATGAAAGACTGGAAAATTATTCCCAACAAAACCGGACTGGAATCTTTATTCTTCTCACTTTTTGTCGAAGGACATATGGACAGTAATGGTACAAATGTCTTCCAAAAGAGCACAAAGCAGTCACAAAGTTTGAGGCAATGATCTCAGAGACTCGCTGAAATAGCGTCAGGCTTCTTGGTAGGTGTCCAGCATAACGCACTCCCACACACACACACACGGAAAAAATCCAATGCAAAAAGAAACACGCTAAATCTGGTGGTTTCACACTTTCCTCAAGTTTTACATTTGTATCAGGATTTGTCACGGCTTTCATGTCTGCGCCTTGATTTTTATCACAGGATTATTTCTCTGCATGAATAAATGCGAAGAAAAGGCAGCTGGATATGTGCACCCTTTGTGACAGGAAATCTATATAGGACACATCTCCTGCAGAAAATCCTCTCAGCGCTCTAATTGAGGGACAACTTGGGATTCAAGGAAGTCACGACATTGATACTCTGGAATCAACTGTGACCTGGATAGGGGGAAAAAGTGTCACGTTATGTCCTGATTGAGAACACAGAGGGTTGTTTCGGAACTGTATAACACAGGTCTACTCTACTTGTCTCTAGTGCCGAGTGCTAAGTGCTACATTTACCTTAATGCTGCTTCCTCAGCGCTTCATCTTCAGCTTCTGATTTCATAAATTTCCCGTGGAAGCTGCAATTTTCTGCATTCAGCTGTGGCCAACACAAATACTCCATCCATCTGTTCTTGGTCCGGCCCCTCTGTCAAATTTTAGAACCTATTGTGGCCCGCGAGTCAAAAAGTTTGCCCACCCCTGGTCTACATGGACAATCTGTCCGGTTGAATCATCCATGCGGTTTGCCACAATCTCCTGCAGGTTGTTTACCAAGCATATTTCTGTCTTCACAGAGGGAATGTTTTTCAAAGGCTGCGCTCTCCGGTTGTGGATTCAGGTACATTTTAAAGCAGGCTTCTGGGCATATGTGAATTTAAGCAGCTGAGATTCCTCAAACTTTTTCTTGCTTCATCGCCCAATCCATTATATTTAATGAAAAAGCGGACTAAATCAGTTTTCAGTCTTGTTTCTTTTCCTCCAACAGGATTATTCCAGAATGCTACCAGTCACAAACATTTGATCTAAATGGCACAAACCCAAAGAAGATTAAATAGAACTGAGTATGTTTAGGGAAGTTTGGTTTCTGTGTCTTTATCTTTACCCTTTGCACTCCATTTAATTTTTTCTCCATCTTTCAAATTGATTTGTTGGCAGACGGAGAAATGTACGTCATGGGCTGGAGAGCTACAGCCTCTGAAAGGTTTGGTTGCTCCCATCTTCCTCTTCAAGCCCCTGCTGTAATCTCACACAGCTGTCAGATGCAGGAAAATACTGTTTTTAAAAAAAATATTTTAATCCAATTGAGGAAACAATTGTGTTTTAACTTTGTTTTTTAATCTCAGAATTCTTAATGCTGACAGAGAACGATGCACAATGGACTTAAGGAACGTGTGCTGACGCTGGGGATGCTTCGCATACAGTTTAATTCTCCATCTGTGTCCTCCAAGACCACAAATCTCAATGAAATCAGTTTTCAAGAATATGTATTTATTAACCCTAACCCTAACTGAAGATATTATTTAAATATTGATTTTGCACACACATAAATAAAACATAAGAATAAATTCAGATTATCCAGCTTTCAGAAAGAGAAGCAAATGATAAGGAGAACAGGAACATTTATATCAAATATGAATACATTCATAAGACTTGTCCGTGTGCTTATAGGCTTTCATTTTCCATTTTCTGTTAAAAGTAGGAAAGCCTCACTCAAGACAAAATTGTTCAATATTAACAAAACCAGGTGGTAGAAATCCAGTCCCATCAGGAAAGCAGTGGAGTGGATCGGGATTCTTCTTCCACTCTCCAGGCTGTGAGGCAGGTGATGTCTTAAAGACACCATCACCGGTTTGTTTCCCATTCCTCCACCTCGGACCGGTGAAGTTGAGACACTGAGATCTCAGGCACTTTCTGAAATCATGAGGTTGTTGACTGATAGGATGAGAGGTGTCGAGAGGAAGCGAGTCAGCGTCTCCTGGTCTTAGTGGTCTGAGGTGATGCTGGGTGGACTCCATACAGCCATCACATAGTCTTTGTAGCTAGGCCTCTTCCTCACAACTCTCATCCTTATTTCTACAAGAGTCAACATGCTGTAGCTGCAATGGCACAGAAGAGCTCTGGCCTGCGTACTGATGAAGTGCCTTGAGATCTATAATGTGGTGTAAATGTAGACGAAGATGATGACTACCAAGTTGAGAATGGTCCCGATTATGCCCAACATGGCCAAGATGCTCTCCTCCTTACTTTCCTTGTCTTGGATTCCCTTCTCCTCATCACTGTGGAGAGTGTTTACCATTTTCCCTGGAAAGGTCTGCAGTGTTCGTCCCAGATGAATCTGGAGCCAACAGATACGAGAGAGAAGGAAAAAACACAATCCATGTGTTAAATGCTGCTAATTGTTCCACTTAAAATGTTTTTTTGCACGGTGGTATGATGGTCGGTGATAATGCAATAAAATAAAAGTTATCTGGTGGTGAGATGGATAAAGAAATTATTTAAAAAACACTAAAAACTTAGCAGATACAAAACAGCCTGGAAATACTGGTTTATTCAAATTGTATTGAAATAGGGGATATTATCAGAGCTGTTTCAAATATTGTTCCATCAATAAATAGCATAGAAAATGGAGAGAACTGTTCTAGTCTGAATAACAGAATAACAAAATACTAAACAACAGCATCGTGGTGGTGAGATGCTAATAGATAAAGCACTGCTCTCTGCATATTGCACCTAAGCACCTCTATGTTTACCAGAATTTATTTTACTGCATAATTCTAATCTGACTTCTTTGACCTTTATTTAGGTTTTATGAATCAAGTATGAACATGCATTCATAGATAAAGTGAAAGATGTTCATTTTGACTATGAACATCTAAAAACAGACCCCCCACTGATATCAGAGGAGCTGCCGTGGCAGGGAGTGAGGAAAGTCAGCAGAACCTCCTGTTCCAGACTCCGTCCAACTGTGGGACTCTTCAAGTGTACATATGTATTGATTTTTGCAGGCCGGGGTGGAGTGTTAGAAGCAAGCTGAATATTTTCAGGTCATGGGCGCAGCAGTTTGTGCAAGTTGGCATTCAAACACCTCTCGGGAGTAATGCACTCCTTTTGCGGGTCAATGCATTTTCTACACTGACTACCAACTAAAAGGCCCCGCACAATCCTGACATGATGCATGTAGCATGTCTCACTCCAAATTAAAAGCATCTGCTTGTGAGTTTTCTTTTTCTCTCAAGAGGCAAGCTTGCACCTGGCTCTTCACTTGTACGGCAACAGCCGGGAGCGTATTTGTGTGTATATATATTTATATTAAAAAAAAAGGAGCAGGCGGAGCGAGAGAAAGAATGTGAAGCTCTACCTGGGACAGCAAATCTGGACACTTCTGCTACACTTAACAGGAGCTAACATCCACAGATCAGATCAGTGGAGAGTGAAACATTTTGCCACTTGAATAATCCTGAGCATGTCAAATAACTCCAGATGCTAACAGAGTCTGACAGGCAGAGCTGCTTTTGGCATTATAAAATCGAATTAAGGCAAAAGGCTCCCCATCCCATCCTAAGTGTGCATGTGTACACACACACACACACACACACACACACAGGTCAACCCCCATCACATGCTGACAGACACACTCACATTCTCAACACACCCACGTCGAGGAAAAAATGAAAAGGGGGAAAAAGACTTTATTGTCATCAGATGAGATGCTGCTAATAGTGAGTGTGCCCCATTTTCAAAAGCTGCACTCAGTGAGAGAGACAAAGCGGCAGATCTATTCTGGATAAGTGAGAAGAAATATGTATTGATCAAACACACAAACTCCCCTGAGAAGAGTTCAGACATGCAGGAAACTGTTTCAAGTCACAAAGAAAACATCTTCTGTATTTTTGTCACCATGAAGTTATATCTCTCCAAACACTCCAGAAAATGACATTTTCTTCACAATAAAAATAATTCTGCACAAAAGGCGAGACTTATTAATATTGCCCTGTTGTCTCATCATGAGTTTCCTTTAATGCATAGGGCGATGTGGAAAAAACAAAAACGCTCATGGTGTTCGATTGTAAAGTAACACGCATGATATCTCAGCCACCTGATCAATGACTAAATTATAAAGACTATCTCATGATGCATTATAAATTCATGGCTACATGCTGTCATGACATTTAAAAATGGTGAGAGATTTCTAAAGTGTTTGCTGACAGTTTGATGGATGTGGGATGACGGCATCACTTTTAAAGACCCACCTTGCAAAGCATCAGGAATAACGTAGCATTGCACGCGCCGGAGGGGGATGCCTTTCCGTAGCGCACAGACATCCCTGGCAACTAAGGTGAAAGTCGACACCTCTCATCCTTCAGCTGTGGAGGAGCGCGAGATCCAGAGATTGTTTCCTCCCCGAATTTCATCTCGTCACTTTCTCCTCCTCAGCTCGACGAGAGATAAAACTGTACTGCCGACCTCCTCTCGGCTCTTCCTCCTCTTCTTCTGTCCGTTCACTCCTCTGCTTCTCTCTTTTCCTCCTCTTCTGTTCTTTCTTCTCCTTCTCCTTGTCTGAGTGAAGGGATGATGTCAAGTTGGAGAATGGAGTCAGTTGATGGGCAGATGGGGGTGGGATGTGAACAAAGCTGTTTCATGTGCACATTTCCATCGTCCTTTCAGCAAAGCTTACAAAAAAAGAAAAAAAATTCAGTCCTGTCTCCTGCCAAGAAACCCTATCAGCACTTATTAAAGCCTCATCTTCTCTATCAAACTTTTGCACTTTGCAGCAATCTAAAACATGTTTTTCTGATGTTTTTGCTTTTAAATGTTTCATACTAAAATTAAAGGGGGGGAAATAGCATCTCTGATGAAGTCGTGGAAACCCCTGCCTGCTCTACATAATGTGTAGAGTAACATGCCTTTTCATGCGCTCCAGTGACTGAGCGTCTATCCCTAACTAAATGAATACTTGACAGCAGAGAGAGAGAGAGAGAGAGAGAGAGATGCTGTGAAGGAACCCGTTGCCTCACGCTGATGCTGTCGTGGTTGTTTTCACTCCACAGGCAAGACGAGGTATCCCCCGCTCCCTCTCTCCCACTCATATTAATGCAGCCACGGTTGCCTGGCAACCAACTCAGTGGAGTCACACAGAGCCATGGTGTAGGTCGAGGGTGTATATATATATATATATATGTATAGAAATATAAGTTCATATTTAGACACAAATATGAAAGATCATCAGCTTGTCTGTTCCAGCATGCAAGTCATTACATTATTATTTTACTTCATTTTGAATTTAATAATTAAATAAATATGATCCCTGTTTGAATGTGTATTTGTGTGTCAGAGCCAAATGGCTGTATGTGCAAGCTTTCAGTGTTTGGCCTGAGCACAGACACACTTACATGTCCTTTCAGAGAAGTATCTCACCTCAGCCATATCATCCATTTCTCATTTAGACAGTTTTGCTTTCCCTCCACAAGACACATTATTGAGTGTTATTTCATCACATTGCTAAGGAATGTAAAAAGCATCCTGATCTTTTTCTATAAAGTTTGACGTAGAACGTAACAGGGGATTCATTTGTTAAATCAATGCTAATTATGTTTATTCAGTGGTTTCGTGTATGAACTCGGGTTGTAATGTAATGAAATATGAAAGGCTATATTTCTCAATAAAAAGAGAAAAAGGAGAAATTATGCTTCATAAGGACAAAGACGTGTCTGCTGAATGAACATAATTAATGTGTCTTGTCTTTGTTTTTCCTGCATAAAACAAGCCACACCATCTGTCCAGTAGTAACTGATGCTTGGGGGCTGGAACAGATGCACAATAACGAGGTTTACATTTCAGAAAGTGCTTGTTAAAATTCAGAATCTGAGGATTTTAAATCAAATACAACAGTTTGGAAATACATTTTCCTCTTGAACAATATTTTATTTTATGGATTGCTTTGGCTGCTAATGGAAATGTTTAGCATGTAACACAGCTGCCAACACATTAGTTTACGGAGGGTGTTTTGCGCATGAATTAACCTGGAATGGACAGCATTAAAAATGGAAATGTAAGGGAAACATTGCTTCCTCCAACCTGAAACCACATTCCTCTCTGCCTCCAGATTAACCAACCTGGACTGTTAATTCCTGCTCAGGCATTCATAACAATTAATCAGGAGATCGTGTTCTTACTACTAAGAGACTGTGTTTCGTCTCTACAGCATGGTTATCATAATTTGGTTAACTTTTTTATTTGTCCTTCAGAGAACACATTAGTAATGCAGTAATACACCATTAATTATTAAGAAGCCAGACAGTTTTACTCTATAAAAACAATTTTTAATACTCCCATTGCTTTCAGAAGGAAAGATACAGCCCGGTAAATTATTCATATTGGTGTAAGTAAACCTTGACGAAACATGGAGGGTCCAGCCTTAAGTGTCCTAGAAACCACAAATGTCGGTCTGTCTTTAGAGAAATGTGTCTATAAAAGTAAAGAAGCTTGTCCAGAGGTTAAGTGGGATCCTAGGAGTGGTTGTAAGAGGCTATGGAGTAAGACAGCGTCATGGCTGCCATTAATTCTAATTAGCTGAGAACATGACAGCAGCCTATGGGTGCTCTCCAGTCAGAGCCAGACAGCGCCCCCCCCCCCCCCCCCCCCCCCCCCAGTCCTGTCCCTGTCACTAATAGAGATGCCAAGACAAGGGAAATAAAACTTCAAACTTTGAAATATGTTTTATTCCTTCATTTTTCTCTGGGAAAGACGGATGGGTAATAAGCACATGCCGGAAAATGTAAAAGCATTCCTGTTGATCCCATAGTAATGGGATTCTAGAGATCAGAATTGTGTGCTGTCTGGAGGCTAAAGAATATGAAATAACAAGAAAAACGCCATTAAAGATTGATTTGAAAGTTTCGTGATATATTTTTGGTGCTGCGGTAGCCTATCGTTAAATCTGATGGAATGAAAAAATGAAAAATACATGACCTACGGATGACGCTAAATCACTCAGAAACAGTTATATCAATGATTTTAGGTCTGATTGGTTGGACCCTGCTGCAGAACAACCTCAAACTTTGCTTCCTATTGCCATTTTTATTCAATTATTTCATTGTGAAGCTCACATTATGATTGGGCTGAATGAAAAATGAATGTCTGAGCAAGTTGCTTACACTGGATTTAATTTACTCAGCTGTTTGATGCATTTCATTACATATTTAAATTAGGAGCTGTTGTGACCGATGTCCTCGAGAGAAATATTGGAGATGCTGTATGATATGTCCTCCATAAGCAGCATAATTTATAATATAACTAGATTTCCTCCAGGTCAAATGGTGTGCATATTTCTGTCTGTGTTTGGACAGGCTGTCTTCTTTTACCGCAGAACTGCAGAAATGTAAGGAATGCATTATTATCGTGTGATCACCTTCTTTATGTCACAATGCAAATATTTGCATACTTATAGAAAGAGCCTTAAAAGAATAATTTGTGCATATTCAAATGTTCCGTCCTATGAGCGTTTGTGTCAGTTCATTTGTTTACAATTTTTGGAAAGAGTAACATCTTTAAATCAGATCACACAATCTTCCTCTGGAGACAATCTCAGCATCTAGCCTAGAATACCACACAAAAAATATATATATACATTTTGATTTCCAATTCGGTGCCAGCGCAGAGAGAAGTTGTCAGTTTATCTCAGAGAATGAAGCTGATGAAGATGCTCACGCACTCTCAAGGAACGAGTCAGAAACTGCTGCCGGAAAAAGAGCATGAAGACTTTTAAAACAGAGAGTAGATTGATTGGTTTAATTATGTTTTACCTTTTAGATACGTGTGCAGAGAAATTATTTTTTCAATTTGTGCAGGATTTCTTTTTTCTTAGTTAGACAGGAAATAAACGTCAGGTACATCCATACCTTTCTTTCCTCTTCTCTAAAGGCCAGCCTGATATTCTCTCAGCCTAATCTCAGACGTCGCTACTTACATCAAAAGCCTGTCAGCCTGAGCACATGAAAGCCTGTTTCCTGAGAGCTGCCAGTCGGCACGCTCGACGCAGCTTTAATTTTATCCTCCCCGACGTTCGACAGAACAGCTGATTTTGCAGCCCATCCGCAGACATTCACGGGTCAGCACATATAGACTTTCTAAGTGTTTTCTTCTGATACATTGAAATGCATTCCACTTTATAGCTATCTTTTTGACTACAAGCAGCATAAACTACAAAGAGAGAACTTCTGAAGCGCAAACAAAACCTCATCATCAATTGGACTTGAAGTGGGGATGAAAAGGCATCAGCCAATTAGCTTTGATGTTCAATATCACTGCAGATTTCACAGTCATTTACAGGAATTGACGGTATACGATGTGTCTACGCTCTGATTTCAATGGATGCAGTAAGATTTGTGTAAATATTTCATGACATTTACACACGTGTGAAATATTGCACTTCTCTGCTGTCACATTACAAACTGACTGTGTGTAAACAGCTTGCAGTGAATGTTGGCCGAATGAACGGGTGAGCGTAACAGGAAATGTGCTGCAGGTAGAAAGCAGCTTTTTTGATTAACAGAAGAGACGGCAACAAAAGCATTTTGAGTTTTCTGAGATTTTTGAGTCGATTATGAACTTAACTCATGCAAAAAGTGAACGGTGCTACCTCATGCTCAATAAACCTTCTCACGTATTGACATGCAATAAAAATGCCCTTAAGTAAACTGGCTTTTACCTATTGTATAAAAAGTATAATAATCAAGGACAGAGCAGCATTAGCATGGCTGAGAGGCATCCTCCACATCAAATAATGATTTTTCTCTCCAAGTTAGATAAGTAGGCCAAGTTGGAAACACTGTGGAAATGAGAGATAGATCTTTATCTGTGTTGATAAGCAATTCTAGCAATTCAATCATACGAAACCCTCCTTTATGTTGGGTCTTCTAGGTGGGGACAATGTGGTGCTCATAGTCCGATGAAATTAATCATTATCTGGGTTTTCCACGAATAGAAACGTCCCTGCTGTCAAAACTGTTCCTTAGTTGTTGTGTTTCAGCTCTGCACACGGTCGCCCCAGCAGGAAATTAGAAATTCTCGATGACTGTGGATAACTATCTTATTTCAGTATCAGCATGATAGGCAAAACACAAACTTGCCATCCATTGGCTGCTTGGTGAAAAAGGCTGATAAGGAACATGTCATTTTTTTCGATGATAAACGTGTTTAATTCCACTGTGCTTGACATAGTTCTGAGAATATGCATGAGCGGGTATGCATTATTAAAACTGCCTGTTCAGGGAGCCCAATAAAGAAATGGGTCCTCCGTTTTAATCTAGTGGAGGGTTCTCTGCTGCTCAGGTATTATTTTATGTCTTTGCATGTTTTACTGAAGATCTCATATGAGGGCAAATGCTGACAAAAATAATCACAATTAAAGTTAGACTATCTATTGCGTTTGAAGTTAGATACAAAAAAAAAGCCAGAGCCGCTAATGCTGCAATTGTCATATTGCATTAAGTTGTTTTCCATGCTGATAACTAACTGCTGGAGGAACTCATCACATGCGATGAGATGCTTAATGGAGATCTAGTCCATAAACATTAGCATTAGCAATCCTGTGAACTGCCCAATTAGTATTAAAACACTGAAAGTAAATGTACGGTAAAATTGAAATTGCACTCTACATCTTGCTTCTATGTTGAGTTTCTGAACTTTTTATGCAAAATGATTTCATCAGCACATTTTCAGAATTGATTAAGATGCAAGAGAAACTCGTACTGCCAAAGTCATTCATTGCCCTTCATTTCATAACAGACACTGTTCACAGCTTCTACCTTCATTCAAATTACACTTCAATTCAATAGGAACATTAAAAAAAAGGAAAATATTTCTAGGACATCTTCTTTAAAATGTTTGCAAATTGCATCTGTTTCAAATGGCGACCTGTGCGTTCCCTTTCCCATCTGCCCTTTGTCATCCCAAGTTTCTTCACAAATCCCTTCACTGCCGCCCCTGAAAATAAACACACCACAGATGTGCACCAACAAGAGAGTGCTCAATAAACATTTATATGAATTACTTTTGTCACCCGTTGTTAGTTGTCAGTTCATTCAGCCAACAGCTGAGCCTCTGGTTATCTTCGCTTGATAGCAGCCGCAGCAGAGGGCCTGGTGCGGTCGCAAAGCCTGTGCAAAGAGCTGAGGAAATCGCCTGTCAATAACAGTAAGGCAATTAAACTCACTCTTCATTGAAGCTGTGATCTCTATTGATTTGGCTTTCAAATCTCATCTGTCAGACAAGCAGTCTGCCTTGAAGGGAAAAAAAAAAAAAAAAAGAAGGGGTGGAGGGATTGCCCGTCTAAGTCAGTTTCTCAGCTGCCACTGTCTACCGTCCACCAGCAGCTTCTCACAGACTAAATGCAGCTCCAAATGCAGCTCCAGCCCTTCTGGACTGAAAGCTAGTGGATTCTGCTGCAAAGCTGCGTCGAGACATACACATGTTTCCTGCACGGCAAAGCAAACGCACAACACAATAAACGGCAAAGAAATAACGGAAATCAATATAGATGCTTGTTTAAAACTGCACATCGACCTTAGGATATCAATATTTAGGTTTATGTTAAAATCAAAGTCCTAAGGGATGTACTATGTATGATATCAATCATATGTAAAGCAATTATTCGTTTATTTTTCTGGTTTACAACCATACTGTTGGGCCGTGTCTAACAGCAGCAGACAGCTTTGATAAGCTAAAATATTCTACCCGTCCATCATCAGTCGGGTGAATATAATATATAATTTAGAATCTATTTACCGCAGGAGTTGCTGGAGAATAAATCCAGAGCTGCAGGGAGTGAATATTGAGCTTTGTGTATTTAGAAGAGTTGCTGCGTCTGATGGTTGTGTGCAGTAAATAGGCAACTCTTTGCTATCATGTCACCTTAGTAACAGATTTGCCAAAGTTCCAAGCTTGTTGTTAGATGAGTTAGTTGCAAAAATGTGAATATATGCACAACTGTTCTGACATCCATGCATCTCCAGGAAGGATTTTTCAGACTGCATTTCAGACAGCAATGAGAAAGAATTGATTATCTGATCGCTCAGTGTTTGGGCGTCACAAGGACCAAACAGCAGAATCTGAATCCCTGGGAGTGAGACCAGGCTGCGCCATCAGCTGTCGTCAGTGGTGTGGAAAGCCGGTCAAAGACTGTCTCCTTGATGATCAACACTATCTGAAGGTCAGTCGGAAGACGTGCACTAGCCTGAAGGCGCCTTTCTCCTTTTTGGGAGTAGGAGTAGGGGGGTGGGGGGTGGTAGTGACTTGACATGAATTGTAAATGAGTGAATAAAAGTGCAGATGTGACGCTGGTTCAGCCTTTCTTTCTTTCTTTCTTTCTTTTTTGCTTACTTTGATTTAATACTGTCTGGTAAGCAAACATAAATGTGAATCATTCCAGTGCTTGCAGATGCATTTCCACCGTGCCTTTTCTTGCAGACTCAAGGCCTTGAACTGTCAGTGCCCCCCCCCCCCCCATAAAGCACAGTACCTGTATCAACTTTCTGGTTCAGCGGCTACAATAATAATCTGACCTAACCTGTTTACTTGACTTGGGGAATTCTGATTAGCATTCAGCTGTGTGAACATCACTAAGTGGAAGCGAGTATTCATCCCGCTGCGTCGGCCCTCCTTTATTTTTGAAAAGGTTATTTTGTGACAACAAACCCTCTCTAGCATAGCGTCGTCTGAAGCAGCGTCGTCCTGGACTGTTGCCATTTTTCCTCAAATCACTGCCAATTAACATTAAACGCTGGCGAGAGATGGCACCTCCATTTCATTATTGCCCCCTGATAAAGAGCCCCGACACGAACACACAGGGACGACACAGTTAAAGGTCACCTTCACAAGGTGACACGCCGGCGACAGCTGTTAAATCTGGCCATGGGACAAATAAAACAATTGATTATTCTATCGGTTTAATATGAAATATGGTTGAAAGTTATACATGGAGGGTTTTATAACATTTAACTTTCATAAATGAATGATACATTCTATGGAAAGTGGTTGCTGCTACGCCTTTGATTTATTCATAGCGGCATTTCAGGGCATGTGTGTATAGCCGACATTAGCTGGATCTTGCCTGAAGAAAGTTGATTTCCACAAAGCTCATTAAGAAGAAACATCATAAATATATTTATAAGAAGAAATGTTAAGAGTCTTCATGCTGCAAACATAAAGATGATTTTGAACCTTCCCATTAAATCTTGCCACGTGATGTCACATATTTTGGATTGAAGGATACCAACTAGACTCAATCAGTCAAAGCTTGTGTCAGACATCATAGCATCACATAACAGGAAAATAATGTTCATTTCTATTATTAAAATGTTGTTACAAGCCCTATTTTTCAATCTGTCCTCATGTCACAGTGTTTTCCAAATTTGTTCCATGCATATCATTGGTGCAAACATGGAGCCGACTGAATGTGCACCTCCTCCTGGTAGGTGAGCGTTGCAGCCTGTGATGCCAACATATGTCACATTGGGATGCCGGTACTTAATGCTGCCAAGGCTTCACCATGGCAACACTTGGTTGCACATCTCGTAACCTCGCGTGTGCCAAGGAGATTCCCTGGCAGCCCTCGTTCTCCTCCCCAGCGATGTGGCAGACCCGGTGTTCTCGGCCACCACATTGTTTTGACAATGATTAATTATCATCCTGATGAAATGTCACAGGGATGACATGGAGGAGCATAATGCACACTGACATCTGGAAGGATACGGAGCGCCAGCCTTTCCCTGTCGTTTCAACCTCTTGCTATCTGTTCGCTCGCTGTTTTCTGTCAAATTTTATGTAGCTTCACTTTTTTCTTCTTCTTCAAGCTGATCTCTTTTGAGTCAAATGAAATGGAATTTAAGCCCAAACAGTATATCACTAAACAATAAATATTAAATCACAGTGAACAACCAGTAAATATTTGATTATGTTATTAATTTTGTCACAATGATTCGAAACGCCTCTCCTTTGTGCTGTCAATGCACAATAACCTCTCGTGCAGATGTACTGGAGATTCAACATTTCTGCATGTTTAATCCTTTTGTGTTGATGCAAAAGGCAGAGAAAGGTATTGCTTGATGAAAAACACAAATGGCATACCAAATTTCCCTGAAGAATTGGTCCATTTACTGAAATAAATTGAATTGACGCAAAGGATCCCAGAGGACCGGGAAATTGTTCAGCTATGGCTGAAAACCCTCTCTGAGTTATGGCACCTAGCAGCCTGGCTTATTTGTATTACATGTAAGACTTGTAAAGATGTGCTGACAGCCCCTGTTTATCCCACTTAATAGAAGCAGGTTTTTTTTTTCTCTGTGCAAAAACATTTGCTAATTAAATTGAGGCAAAAATCTGCAACAAATGCAATTATTTACATGAACGAATCTGATTTCTTCCCGTTGTTATATGAGAGATAAATGTGAAATCTAAATGGTGATGAAATGTGTTTGTCTATTTGTTTTCAGCCCATCTATACAAGGTTTTACCTCTGTTAAAATGCTGAGTATCCATATGGTGAAGCTGATCGTCCAATGACTGAGCGGCCGTCGGTTTTGGCCTCTTAAAGTCAAATTGAAGATTCTTTCTTTTTCACATTGAACTATGTTCGAGCAAGAAAACGTCATCTTTTCTATTCCATTAGTTTTCGTAGTTTTGGCAACAGGTCTTTTTGGCGCCACTTTGAGGTTGGAGAAACATATGGCAAGTCACCAAAATGTCTGTGTGAGCAGATGTTATTGGTTAATTATAGTGCCTTTGATGTTGAATGATTAGTGTCCTTTGGAGCATTTCCTTGTTTGGTGTCCTAATGATCAGGCTGCTGACAGCATGTTTCCTCATGCTGGTTTTATGGCCAACTTATCCACACGCCATTACCAGTTCCATATCGCTGACATCAGCACTAGAGGTCAATTTATAATTTATGGTATTATTAAATCATTTGCATGCACGGAGAAGAAGAACGTTAATTCACAAACATTGGTACATCAGGGAAACAAATAGAAAAGAAGCAGAAGTCAGATATACAGAAGACATTTCAGCCAGGTTTAGAAAAAGTGCACAATGCTGTACTCATCTCCCATTGACCCATTCCTTAAACCATGGAGGACATCAAAGGTGAGATATTGCAGCACCCGCAGAAACTAATCAGATGCAGTATTTTAACAAAGCTGGAACTGTAATAGTCTTCATTTAAAATACCACATGTAGGATTTGCTTATTTGAAAGAGGTATACATATTTAATATATCTTTGTTTTTTAAAGTCCTGGCTTGGATGACTTTGGTGATGATGCCGTTGGATATTGTGAGAGACTTCACTGACACTAACCGCTTTCCACCATGATCATTTTGCTGATTTCCTGCTATCATCAAAAGTGTAATAGTTTATGAAAAACTTGTTTAAAGTTTTTTCAAGACACATTTCAATAAAAACTTTAAAGTGGATGGCTTAAAACGAACGTATTTCAAAGATAGAAAATCTACTTGTATATGAAAACCACGACTCTGTTTAATCACTCTTATTTCATACCTTCTCCCAATCATCAAAGACGGTGTTTGGGGCAGAAGTCAGACAGTTACCTGCTGATCAGAACCAAATGGGAGCTGATTTACAGCAGGAATATTCTACTAAATGGTAATTTGCTGTCACAGCCCCGTATTGGCAGTGACCCTCTGCCCCCTTGTGCTTTTGAAATGCTCATCTGATTAGGACGGTCATTAGAAATGGGGACTGAGTTTTCCAAAACACTCAGATGATTATATGAGCTTCCTGTTTCATCTGCAAATGAGAAGATGTGCAATGTGGTCTAGACATATTTATTATGTTTGAGAACACATCTCTTGAAAAACATTTACACAAAACTTGAGAACAACTCTTTAAATTGGCACATATATAGGGCACATTTTGTGTGTTTGTTTTGCATGTTGTGTATTTGTTGGTTTTTTCAATGTTGTTTAACTATAAATTGAAAATAATCAATCACAATGGATTCATCCAACTAATCCCAAATGGCCATTAGATTATGAATACCATTATAAAGAAACAAAGTGAAAGTTGTTCTATCCAACTAAATTTGCAATGAAACACATTTATATTACACGTAAGCCTTGTACAGATGTGCTGACAGCCCTTGGGTTTGTGTGAACTGTGCAGTTTTCTCTCTTTCTATTACAAAAAAATGGTGTGAACATAATAATGAACTACACAACTAAAATCCATAGATGAGCTAATTTTAGCCAGTATCCACATCATTACACTTAGCTGAACGAAAGAAAGAAAAAACGAAGTGTCCTTGGACTAGGTTCGGTCCGGGCAGACTAAAGACTTTAAAAGTGTGCACTGAGGATTTTACTGCTCACGGGGATTGGAGGGGAAACAGTGGCTTGCTGACTTGGTGACTTGTGCTAGGGATCAATGATCATTAATCTTCCTAGATGGGCTCTGGCTGCACTTTTTAGCGGGTAGAGGGATGTTGACCCAAGTACAGGACATCTTTCCGGGTTTGGACACCACAGCACTTCTCATTTGTTAGTGTCGGACTCCAAGCAGGGCTCAGTCAGGGCGGAGACTCGAGTGGACTACACACAAATCATTTGGCGTCAGCTGACAGATATGATTCTCCAGTATAATTTATATAATACATGTCTGACCTTGTCTCCAAAACGTCTAACCTTCGCTGTCCCTCTTATTGTCTCATTTCTAATCCCATCCAACCTGGTCACTCAGCATCTTCATCTCCACCACTTCTAGCTCTGCCTCCTGTCTCATCGGTAGCACAGGTGGCACGGTTAGCAGGAGAACTTTGCCAGAATTAAATATGCAAACAATCTTAAATATGAACTATGCACTATGTTTCTACCTCTTTATGTATCCACTTAGACTAAATATTAAATTCAATGCAGGATCCAGATAATGGTTCCTCACACACTGGCAGATCGGGAAGCAGCCGACTGTTCAAATACGATCGCTGGCCTGTGACCAAGACAACATTCCTTTTTGTTGAAGCCAACTTATTTTACTGCCATAATTTATTTCCTTTGGTCAGTATAACAATGGCACCGAGGTAATACTTTGTGCTTTCAGCTCATTATTCACTCTGTGTAATTAATGCTACACCCGAAAAAGGAAGGCGACATTTAGTATCTCCTGCCCGTCCCTGTAGGAGAATCGTTTTTGGTGCGCTGTGAAGTCCTCTTTGATGTAGAAATCTATTTTCATCGGTTTTTGAAGCTGTTGATGCGAAATGTAACAGCAGATCATCTATTTTACATCTCAAAAAGAATTAATGTTCACGGTGCATTTATCACACCTTGTTGATATTTGTCTTTCATGTTGCAGCAATAAATATGCTACACAGTGCCGGAATATTGAAAGTAATATTTTATTATAAGCCATGAGAAAATAAACAATTCGAGTATAATATCAAGTTAATGAGATGTGGGGAAAGTTGAAATTATGTATTATATGCATAGGAAGACGAATTTCAATAAACATAGCTTTTAAGATCTCACTATAAATATGTTTTTCTGCTAATTAAAACATTTAGAACTACCGGTAACTACAGTGACTACGCATCCCCTCTCCGGAGATTTCATTCACAGGAAGGGCGATTTACAGCGTCCCATTTTCCCAAACCACTGTGAGCACAAATAACATCAGAAAAGAAATATATGCCAAGAGTCTGCTTGTTGTTGCATGAGCATAGCTTTAATATTTAATGATCTTCTCTGACTCAAGGTGCAAACCTTGGCAAACTGGTACAGCGAAGAAACCTCGGTTATATAACGCAATCCTGAGCTCTGTTTAAGAAAATAACACTCTTTAGAAGTCGCTGTAAAGTTGTCCAGGTGAACGCAATAGCATTTTTACAATCAAATTAAAAAGTCTGTTTAAAAGTCGTATTTTCTTCTCTTTCCAGAATAATTAGCAATGCTAACTTTAGCCAAGCTAACAGTAACGCTATTTATTTACGTACTCTCGTTTCCATGTTACAATCAATATAGTCTGCAGCAGCGTCGACATAGTTTAAATATACTTTAATTAACAGGAGACATTTTAACACTAAGAAATATTCCGTAACTCATAAACAGATGAGAAGCAAAGCGTCCCTGACACCAATTCCGGTTGTTGTCATACGTCATCACGTTTAAGCGTAAATCCGAACACGTCATCGGACGCTAACTAGGTCAAAGGTTTGTTTACTTTGTTGCATTTTTGACCTACATTCCGCTGACTTCCGCTCACGCGGGCAACGTTTTGTGACATTGTTGCATTTTTGACCGACATTCCGCTCACCCTGTCAGTGAGCGGAAGTGACGCCTAAATGTAATTAGAACGCTGTGAATTGGGATATATTATTATTATTTATTGTTAATATATATATATATATTATAAATACAATAAATATATCAATAAAATAGACATATGTATATCAATTTAAAAATATATATATATATATAGTTAGTCAATGTTAAATAATGTAATTTTTACCATTAAATTTAGTTGTGATGCCGGTTGCTGTGAAACTTCATCACGCTTAAGCGTAAATCCGTGATCTGACAACATTTTGTTACATTGTTACATTTTTTACCTAAATAGAATGCTCAGAATTGGGATATTATTATTATTTATTTTATATATATGCTATGATATATATATTACTGTCATATAGCTTCGAAGAAGACTGAGTTGCAATTCCACAAATGCTACATGCTCTTACTTAATCCATGATGCTTTTGTTTTTGTCTCTTTTTCCCATATAATTTATCTTGATTACTAGTATTAGTTTCAGTGTGCTTCCTTTTTTTGGGAATTGTCAGTGTACAATGCTGCTCTTCTGTTACTATTCAGAAATCTAACTTGAATGACATCAGTGCACTGATATTTAACTCAAATGAACCCTGCACTTGAAGCTCTTTGTGGCCCGGCGAGTTTAGGAGAACCTTCCTCACTTGGAGATGAGGTTATTATTGCATTGTCCTTCTGTCTCTCTGATGGTGTGACTGTGTTTTACTTTTCTTGAATGCTGGCTCCATCTGCTGGTTATAACATTTACGCTCTTGATGCCATGGCAACGAGAACCAAATCAGAGCAAAGGTTCAGACCCCATGTCCAACAACAAACTGTAAATGAGGGAACATGCCCACTATGTTATGTGTATAAATTTACAGCGAACCCTGAAATAATTTCCTACCAACCTCCTCTTGAGATCATCTTTGTGATGTACTTTCAACTTCAACTTTCCTCATGAAATTTAGTCGAGACTTGGTATGATCAGTTCTCAAGACTCCACGGTGGTGATCCACAGATTTGACCCCTAACACCACCGTGAACTTGAAATATGGTTCTTAGTTACATTTCTCAGCATTTGCTCCACATGTGGTAGAAATGTTGATTTGACTCAAACGTAGAAACAACAGCTTTATTTGTTGTCTTCCCAATGGAGAAGTTGAATCATGTAATTACAGCTTCTCAAAACATACTTCTATGCTGTTTGTGGAGAACAAGGGAGCATTTGTTTTCTGATGATGCAAAAGAAAATCAAATTGCAAATGCATAATTTTGGGGGATGCGATAAATAAAAATGCTGGACAAAACCTTTACAGACTGCAGTTTTCCAAGTCTTTGAAGCATCATTCTATAGGAGGATAATTTTTGAAAGCTAAGAGAAGTTGGACGAAAAACCACAGTTATGTAGCGAGCCGGGCTGTGGCCGCCGTCCTGCTCCAGATCCTCCCCCTCGTCTGGAAGCTGTTGAGTTGTTCTGCAGATGTGGCCGCCTGATCTTTTTAATGATGCACTGGCACGGCCAGGACATACCAGAAAGGAGGCATAATAAAAGACAACAAAAACATGGCTCCATGAGAAGAAGTTAGAAGAGACTGATCAGAAAGATCTATTCATGCTGAAGTGTTTACAACAAACATGCAGCTATTGGCTTAAAAAATCCAAACCAGCCTTCAAACAGAGGAACAAAAGTATCAGTCTTGACCCAATGAGACATCTGGGAATAACAGGCTGATCTCCGCCCCCCTTCCTCTCACAGTTTGGAAAATACCAGTTGCTCAAACAGCAGGTGTCTTTGACTTGGTGATCCTCCAGAGACAGGTTACACAGCTGTCAGGCACACAAACACGCACACAGGGCCAGAGAGCGAGAGAAAATGAGGCACTTAATGAAAGATAGCAAACAGCCCCTTCGCTCGGGTGAACTCTTGTCGGAGGGCTCTGGCAGGGAGATGCCGTCTTTTGTACGTGCGGGTGGACCAGACAAAAGCTTTAGTGAGGAATCTCTAGGAAGCCCGAGCTGTTGGGAAAGAATCTCCCCCCCCCCCCCATCTCTCGTGACTCACATCAGTCTTAATCAGTCACTGGAGGCACTGGGTAGGCAGGGGGCCTCCTGGACCCCATGAGTACACAGGAGCTCACTCGCTCCAGACCCAACTCGCCTCAGTAGAATCTATTCGTTGAACACAGAAGGGTAAAAGACGGGTCACGTGGTGCAAATCAATCAAATGAATTGCTCTCTCTTTGCCTTTCTATGGTCAGATGGTGTCTGGGTCCTGATGTAAATGTCTCCTTATGTAAAATTTGAGTTTTTAGGTAAAGAATATATTACATTCTATGACGAATCCGACCCCGGATGAGCGCAGGCAGACGCAGAGGGCGGAAAGAGAAATCCATTTCTGTCCAGCAGAAATAATGGAAACTTGAAGGGTGCGTGTTTCCTCTGTAGGAGGGCGGAGTCTTCAGCCTGGGCTCCTGCGCCAAAGTGGTGTTATGTAACGGATACCTCTCAGAGTCACTCACAAGTTTACAGGCTGTGACTCCGAGGATGGACTTCACGCTTGTTTCACTGGCGCGTCTGCAGATCGCATTTTCAGGACGACTGACTCTCAGAGCTGTTTATGAGGACTCTTAACTGTACCCTTAATTGAAAAGCGGCCATAAATGTTGCCAAGTATTTAATCTTTGTTCATGTTCAACCCTCGGTGAGCCTGGAGAGGAATCTGGAAATGGAGCTCAGCAGTTAGATTTGAATAGAAGCAGTCGAGACGGATAATGGGCAGCGGCCCGAGCCGAGGCAAGAGAGTTGCACCTGCGTGCGTCGGCGAGGTGAGCGTGACCAAAACAGCTGCACCCAAAGAGGACAACAGCCGTCCCTTCAAGCCCCTCAAGATCCACGCGATTTTACGCAGCGCGCGCAACCGCGCGCAACCGGATTGCCACAGCGAGGGGCACGATTCCGACTTCTCCAGGGAGGACGACGATGTGGATGGAGAGTTGGACGCAGTTCTGGGGGATTACGGGGAGCGGGGACGGAAGAATCGGCCCAAGACGCCTGTCGCCAGGTCCAAAACGTACGGACTGTGTCATTTTAGCCAGGAAGACGACGAGGAGCCGAGTCCGGAGGAGACACGTGTCTCCAACTGCGGGTCGAGAGATGTAAACAAAAGCAGCGATGGTGCGTTCAAACACACAGCTGCGTCCCCCCGTCAACCCGGTGTACCGGTAAGTGGCTTTTATTTATAGAATTGGGGTTTTTATTTGTTTCTTATTCAGTATACTTTATATTTTTAACAGCAGGATGTTTATTGCTGAGATAAATAAAACGCTGTCTCTTCTGTTCTCTCTGGTTCATGTCAGTCCTCCTTTCAGGGGTTTCAGACCAGAGGGGCCTTGTTGGAAGCTGGTCCCACCACAGAAAAACAACAGTAAGTAGACGACTGATCAATAATTGATATCCAGTTCAGTGCAGTATAGTAAAAGCAGACAGATCGAATTCAGCGACGAGAGATCGGAATACAAATAAAGCGTTATTCTCGGGACAGATCGGATCCGTCAGATGTCTGCGGACGCTTTGTTGGAGCAGCAGGAAAACATCTGGCCATTGATGCCCTGAGACAACATCTGGTGACATGTTTGTCCACTCTTTGCAGGACCTTTGGTAAAAGCTCCTCTGTTGCCGCGCCAGTCATCCTGTACGACGGGCCAGAAGAAGAGCTGATGGACACTATTGAGAGGGAGTTTAGTTGACACCCCCCCCCCCCCCCCCCCCCCCCAGGCGAGGAAGCTGCTGTCTGAAGGAGAGAGGGGGAACCAGGGTTTCTTTTGACAATTTCCTCTGGCAGAGGAAGGCTAAGTTCATTTGATTATGCCAATTCAACATTTTGTGTTACTTCCGCACTCTAGTCTAGACTAAATCTTAGTTAACAACACAAGACAGCTTAAAAACACCAACTAGACTAGTCACCAGGAGGTTCTCCTCACAGCTCAGGTTTATTCACGGACTCCTTGGCGGCCTCCTGCATTGGCGGGGGGGGGGGGGGTCAATGTCACCCCCTCCACACCACACAGAGAGACACGCATCCGGTCATTTGTTCATTTGTTACCAAGTATGTTTATTCACCAGCAGCACATCGTGTGCAGTTCCAGGTTTAGATTTATTTTGCATACGCGACAACCCTGCAAAATATATGAGCAGGAGATGTTTGTTTAAGGTTTCCTTCCTGACTGCAGTCCCTGCATTTCTCCACCATTGTGAAGAAGGAATGTGCCCTGTGGTCAGACTCAGTTTCATTTAAGGTTGAGCCTCATTTTGCATTGAGAGGCTGCCGCTCAGGGGCAAAAGAGCAGCGTGGAAAAGAACAGTGCCTTGACCAGAGGGGTCAGCAGACCTCAAACATTTCCTGGACCCACCCCTTTATCCGGATATACTCCAAAATTGGATGGGGTTTTTTTTTCCCCTTGACACCGGCCCAAAATCATCCATTGAGTTTCATCAAAATCCGACAGGCAGTTTATTTGAGATTAACGGAGACAGAGAGAAAAGCCAGGATCTACATCCTCTCCGAATCTTAGGGTTTGAATGATGTGAATATTGTAAATGTTAACAAACTGCACTTGTTAGAAACAAAAGTTTAATTTTAACCAGAAATGTAGAGTTTGACTTTTGTAAGTTTGTTATTTTGTAAATACTATGTGTTGACTTTAAAAATGGTGTCAAACCGGTGTGTCTGTAACTCTGTATAACATTTTAATAATACATTCAGTCAAACAGTGTTTGAGGGGCCCTTTAATCTTCACAGTCGTCACAGGAGCAGTCTTGTAGATGTAATAATTGTAATCTTCTTCTTCTACTAGTTTGTTTGTTTCTTTGAGGGTCTGTAGAAAGAGGTCCTCCTCTGTATCGTCGTCAGAAAAATGAGCGTGTCATTGCAGTGACCCTGAAAAGGTTGGAAAAGATCAGTGTCATTTTCATAGCCTATATTAAGCATATTAAAGGGGGGGTGGGGGGGGGGGACAGATGCTTTTTAAAATTGCATCACAATTATCTCTTGTGCATTGTTACACCATTAAAGTCTTTAGGTTTGGGCACACAAGTTGCTACCCTGGCTTATTCTTGAAATTATGTTTGACTTCTCTCCAGTTTTTTGTTTCAATGTCAAACAACCATCCATCACCTGATTGAGAAAATCAACTGATATTCACTGCAGAACATAAACAGAAAGGAAAATAAAAGTGGAGGACTGTGTACGTCTTCTCACTCAATGCTTCGCAGTCCATCCCGAGACCTCCGAACAGGAACAAGGAACTGTCTGATACTATGCCATGATCTTCCCTCTGGACCGGCGGACACCGGGACTCTGAACACATTGCACAATGCCATCAAAGGCAAATCTAGTAAAAGGGGGCACACTTAGAATTTAGTCTTAAATATATGCAGAACGAATGTGCTTATTTGAATCCTGCACAGTATTTGTTGTATTATTTTTGTTCATTTTCAAAAAAAACTTTTAAAAAAAACAACAACATTTAGAACATTTTCAACAAGATAATCGTAAATAGTATCACAAGGCGGATGTTTCCAGTCGGAGTGTTTTTGTGGACGGACCAGTCTCGCCCAACAACAAGATAATCGTAAATAGTATCACAAAGTTGATGTTTCCAGTCGGAGTGTTTTTGTGGACGGACCTGTCAAGTCGGTGCACTTTGTGATGGCCTGCATGTTTTCTAATTTTAGTCCATTTAATGATAATAATAATAAAAAAAATAATACAACAAAATTTCAACGTCCGGTCCAGCTTTCCTTTCAAAATAAAATCCCCGTTGATCACGAATTGGTTGCAATTCTTCAGCGGAAGTGACGACATGCAAGCGGAAGTTGACATTTTAGCGCCAAGTATTGAGCTGGGCATTATCTATGATGGCGCTTGTTCGTAGTTTAAAGACAAAAGTGTCCACTGGCTTCAAGATGCGCGGACTTTTACTCCGACCGTATGTATTTTAACGGTGTTTGGATTCATGCATTTGCTTTAATGGCTTTGTTCGTACTGCTCACACGGTGTCCGTCACCTCAGAGGCAGAGAGACAGGACTCGGTCCATCCTGTTCCCTTAATTTTGCAGATGACACTTCAAGTTGAAGTTCTTGTGTAATATATAATGGAAAAAAACTCTTAAAATATGTCAGCCCTCACTCAATATAATATCATTAATAAAATCATCTTGGTTTTGTATATTTTTCGTAGAAGCAAGCATGCATACATTTTCCTGAGGAAGCTTTATCTCGTTTTCTACCTGTAGTTTCAGAAAAGAAACAGCAGCGAGTGTTTGTTTTGTGTTCCAGTGAAGCCAGCAGGCACCTCGTTGAAGTGCTGGAGTCTGTCAGTCCCTCTGAACTGGATGATGTCATTGAGAGGATCCTCGAGGCAGTGGAAAAACAACCGTGTACGTGCAACACTGCTGAGAAATGAATTGTGGAGTTGCTTCTAGTCAAAATTGGTTATTATTGATATCTACAATTAATAATTCAGCCGCTGATTAAATGATCAGCTCACAGTGTGCTGTCTGTGATTATGTTTCTGCCTTTCCTTCTGTTCGTGACCACAGTTTGTGTTTTCCAACAGTGTCCTCTACTATGATAGAATTGTCTGTGGTGGAAAGTGCTGTGCAAGATTGCACTCAGTCTGTCGATGAATCCATGTAAGTGTTTTTATTTAGTTGACATCACTATGAAACTATATTCAGCCATTTTAGGACTAACCGGCTGCGCGTATTCACGTATATTCGTCTTTATTGTGTCGTAGACGAGGTTTTAATTAGAGTTGTTTTAACTTGCAGGGATAATGTTTTCAACATCATTGGAGCCTTTGATGCGCCCAGATACATTTACAGTTTGAAGAGAAAGAAATTCGTACCGTAAGTAAAGGTTTCTTTCTCCTTTGCCTCAAATAATCCCCGATCATTTCAATAGCGTTGCTGCTGGCATTGACCAGTTAATTCACTAGCATGCTGAAGGCCATGATTTCTACTAGCAAGTTTTAAAGATTTTACCGTGCCCTTTTCATTCAGCCTCAGTATGACGACCCATTCGGCCCCCAGCCTGTGTGGTTTGGCCAAAGACAAAGCTGAACTCTTCAGGGAGCGCTACACCGTCTTACAGCAGGTCCGTAAGCTCTGATCAGCAACCGATACCTATTTCTTCCCAGCATGGAGGGTGCAGATTTGATTCATACACATGTGTTTTTATTTACAGCGAATACATCGACATGAGCTCTTCACACCGCCTGCAATAGGAGCTGCTGTTGAGGAGCGTGAAAACAAATTTCAGGTAATGACTCAGAATCAGAAGAGTCTTTTCTTTGTTCCGGCTCTGTAGAATGCGCAGATTAAAATATGAGGGGGAAAATGCGATGCAAACATGAATATCACTTTAGCAACGTCTAATGTAGATGTAGATTGAAAAGAATACAAGTCTTAGTTTTCTTAGAAGTTTTGTGCCTTTTGATCTTTTCTAGCTGAAGACAATTGAAGCACTGCTTGGGAGCACAGCTAAACTGGGTGAAGTGATTGTACTCGGAATGGTCACTCAAATGAAAGAGGTGAGCTTGCAAAGAGAAGTTCCTGGAGATTGTTTTTCAGTGCAACGTTTTTTCTCATCCAGTTCCTTTTTACATTTCTCTTCATTTCTTTAAGGGCAAACTTTACTTGGAGGACCCGAGTGGAACGGTGCAGCTGGACATGTCTAAAGCAATATCCTTACATATGTGTTTGCAGCTTATTGACGCAACAACTTTATATTATTTAATGGTTTTGAAGTGCATGTATTCCTTAATTAGATTCTCACCAGTTCCATAACGGCCTGTATACAGAATCCTGCTTTGTATTGGCTGAAGGTGAGATAATAGCTCTAAAAAAAAGAAAGACAAATGGATAAATTCACAAGCATTATCAGAGTTTAAGTTTTGTTCTTTTTTTTTTTGTAGGTTGGTACGATGACTCGGTTTTCCATGTCAATGGATTTGGGTTTCCGCCAACAGAGCCATCATCAAGTACAAGGTCAGTGGATATGAAGCGAGTGGTGGGATGAGCTTCATGGTAAAGTAGTAAATGGATGTTTGTGAATCACATTTAAATCTGATGTACCGGTACTTCCTCCTCCTGTACTAAGTTATCCTTGTTTTGTTGCCAGGGCATACTATGGCAATGTGAACTTCTTCGGAGGGCCATCCACCACCTCTGTGAAGGCCTCAGCCAAGCTTAAGCAGCTGGAGGAGGAGAACGCGGACGCCATGTTTGTTATTGTCTCTGATGTGTGGCTGGACAGCGTTGAAGTGATGGAAAAGCTTCACCTCATGTTGTCAGGTCTGTTAGTATGTCGCGGGCTTAGATTTTAAAGAATCTACATGTTATTTAAATTTCACTCCTCTCCTGTAGGTTATGCTTCGATGCCCCCCACCTGTTTCATATTGTGTGGCAACTTCTCCTCCACGCCGTATGGAAGTACGCAGATTAAATCGCTTAAAGGTGAGACTCGTGATTTGCTGTACATCTTTAGATCTGTGCCTCTGACATAGTTTTCCATGTACTCACTAATTTCCCTCTCTTTAGAGTCACTGAAGGCTCTTGCTGATGCTATATGTGCTCACCCCAGCATTCACAGCAGGTATGATCTAGTCTGCTTCTTCTTTGTCGTTTATGTTTCTGCGTGTGTAATTCAAACGCGTTCATCCGACACCTGCAGCAGTCGCTTTGTGTTTGTCCCTGGCCCAGAAGACCCCGGCCCAGGCACCATCTTGCCAAGGTAAGTCTTCAGAGACATCTGCTTTTTAACTGCTTTTATGTTCAGATCTTTGGACAAATGAGGATAAATGTTTCCCCCAGGCCTGCCCTGGCAGATCACATCACAGAGGAGTTCAGACAGAGGGTTCCGTTTTCACTGTTCACTACTAACCCATGCAGGTATAACAGAGGATTTTATTCAATAAGGAGATGTTGTTTCTTGTGGCCGATGATAAGTTGATTTGTAAGGCTGTGATTTCTGTCAGGATCCAGTACTGCAGCCAGGAGATCGTTGTAATCAGGGAAGACCTGGTCAACAAGATGTGCAGGAACTGCATCCGGTTGCCCAATAACAATCTTGACATACCAAACCATGTGAGTAACAATGCCTGTGAACAAACCTTCTTATTTGGGATATTTCTCCCATCACGTGATTATTAGTTGTGATTTTGTACATAGCATTTTAAACTCTTTGCATGAGGGTTTAATCGTTAGGCTGCACTTCTTCAACCAGTTACTTCAACTTAAATGTAATTTTTTAAGAAATGTTCTTATCATTTTCCTCCTCTTGTCCTCAGTTTGTTAAGACTATCCTCTCCCAGGGTCACCTGACTCCCCTGCCTCTTTACGTCAGTCCTGTATTCTGGGCATTTGATTACTCTCTTCGAGTCTACCCAGTACCTGATGTCATCATCTTCGCAGACAAATATGATCCCTTCAACATCACAAACACAGACTGCCTCTGTATCAACCCAGTAAGAAACAGAAGCATAAACAAAGGCTGTAATACCTTTGTGACAGAATATGATGATGTCCTGCTGGAGGAGTATTTATGACCAATGTAATTTATAAATGATTCATTTCTGCAGGGTTCTTTCACAAGAAGTGGCTTCACATTTAAAGTCTACTACCCATCCAACAGAACTGTAGAGGACAGGTGGGTTTCACGTTTCTCTCCATGTAATTGTAATTTAGTTCCAACCATCACTTAATACTAATCTGTTGGGTTTTGTGTTTTTTTTCATAGCAAACTTCAGGGCCTCTAAAGAAAATACTGACAAGAGGCAAATCAGTGTATTGTACGTTTCCTCTGTATGATAGTAAATGCTGAAAATGTATTAACATCAATCAAATGCATGTAGTGATTGTATTTGAACCCCCGTTTGTATGTTACATCATGAATAATAAAGTTTTTCCATTCTGACTTCCTTGTATGCCCTGGTAACTCTTTTTGTTGAGAACTTTTCACAGTTGCAGAATTTGTACATCTTTAATCTATTTAGGTTAAGACCAAACCTACAACAATAAAGGTTTGGTCACACTTAATGATATCTGTGAGTAGCAAACCAAATGTTGCTGGTATTTAAAAGAAGAAACGTCACTTTCATTGAATGCAGATCGAATTTGCAGACATAATTAATTGAGCGCAGATCGTTTTAATCGGACTTCACCAATATGGCGGATTGAAAGTCGATGACTTCCGGTCGTGCCTCCGGAGCGCTTGTGATGACCTCACGCAAATGTTGCGCTGCTTATGAAACTTGCAGTAAAACCGAACAGCCGACGAGGTGAACCACAGACCGGTGCTGCTGATATTTCACGCGTTCTTCTCTATTCTGTCTATTTACCTTTTGGAAACTTTCTTTATTGGTGTGCGTTTTGAACTTTTACAAACGCGCTGCAGCTGTTAGCGCTCGCTAGCTTGTTGGCAAAACCAATTAATTAAACAGTTGGGTATATTTTAATTAAATTATCTGTTATTTGGGTCTTCTCGGAGACTAACGTAATGTTGCGTTAACCCAGCAACATTAACCAGAATAGTTAAACTAGGTCAATAGTAATCGTGCTATCGCCGCTTCTGTTGCCCTGCATGTTCCGTTCTGGTTTGTTTTGCTAATGCTAGTGAGCTGAATTGTTGCTAACTAACATAGATAATGAAGTTGATGACATAATAGAGCTACCGTAGGTGGGAATCTATGCGCAAATGCACCGATCCCGTGTTTTGTTCTCTTCCGACTGACCATCTGAAAAATCCCATCACTTCCTAATTTCCTGTTTTTAAAAGAGGGATGTTTTATGATGGCCGACTTTTAGATGATTTGGAGAAACTTATTTGTTAATTGAACAATCTTAAAATGAGCTCTAACGCAGCGAGATGTTTGGCCGTTCTGCACAGGTAGGAGAGGAAGAGACCGACATGGCGGAGATGGAGGAAGACATTGGAGATCTCCCTGCCAGAGAGGATGACAACGACTCCGACAGAGATGAAGATGACGGACTGTTTGCTTGGATGGTAAATGATGATATGAATGAGGCGGAGGAAGATGAGGAGGAGGATGAGGAGGAGGAGGTGGAGGATGAACAGCCTCTGGACACTGAAGCGCCCGAGTCGTTTGAGTTGGATGCCCCGGCTGAGCGCAGTGGGCATATAGCAGTCGTTGACAGAAACCTCATGTATGTGTGGGGGGGATACAAGGTAAGGCGTTTATCAAATGCGTTTGAAATGATCTACATTTGAGTTGTTGTTGTTTTTCTTGTCACATCATCTTTAATTAAATTCCTTTTTACTTCCCTCTGCACAAAGAACGCACAAAATCATGGATTCTTCGACTTGTATCTACCAAGAAACGAAATATGGTCGTACAACATGGAGTCAGGCGTATGGTAACGGCATTTGCATTTATACCCAATGATGTTATTTTTAAAAATGTGTAATTTGCTTGGAAAAAAAACACCTTGATGTTCACAGGACAAAGCATGTAACCGGTGGCAACCTGTACACATCCATGTCGGGCAGCTGTGGCGTGTGTGTCGATGGGATCCTGTACCTTTTTGGAGGTCACCACGCCAGGGGAAACACAAACCGGGTACGAGTTTGTGTGTCACAACTGAGCAAATACCCTAAAATCTGATATTGCTACGAAATGAGTGCATCGTGTTTCAAACTTTGCTTTGCAGATCTACTCCCTGCCCCTGAGAGCAACCAGGCTCGTCTGGGAGGAAATGAAAGATCTCAAAGGACTTCCTCCGTCCTGCAAAGATAAACTGGGCTGCTGGGTTCAGAAGAACAGGTGAGACTGGACTGAGCTTTTTGTCCCAAGGAAACATTTCAAACCCCGGGTAGTCACACAGCGTGGTTCGGACAGTTGCTAATGCAATCTGAAATCTTTTTCTTCTCCATCTCCACTTTGATGACATGTTTATGACTTCAGTGAAGACAATAATATTTTTTTTTTTACCTTAGATTCATAAATCTCAAATTATTTCATAAAGGATCGACGACTCGGTGTACTATTAATGTGAAATGTTCACCATCTGACACGCTCGGAAACATGCTAATGTGGCCTTTGAGGAGAAAAAGCAATGCGATTTATTTTTTTGATGTTTTCCTCAACAGACTTATATTCTTCGGGGGCTACGGCTATGCTGTACAAGGGCAGCATCAAGGAAGTTTTGAATTTGACGAATCGTCTTCACTCCTGGTAAGAAAATAATTCTTTCATCGCAATATATAAAAGAATGTTGGAAAGTCTACTTGATGTTGACGGAATATTTGTTGCTGCTGCTGCAGTGGGACGGCCCTGGGCGAGGCTGGAACAACCACATCCATATCCTGGACCTGGAGACGTCCACGTGGAGCCAGCCCATCACGACGGTAAACACAGGCCTGGATGCCACCATAACCCACTCACGAACAATGGCCGCTGATATTTGAATCTATTGCCATTATGCCTACATTGTTTTGTTTACATTAACACCAGCAAAGTATTTGACATGATCCATTTCCTGTCTGGACTGCTGTAGGGAAACGCCCCGTCACCCAGAGCTGCTCATGCCTGCGCCACGGTTGGTAACAGAGGCTACGTGTTTGGGGGGCGATACAAGGCAAGAAGATAAAACGTATAATTCAAGACGTTTTTCTCTTTTGTCTCTTTGTGAACTTTTGATATCTCTTCGTCTTTTTGTCCTCAGAACTACAGACTAAAAGATCTGCACTACGTTGACCTGGATACATGGGAGTGGCATGAAATGTAGGCGTTCATTTGAATGAATCTCTTTTGCAGAAGAACCTTGTTTTTCTGCTTGACAACAGTTAACAGTTTGTAAATTACAGGAGGGTGTCCTCTAAAATATTGCTACATATGGCACATAAGCATTCATGTCCCGTAGGAGCGTTCCTCAGGACGGTCCTGTAGGCCGCTCTTGGCACTCCTTCACTCCTGTCTCGGCGGACCACATCTTCTTATTTGGAGGTTTTACCACAGACAGAGAGACACTGAGTGAGTCAAGTACTGCATTGGAGTAGCAAATACTCCCCCCCCCACAATGATTGCTGTTCTAAAGGTGGTGTCTGTTTTTAGGTGACGCTTGGCTGTACTATGTGAGCAAAAACGAATGGAAGCCGTTCAAACACAGTCACACAGAGAGGCCGAGGTAAATCCTCTCGTCTCGCCCGGCAACACTGTTTTCGTTTCTTGATCAGGGTTCAGCTAAAATGGTGTGTACGTTTGTCAAAGTAATACTGTGTGCGGATAGTTCTTTACATTTTGCTCTGCGTCCCAGACTATGGCACACAGCTTGCTCAGGTGCTGATGGGGAAGTGTTTGTGTTTGGAGGGTGCGCCAACAACCTGTTGTCTCATCACAGAGCTGTAAGACACGCGTTACTTCTTATAAATAACACTCGACCTAAACGTATCAAAAGGTTCCCTGAATTTAACTTCCCTTCTTTAAATCCGTCAGGCACACAGCAATGAGTTACTAGTCTTCAACGTCCAGCCCAAATCACTAGTCAGGTGAGTGAATAGAAGATGACGATCTCCTGATTGGCACACCTGAAACTGAAATCTCGTCTGTTGTCATTCTTCCCGGTCGTTTGGCGCTCATATTTGCCCGTCTCCGCCCAGGTTCTGCATGGAGGCCATTCTGCAGCACAGGGAGCTTTTGTCGAGATACTGGGACTGCCTGCCGAAACACCTGCTGCACAGCCTCAAACAGAGGATGGCACGCGTCAACACACTGGGCTCCTAGGCTGAACGGGCCTCATCAGCCCAATCCAGGGGATTACAGGAGAATAAGTACGGACTGGATGAGTAGTCCGGTTAGAGCGTTAGTTTAAAGTGTGTGGCACTAAAATGAAGAAAACTCCAGGCAGTAGTGAGCAGCTGTGGAAGTGCTGGGAGACGGGTCCAGACTGGTACCACGCTTCAGTCGATGGAACCCTGGAACCCAGCGGGCCTCTTAATGAGTTTGTGAGAGCAGGTTCTACCTTTTGGATTGGTTTCTGTAATGCTTTCGTGGCTCAAAATAGTTTTTTCCAGATACTTTTTATTTTCAGAAAAAAAAAAATAGGAAGACCACTGAAATAAATAAATAAAAAATTGGCAAATACCTGACAACAATATTGAGGCTAGCAGGGGGGGGGATGTTTAGACAGCAGGACTTTTCCTTAACAAAATGATAATGCATCTTTTAGGAAGACCTGGGTTGGAGAATTTTGCACCTTGAAGGAAACATTTGTTTTCACTGGTCTTCCTCGAGAATTCAAACAAATTAATAAAACGGTGCAAAGCTGGAACAGATTTGCTTTAACTGTGTAGATTTTTATGATTTCTAATTTCAGTAAACTTTACGTCAGTGATTCCTGTAACTAATGTTAAGCACGATCCTGAATAGACCAGCGAGTTGAGGTTCTCACAGACCTAAAACTAGTGCTTTATTTTGCAAGACTATCACACTCTGAGGCTGCAGAATTGCTCTTTGAGTTTATATTTATATGTAGTACCAGTAATTTATCTTTGAGATGTGTGGGTTCTGTTCTGAGTGGCTTTTAAAATGTCCCAAGTGGCATTTGTAACATTGTAATTTTATTTAATGACTTTAGATACGTGTTTAAGTTGCCTCACACTGAAATGCCTCATGTCAGTAGGGCTTTGTTTGTATTTGCCTGGTTTGCACAAAAGTGACATTGGTATTTTGTTGTTTTTTTCATAGTAGAATAAAATGCGTACCGTTAGTTTGTACTCAAACAATATACACGTGTTGTTAATTTACATGGTTTCATTTCAGACAAATTGTACAATCAGTTTATAGAATTAAAGTTCTGTGATCTGTGGGCACTTGTCTCACTTCCTCTTGGCCGCCAGCAGGTTTGGAGAAGACACTTTAACTTTTCCCGGCATGTTTCTGGATAGATCACCATCCTGCAACACGGGATGTAACGGGGGACAAGGTTTGGAGGACAAACTAATCTGTAATCAATACTCGTGTGAGTTTTGTGCAGTTTGAATCATGGAA
Source organism: Brachionichthys hirsutus (assembly GCF_040956055.1). Classification (NCBI taxonomy): domain Eukaryota; kingdom Metazoa; phylum Chordata; class Actinopteri; order Lophiiformes; family Brachionichthyidae; genus Brachionichthys; species Brachionichthys hirsutus. Next base: position 7,814,607 of record NC_090914.1, on the reverse strand, counting down.
ACTCAAAATCTACTGATTTTAAAAATCGCAAGTGACATTTTTCTTTGATAATGTCGAAATAAAGTATCACGAGATAGCATTTTAAATTTACTTAAAGCAGATAACGAAATACATTTAACATCCTCACCTTGACACTACGGAGCACGTCTCTCTCTCTGGTCGACGCATCTTTGGCTTTCATGAAACTGAGGACTGCGGTGCGTGCGGCTGGCGGGAACAAAGGAAATATAGCCATTGTTTTGAAAAGCACTTTGATGCATCTTGTTCATACGTCACCGTTCTTACCTTTTCCTTTCTTCTGAGAGCCTGGTGTCAGTTTCACCTTGTGTCTGGAAAGGAAAAGACTCATTCAGCATGTATATTCGTCACTCTCTTGCACATAAGATGGTTAACTCCACACACTTATAATTGGAGAGGGCCGTATACGGTGCACAGACTGGCACAGCAAACAGCAGCACATCTTCAGGATGAGACTGGCCCGTCAGAGAGGTGAGTAGGGCCTCCGCTTCCTGAAGAGGGAAGGAAAAACGGAGTTAAAACCGGAGAACAGCGGTGGACTAAAATACATGAAGTTCCATTCAACTGACGAGCAAATATCCCAAATCATTCTTTTATCTTTATGAAATGGTTCCAGTAAAAACCCACCACTGCTCCAGGGTTGTCCTGGTCTGCATCATCTTCCTGAAAGGACAGCATTAAATAAAAACAAAATGAATAAAGAGATGTTATTCGTGTTGATTGGCACATTTCCTACGATCATTTATGCCATGTACCTTTTCCTCCTGTTCACCTGCGCCTCCCTCCTCAGTGTTCCCTTCTCCCACCGTCTGCTCTGGTTTCTTTGATCCATTCTCCACAGGATGACTTTTCTGGGGTGGTTTCTGAGAGCCTGGTTTCCTGACGGGTTCATCTTTCCCCTTCCCTTTCTTGCCTTTCTTCCCCTTATCCTCCTTGACAGAACCAGCTGACTACGGACGGAAGGCAGTTTTCTTTTTCATCAATCTGAGCTGGACCTGCACTGCAGTCACTACTGACAGATTTGCAGATGGAGTTCGTAGTAACTCCTCCTCACCCCCAGAAGCTGCATCATCAGCTCCCTGTCCTCTTCATCCTGATCTTTGTACTTCTCCTTGATCTTCTTAAACTTGTTCTGTAATAACCAGAGGGACAAAATAGGAAAAACAGGGTGCTATTTCAGCCATTTGGCCTTATAAACTCCATATGTGGTTCTATCGATCAAGTGGAACTAAGGATTTAAAAATACGGCACCAAATTTTGGCTTGATCTGAGAAAGAACCGGAAGTAAATCCAACCAGGATTTTGCCGCTAAAGGCTGGACAGTCCACGAGACGGTAGCAAATGTTCAGCATTTTTAAATAGCGTGTTTATGCCAGCTTTATGTAATCAGAGGAGAAACCGTCTGCATGCTGGTGGGCCGGATATAACCCGCAATCAGAATAAAAATATTTGCCTACTTTATCAAAAACAGATTGTCCTAGTCTAAAGTTTGATTTATCGCTCCTAATCTATGCTCCTTGCTTGTGCAATTAGAAAGATAAGTAACCATGTCTATAGTTGGAGACAGTACATCTTATCTTCACACTCCTTGCTTTTACCCTTTGACCTCTCTTCAGGGGCTGTTGGGAGGCACCTCCTCCACCTTTGGATTCATGATTGACCGCTGGTTGGCTGGAAGAAATCTCCGTCTTCTCCTCGGTGTCCCAGTCTTCCTGTTTTTGCTTCTTCTTCTTCTCTTCTCTGGTGACAATGTCAAAAACCACCCAATGATTAAATCAATGACTGGCCTATCGATATCAACCCCCCCCCCCCCCTTTCTATTTATGATTAACAGGAACAATTATATGGTTAAATAAGTGTTTTATTTCATTCATGCACCTTCTCTGCTTGGCAGTCATGTGCTTCTTCCCTTGTGAGTCTGCCTCAACCTTTAGGAATACAAAACACGAGTATGAGATGTGTTATTTTGGGATTTCATTTGAAATTAGTGACGGTCATTAATTACCTGAGCGTTCACTTCTTTTTTGAAACCAGGGTTCTGAATGCTCCTGCAAATGAGGAGGGATGGTTTGATGCAGTCGTAGCTCCGGTTTGAAGCGGGAGAACGTCGTAACATTACCTGCTCGGCTGCAAGTGAGAGAGGGAGATGGTCGTATCTGGAAAACTGAACTCTTCACCGTCTTCATTCTTTACTTCCTCTTCTTCCCTGTTGTCATCCTCTCTCCCCTCCTCCGCCTTGTCGTCTTCCTCAGAAATATCAGACAGTTCTCCGCTCACGGCATCGTCCTCTTCGACCAGCCGTTTAACCATCTCCTCCGTCTCTCCATTTCCTGTTCTTTCCTCCTCGCCCTGATCTTCGTTGCTGCTGTCATCACCTGCAGAAGATGATCGAATCGATTCAACCACGGATGCGATTGTCAGACGCACAAGTAACAGTCAGTCGTCTTATGTTTACCTATCAGCTCCTCTCCCTCCTCCTTCAACGGCTCAGCAGTTGTGGACGAGACCTCCTCCATGTCCTCCTCCACAGTCTTCACCTTTCTTTCTCCCTGGTGTCGAAACACGCTCTGCTCGTCCACCTGCGCAGAGACGAGCGTGAAACATCATTTATTGACGATAACGCAGGGTTAATGATGCTGATGACGATGATGGTATTTTACCTTGAAGAGGAATCCAAATCCCATAATCAAGTAAGAAGGCGGCAAAAAGTTTTTCTTTCCTGGAGAGAAATAGATCAAATATCAAATATCGTCTCACCTCAGATCTACGATTGTACATTTTTTTAACATGTCACACCTCTGATCATGAAACTTCCAGTAGTCAGGTACTCTCCAGTGGGAGCCGTCTTTGACACCTGGAAAAAGAAGAACATACCGGAATATAATATTTTCTTTCTTTTTTGGGAAATCTTTTTTTTTTTTTTTTTTTTATAACAAGCTCAGAAATTGAGTGACCAAAAGAGGATGACTCACCTGGTGATGATGAACCCACCAAGCGCTGGTGACGATCTTAGCATCCCAGGCAGCACTGTAACAAATGGCCATGGTGCCGGCTTCCGTCAGGGAGCGAGGCGGGATGGGGTCACCTGGAACAGGAAGACACAACAACATGGGGGTATCTTTACAAACGGACTGAATGAAGCTAAATGGGGAGCGCGGCTAACAAAGTGGAGGGTTTACCTGAAGGGTTTTTGATCACACAACTAGTGGCGCCGTGGAGGTCGGCGTGGACATAGATGTCACCTGACGAAGCAAAGGCGAGCGCGAACCTTTTAACAACGCCTCTCTCAAAAGCGGTTGAGCGTGTAATAATTCATCACCTGCCCGGAGGTAGCGTTTGACAATCATCTCGTTCTGCTGCTGATCCCTCCCTGCAATGACCAGGTAGTTCTCGGAGCTGATGAACCACAGGAACTTCTCAAACCTGCCAGAGTAGAGAATAAAAGACTCCGCTGCTAAATATCCAGACTACTGAAGCAAAGACAAACTGGGGACTTACCAGTAGACTTTTCTGGCCTTCTGAATGGTGGTCACAGTCTGAACCTCTTTCAGTGTTTTATGAGTTTTTTTCTCGGCAGACTTCATCGCCTTGGGTGACATAGGAATGGAATACGTTACCCGTGCAGCAACTCTTTTCCATCCCTTCATCCCGAGCGTAGAAGACGACAACTGTCTTACCTTACCAGCTGCTTCGATGGTTTTGTGTTCTTTCTTTTCAGCGGTGCGTCTGTTGTCGTAGTACCTGATAAAAACACACTGCTGTAAAAACGGCTGCTTACGGAATGCTCAATTTTACAACCAAACGATTTTTAAGCGTACTTTTTGGCGTTAGCATAAGCCGAGAGGCCAAGATCCACATCCACCAAGATGGGCTTGTTCCGTTGCAACTTCTTGTTCAGTCCTTTGTCTTTATTCTTGTTTTTCTTCCCTTTCTCTACGACCACATCTTTTTTCCCCTCCTCTCCCTCCTCCTCTTCAGCTACATATGGATTCCTAGAGAACAGGAGACAGAAGAAAGCAACGGTACTCACCCCCCCAGTATTATATGGTCTATAAATGGCTGTAGCAGTGAAAGTCTCACTTTAAAATCATGGTGATGCGGTTGGTCGGCAGCAGCAGCTCTTTGATGGCGCAGGCCACAGGGTCGCCAGCAGCTTGCGCTTCTTTGATGATAATACCAATCTCAGTCCAGTCCACCTGATTGGCCAGCGCACTGGACACCACCTGCAGCGCACTCTCTACCACAGACAGGTTCATCTCCACCAGTTCTCCCTTCAGTCGGTCCACCTCCTGCAACACAGGAGACAAGAGTTCTTGCATATGTCTTCCCAGCATTGTCGAGATAAATCCACTTTTATGTTTCAGGTAATTAACATTTTAGAAAAGCGGGAGTTGACGGTTGCTGACGACCTGTGTTTGATGCAAGGTCTCCAGTCGCTGCTCGTGGTCCCGTTTCACATTTTCCAACTTCTTCAGAGCCTGTTTCTCTTGCTGTAATGCTTTCATATCAATCTTTTGGCTTTCCATCTTGGAGAAGAACTCATCCACTGCCTGAGAGAGCAGAACAGGACACACTGGATTCACATCACATTCTGATGAACATATATTACATGCAGAAATGATCGCTGGCATCAAGAATTAAAAACCAAATAGTCAGCTATACTACAATGTACCTTGTCGAAAGTATCAAACTCCAAATATGGGCTCTTTGCATGCTGGGCAAAGAGGAATGGGTGAAACTCATCGTATCTGTGAGCAGAAGCATTGATTGATTAAGGCTCTAACATTGGCATGTTGAATATTGACATAACAGGACGTACGTGAGGAGCTGTTCGCTGGGTCTGCCGGGAGGTACGCTTGGTTTCATCTCACTCTTCTGAATGATGTAGCCCTTGATTTAAAGAAAGAAGAGGTCGTAAATAAAGCAGAAATCACAACCCCAGAGGGGGTTTTTCCATAAGATGCAGCATTGATGTCTTACTTTCCCACTGAAGTTCTCAGTTTTTTCCATGTATGTTTCTGCAAGCTGCAGAGCTTCCAGGATTTTAGGAGCAACTGGAAAAACAGCCAGATAAAAACCCTGAATTCACAGTTACAACAAAAAACAAGAAAAGAAACGACAGCAGACGCTCACACAACATATGTGACTTTAAAGAAATGCAATAAGAAAATAAAAATGTGGTGACAAAATGCAAGAAAATAATTCCAATGATCATTTTTTTCAATTCAGTTCAATTTATTATGATTCTGATAGAACAACAAAGTCTAAAATACTTCACATACATCTTTGCCCAAACAGCTTAGATGAGTGGCGGCATAAAAAGTACAATGCACAACTTCATCCTGGTTACTTACTGAAATAAAAGACGTTACAAACTGTTCTACTGTACCTTGGGCGGCATCGACTTGATTGTCTACTTTCACGGAGCATGACAATCCGGCCTCTACCAAACTGTGTTCAATCAGAGTGGCTCCATAGGCTGGAGAGGCATTTGAACGGAACAAAAAGCAAAAGTCTTACATTTTAAAACTGAGGGAAATGCTTGCATTTGATCATTCAGAATCGATTGCCTGGCTACTTACGAAGGTGAGGGTTCAGAACCCTTTTCACTTGATCTCCATTTTGTGCTTTGCTGAAGATTTCAGTGAGTCTACGTTCAAAAATAAATAAAAAATCAGTCAAATATAATCTGATTTAAATCACAACATGTTTATTTAACAGCGATGGATATCAATTTGGTACAAAAACTCAAAAAGCACATGTGAAGACGAGTTTACCGCTCTAAACTGATGAGGGGTTCGGGCGGTCGGGCGCTCTCCACAGGGTACCGCTCCCTCACAGCAATCTTAACATCCTCCACCTCTGCTGTACGAAACCGCAGCAGATTCAGGATGGTGTACTCATGGTCTGCAAGAATGATGTTACCCTGAAGAATGAATGGTCAGACATTTTAATGCACTCAAACACATAAACGTGCATCAATGTCATCCGACATGATCCGACCAGCTGCGGACGTTGAATTTTAAGTTAGATGCAAACTTCTTGCATCGATTTCTTACCCTGTCGTACAGTTCAACAATCAAGTGGTATGCAGCCTCATCCGAGCCGAACTGGATGTCGACAATCCTGTCAATCCCGAGCTGCTTAATCTGAGTCAACCGCCGTGACTTCAGGTGTTTCCGACACTACAGACAAAGTTGATATAACATCGACTTTCATTATAGCTGAGCCATAAACAACATAATGCAGATCTGATAAACAGATAAAAACACAAGTGAAACTGTCAGGTAGAGTCTCTGGATGTCTTGCTGAAATCTAACATGTATTCAAAGTATTGTTTAATACATGATAATTGTAAGCGGTTGGTCCAACTTATTCAATTAAGATGTTCTCACCTTCATTGCAAAGCCTGAGGGCATCATGTTCTTGGGCCATTCAAAGTCTGTCGAGTGAATCCGAGTCCCAGACTCGACCAGGAGGACGGCTTTGTTGTCAGGCCTGCAGCCACAAAACAACAATAAGATAAAGGCACCGACAAAAAGGTGACAACAACCAAAAGGATGTTTGCATTGATGATTATTAGAATGCTGCATTTATAAATTCAGATTCTAGATAGTATGGTGAGCTGGAAAATATGCATTGAGATGAAACTAGAAAAGCACACGGAGAGCGCAGATTTACACCGTCCACATGGTGATCTGGATCATCACCAAAAGGTTCTAGATTGTTCTTGGTATCTTTATACAACAACCATGAAAAGTAAACGTGAATCAGAGTTGATTTGTGTATTTTTTACTGATTTTTGAATCCATAAATGGGGTTTACAATGTTAAAATGAAATACTTTTTGCTGAAGTTATTCCGGATCAGGTCCAGAGAACAGTTTTCATAATAATGCATAGCAGATCCCTTTAAAATCCAGATTTTTCCAGACGTGTAATTTAATGCAACCTAAATTAGACCAAAACCCATTTTTTTGATCAAGATCCCACCAGCACCTTTTCCTTAATCCTGCTAACAGACAAACGCCATCAAAAGCATAACCTCCTTGGCGGAGGCAATTACCCCCCCCCCCCAAAATGAAATACATCAAATAGAATAATCACATATTATATTCATCAAAGGGATTTTAAAACATGCAACCCTTATTTTGTCCCTTATTGGTTTTTCATGGCTCTCTTAATTTAAATAATAACAAAAACCGTGACAACCTACTTCTGCAGGCGGATGAGATAGGTCTTATTGTCGATGTCATACACGTTGTTTACCCTCATGCCGAGGTAGCTGTGAAAGAATGAGGCAAAATAAATGAGTGAATGTTCATGTTGACAAATCCACATTGGCGATGGCTAGTTAGCTTAGCATTCCAGCTAGAGGCAATGAAACGTGTCAACCTACTTGGCATTTATTTCGGCAATAACTGCCCTGATGTCCACAGTGGTGAATCTTGTTTTCATGGTGACGTCTGACCAACAATTAAGAAAGGAATTTTAGATATAACATGATTTAATCTAACATCAGTAAGAGGAAATTTGTCAGGAGTATCTGCGCATGCGCGTATTTTCTTTTTCTACGGAAGCCGACGTGGAATAAAAATGAGTAGGGCCCACGCCTAGACGCGCTAGTGAATAAACGCTCGGCGATTATCACTGGTGACTTTACACCATGACATGGACGCAGCAGCTCATCCAGCCGCTGTGCTTTTATTAGACTCATGTTAGGCTCCTCCGGATTAAAGGTGCATTAACGATGCACTATTCCAACTGGCTCATTGGCGTGAAAAACAGGGCGAGCCTCCGAAATGCACGCAAAACACCACCGAGCAGCGACTGTAACAATAGGGGGAGCGTGGATGTGTGGAATAACAATCCGCGGCCTCACGAGAACACATCCGAGTTTATGGTCACCAGTCATCTCTGGAAAAAAGGTAACATCGTCTAATATATCGATCCGCAGCTAATAAATCTGCTTGAATTGCATTTTTATTTTATATTTTTTTACATGGTAGAACATATTCGTCTACGTGCATTGCTTCTAATCCAGAATGCGTGCGCCGTGGCTCCAGGATCAAACAATCAGCTGGAAGGTTTTTTTTTAAATTCCCTCCTCAGGTCAGAGTGGAGGGCGAAGGCGTGCTCTGTTGCCAAGGCGACGGTCAGCGATCAGGGCTTGCTAGCTACGTGTGGGCTAAGCTAGCGCCCGTGCAGTGTAATTCTTGACATATCGCAATACATTTTTACGCCTAACACCGTAATGCACCGTCCGGATACACGCGTCGTGGATCATCGACGGCCATGCGGCGCGTAAAACCCCAAAGAATGAAATGTAAGTCGCGGCAGTGATGACAGAGAAGTTTTATTAGGTATATCTATATAAATGTACACGAAGAGGTACCGATAAAATAATCCCGACACGTCCACAGAAAGATGATCCTAATCAATTTTGCAGAATTGAATTATGCTGCTTCTGATATTCAACAGGAATATATTTAAGAAATGTAAAGTGTGTTCATGCAGTGGCCCCCTTTAATCTTTGTGGGGTTTCTCTTCTTCTTTTTCTTCTTTTGCAGGCTACAAAATAATAAAGAAAATTGGAGAGGGCACATTTTCCGAGGTATTGAAGACTCAGAGCCTTAAAGATGGGAAGTTTTATGCATGCAAAACCATGAAGCAGACGATTAACAGGTATGTATTTTGCAACGCCCCGTGCACGGCGATCAGTCGTGCACGGGTAATACTCTGTTGTGTATGGATCCAGGAAACCCGAGTCAGCAGCCTGACACCCCTTTGGCTTTAAGTATCCTATTAGATTCCATCGTACTCTTCCTTTGACCTTCAGTTTTGTTTACAATGGATTGAAATATGAGTCGTCCTGTAAATCCGCTAAAGCATTACGTTGCATTGATTTGTTTTATTAGTCTCTATTTTAAGCAAAAAAGAAAAAAAGAAAAAGTGACCTATTGGTCCTTATTCTCAGATATTTAACTAAATCACATGTCATCCCTTCTGCCTCATGGAGTCTGGAGCAGGCAAACAACCTACGGGAAGTTCAAGCAATGAAGAGACTGAGCCCGCATGTGAACATCATCCAGCTGCACGAACTCATTTTGTAAGTGCTGTTTACTGTGAAGCCGGCGCGTCGACTCTCGCTGCTTTCATTCACTGATGCGGTGTGGCGTTGCAGTGACAAAGAAACCGGAAGCGTGTCCCTGATTTGCGAGCTGATGGAGATGAACATCTACGAGTTCATACAGGGTAGGTCTGCAAGTACGACGAGTGTTTTCTAAGACGAAGCCATCCTGTGAAGTTTCGTAGGCATGATGGGTTCACTTTGGTTTTGCATTGCCTGCAGGACGGCAAGCGGCACTGCCTGACCACACGGTGAAGAACTACATGTACCAGCTCTGCAAGTCGCTCGAGCACATGCACAGGTAGTTACGGTTGCGATGCGTGAAATAGTAAACATGCGTCTGTTTTGAGCTCGTCGTCACGTTGCCGTTTTGTTCTTATTTTTACAGCTGCGGAATCTTTCACAGGGACGTGAAGCCAGAAAACATCCTGATCAAAGTGGGATCCGTCAAGATCAGAATCTGGTTTACAGAAACACACCACACACATCTTAAAAATGTATTTTTTCAGCAAAATGGGCTGAAGCTGGGTGACTTCGGCTCGTGTCGGAGCGTGTACTCCAAGCCACCGCACACGGAGTACATCTCCACCCGCTGGTACAGAGCCCCAGAATGCCTCCTGACCGACGGCTACTACAACCTCAAGATGGACGTGTGGAGCGCCGGTTGTGTCTTCTTTGAGATCTTGAGGTACCTCTGCAGGAGATGGGAAGATCATTTGCACCTGTATTAGCAGCTGAAAAGGATAACAGCTCTTGAGACAAGCTTCGTAAATACTTTTTTTTATTTTACTTGTGTGTTTCAGTTTGAATCCTCTCTTTCCTGGAACCAACGAGTTGGATCAGATTGCAAAGATCCATGATGTGTTGGGGACGCCGGATCAAAGCATCCTCCAGAAGTTTAAGCAGTACGTATTTCTCCTCGAATGTGTTTTAATTTTCAATAAAGTTTTTTATATTTTATATGTGCTTAGAAATAGAGGCTTTTTTTTTTATATGCGTCTGGCAGGTCCAGAGCAATGCATTTCAGCTTCCCCCCTAAAAAAGGCACTGGAATCTCGCGGTTGATCCCCAGCTGTCCCGCCCCGGCTCTGTCGCTGCTCTATCAGATGCTCGCCTATGACCCGGATGAACGCATTTCTGCAGAAGCAGCCCTGCGTCATATGTACTTTAGGGAAATAAGGTACATCAAGTGAGTAAACAAATATCTTTGAACATTTATACCCTGATGTCAATCCTATTTCATTCTCCCAGGATGTCAGAGAAGAAATCAGACAGTCTTGTCAGACTTTCTGAGATTATGGATGGAGTCGAGAGTAAAACCTACAACTCCTTTGATCACATCTGGCGTCCCGCTCGAATTGGCAAACAGCTGAGGGGAAGACACACGAGGCAAATGCATTTATTGAGTGTAAGTCTAATTCTACAGTTCACTATTGCATTCTTCTGAGGTGGAATGTCTAAAATGAAGCACGTCTCCCATCAGCACAACATGAAGCATGTAGCAGAGCCCCGGATCAGACGGAAGGTCCCTCATTATTCCGCTGAGCTGCCTAAAATCAACACGGCCGGACCAGGACCACAGATCGCCTCCACAGCTTCCGCCGTGTCTGCGTTCGCCGTCACCCACCGAGGCACGCTGCCGGTCATCACGTCGAAAAAGTACCAGTCACGGCTGAAAAAGGTACCGGTAGTCCAAAAAAAAAAAAAAAAAAAGACGTCATGAAATGCAAGAGTTTGATCAGATGATTTAACAAATAGCAATTAATGTCAACAAATGGGTGCTTTGTGCCTTCATCATGGAATTAGGTTTGGCATTCAGGTTGTACTTCCTTTTCTTCACAGCCGCGGGATGAGTCGCACCACGCACCCGTCAAAACCTACCGCATGCCACCGCTGGACCGGAAACACGGAGGCTACTGAGAGCCGGAGACACTTCGACCATTCTAAAAGGCACATTCTGGAAATCATATGTAAACAAATAGCCCGCAGGAACCAAACTGATCTAAACAGCTAATAACAGGCATCCTTTTGAATCATTTAAGGATGCGAATACATTTACATTTGCAGACGAGGCCTTGAAGTTCTGAACCCGCGCTTCTTGTAGAATGTTGTTTGTTCCATGCCCTTAAACCTCCTCATTCCAGAATGTGTGGCTTTAAATGCTTCATTCAGAGCTGTGAAATGACTCAGCACTTCATCATCTGATATTGTGACGCAGAATCACAACGGAGAACGTAAATTCTGAATGACGTCAATAAGCTGTGTAATGTCGCTTAATAAAAGGAGACTGGATGTTTCTGTGAAATCTGGCTTGCATCATATGTTGGACGATTTGAAGACTGGTGATTTCTTAAGGGGCTTTTTGACTGACTCTTCGGATCAAACCTCAAAGACCTCCCGGGCTTCATGGATTCACATTTGACAGCTCCTTTCATGCAATAACGTCAGAGGTAGGGCGCCTTCAGGTAAAGAGACATTAGATGCGGAAAAGGTGGAAGAAAAAACAAAAGAAAGCAATGTATTCAAGATTATTTTAATATTATTAATATGTATACTTTAGGCTTTAGAAATATAACTATTAATGACACAAAATGTCCACTGGAGTAATGGTCGTTTGCTTAGGCCCCCATCAAATCAGTTAATTACAATATACACATTATGACACAGAGCAGATTTGAATCTGAAATAAAAATAAATGCTCAATACAGGTTTTAATAGATTTTTCTTTGCCTACTGTACTAGCCATCTGTGAATTCAGCGCACGCACCCCCCCGCAAAAAAAGTAAAGCCATTTTCTTCTAATAAACTAATTTAAGTGCAAACATTTTTTTTCTTAAGAAAAAAACCCTGATTGCAGCATCCAGCTTTAGAAATTCAGATTTCAGACATGTGGACGTTAAATCCGAGTGCAACAAGGCAGTCCTCAACTTCTTTTTCTGTCCCATTAGAGTAGCTCTAAAAAAAAAACCCGACAAAACAAATAAATCAGTGCAAAGACACGGGGCGATTCTACTCAAGAAAGATAAGGGGTGGGTGAACGCGAGTGGACCCACAATTTCAGACGCTCACACACTTGGTAAGGACAAAGGATAGTTCACCCAAAAGTCACACTCGAGTCAGTAACCCTGAGAGGAAACCAGGCCACGTGATGTTTGAAAGACACACGGATTATGAAAATGTAATGAACGATCCCTTTCATCTCCAGACAGTGTTCTGGTTTTTGCATCGAACAAAGCCAGACAACAGTCAGACGAGATGAGAAGGAGTTTTAAAACTCTAAAAATGTGTTAAAACTCCAGAGAACAGAAGCAAATTAGCACAACGGTCCACTAACTGCACCACACATTTTCCTGCCCCCCCCCCCCACACACTAGAGATCAAGTGAGTGAAAAATGAAAACAGAAAAGCCATCAACGAAATCAGGGCAGGCGAGGGGAACGGTGTCAAAGTAAAGGAAAACTTGCAACGCCTGCAGGGTGAAGAGCAGCTTCAGACTCTGGGTTGCAGGTTTCTCTAGCAGCAGAAATATTGTGGCTATACTACTGTTCCACTGGGAGAGCTGGCTTGGATTTGAGATGCCAATAAACCCTGGAAAAAGGAAAACAAGGAGATTTGCATTGGGAACCTTTATATGCTGAAGCAAAAAAATAAATGAAGCAACAAATGGCTCAGTGAGACGTTGCCTCCAGCTGCGTCTTTCCACGACCGGATCCCCTGCATTGGATTAGCCTGTACACGGCAGTCAGCGAGTGATGGGCGTACAGCGCAGCACTAATATCTTTGAGAGGTTTGCTTGATCAAGGCACTTTTTCAAACCTACCAAACTGTTAAAACTTTGTCATTATTGCACTTCTACTTTTAGGAACTCAACCCTTCACCGTAAACGTTTAACTTCACCCTTTCTACTAAACATTCACACCGCATTTTCAAATCATTCTATTCCTGAAAAGGTCAGCTGTATTAATTGCGTGTTTGTTCCTATTATGGCACTGCATTTCTTGAGACATTATTGAGCGCATTTCTGCCTCCAACGCTCCTTAAATATTTGACCCCACAGTAAGGATGTCACCCGACAGACTTTCATATCTCAGATCCAGATTATCGTGTGCCTCACTCTGGCAAAAGCTCTCAAAACACACAGACAAGAGGAAAGTACACAAGGGGAATTGCACATATTAAGCCTCGAGCATGTGAGGGACTGCAGAGAGTCTTTGGGCAATAACAGATCATGTGCGTGAAAGATGAAAACGTGAGCACATCCAGATGACTTGGCGAGACTGCTATGCATAGAGGATCCATAATGAACCGATGAACACACTTCCTGTGGATTATCGTCTTCTTTCCCACCACAGGAAATCCTACTCATCAGATTATATAACCAGATACTTTCATATCATTGATCACACTTGAACCCATAATCGGTCTTTCATTGGGAATCAGACGTACATTAAACAAATGTTTCACCTGCCTGCAGAGTGGGACAATCCAACTACAAAAAGCTAAAAATGCATTTTGCAAATCTCCGGTTTATTTAATTCTCTCAGCCCTCCTAACTGATTTTTAGAAAAGCTAAATATTGACAGACAGAATATAATCATTTCAACCTTCCCCCACATTTCCTGCATTAAAAGGAACTTACCACTTTGCCTGGCCTCGCCCACGTGCAAATAAATCCCTCCTGACAAGCAGTCACTAAACAGTCCTCTAAAAATATGAGTACAGTCAGTCTCTCGTGTGCTATCTTTTTACAGATGAGGGGCTCCAGGAGGGGCACGTCCTCCATGCGCGGACACAGCAGCGTCCCCAGAGTCTTGGCCGGGTCTGTTTTGGTTTTCGTCAGCAGGTTCAGCTTGTCGCTGCTCTTGCTGCTGATGTGGCCCATGCTGTGGTTGCGCTTGTGGTCCTTCTCGTGGTGGCGCTCCTTCCGATCGTGAAGCGACAGTGTGGCGAACTTACTCACACCTGTGGCAACGGCGCTGTCCACGATACCACTGCTGACGCCGCCGCTCTTGTTAGCATTGTTTGCCGTCGTCGTCGTGGTGCCGGTCGAGTGGGGTAGACTGTTGGAGCGTGGGAATGTAGAAGAGAGGGAGTTGATGGCAGGAATATTGGCACCGCTGTCGTTTCCGTTAGTCGCGCCGCTGGAGGCGTTCGTGATTACCGCGGCACCTTCGGGGGGGCCGGTGGCATTCATCACGTTAGTGTGCGTTCGTGTCCGTGAGAGAGGAAGATGAGGAAACAGGATGTCCTCGGTGAGGTCCCACAAACACAGCTGCGTGTCCTGCCCCACTGAGCCAAAGCGGTACGTGACGCTGACGGGCCGGCTGTCCGTGGAGTTGCGCTTGGAGAGTCGCGACTGGGTGCTGTTCGCCCGGTCCCGTCCGAACTGGGTCGTCTGATCCTGGAAGTCCTCGTCGCTGCCGCTGAACTCCATCGGGTCGCTCTCTTCCACGCTGGTGGTGTAATGGTCAAACGCCACCACGCTCACCCACGACTTGTGCCCGTGGCCTCGGGCGATCACCCTGCAGTCCAAGAAGGACCACACGGTCACCAGATCGTCTTCTCCACCCGCGACGATGTATTTTCCGTCGGGGCTCCAGCACACGCACAGCAAGCCTCCGAAGTAGCTTTTCATGGTACCGTGAAGCTCGACGGCATCAAAGTTGAAGACGCGCAGGAAGCCGTCCTGGCTGACACCGGCCAGGAACTTCCCATCTGGAGAGAAGGCGAACTCGTTCAGAGCCCCCTCGCCCACTGTCCATTTGAGGAGGGGGTTCCGCGTGGATTTACTCTTACACGTGTGCACAGAGTAGTTTTCGCCCTGTTTAAGCAGCTGGTAGTGAGGCGCTGTGGTGCCGCACGTGTGCTCCACGTTGTACAGGTACAGGTTCCCGCTGGCATGGGAGACGAGAAACAGGCTCTCGGAATCCGGAACCCATTTCACGCATGTCACTCTGGACTTGTCTATCAGTCTCTGCAAGGAGGAAGGAGAGACGAGGTTTGAGACGGGCAGACAGACAGAAAGGTCTCAGAAAGCAACGTTAAGTACAACAAATCTAAATCCATTTAGATGGATTAAATACTCTGCATACAAAAAGGAGGAGCACATACTTCAAGGGTACATATACAAATAAATACATTAAATGTTTTGAGAGATATTCAAACAGTGTGTCAGGCCCGACAGAGGAGCTAATTTTTATACGGTAACTATGAGAGACGTAGATGAATTCATGGTTCTCCTGGGGGGCACGTGGGATTTAATGACAGGAAACATGCCCGACAACAAGGTTCAAAACATAAACGAGGACCACAGCAGCAACATTCGATCAGTTACTGATCCGACACCGGCTGCCCACCTCCTCATTGAAGAGCTTGCTCGTCTCCTTCTTGATGGGGTCAATGAGCTGCACCTGCCCCGCTGAGAAGCCCACCAGCAGGGACACGCTCTCCGCCGTGGCCGTGAGGTGGTTGAAGTCATGACAGGTGGGCTGCGTTCCCTTGTAGATGCGCTTGTCTATGGGCTTGCTCAGGTCAGCGGCCTTAAGGGGGAGCACAAGCGCACACGGAGTGAGTGGAAACCTCTAGTAATAACAAATGACGTCATTTACCCACCGAGGGAGGGAGTTATTAGTGTTTACTGTGCTTGTTCTCCGCTCTCTGTTAAACCGTTCCGGACCCCAATGTCACGATATTTTAAAAAGGTAAACAGAAAACAAGTTTATAATATCAACAGGTGGAATGGTTGAGCCTTCAAAGATGCCTATCGTATGTGATCCCTAATATGAACGTACTTTACTAGCTAGTGTTAGCATCAATCTAGAAACAGAACAAGGAGCTTCACCAGGCCATAGATTCTGTTCAGGCACAGCCGGAAGCAAAGAGCCGAGTATCACGACATTAAAATACGCTTACAACAAATAGTTGGCGAACCGAAGGACGTTTCAGAGACAGAAGCCGCATTACGGCGACTTGTCAACAACTCTGAGTCACAAGGCTCCGGCGAGCTGTCATCGCAAACTACAATCTTTAAATCGGCGATATCGACCTCTCACACCTTAAATTAAAAAAAATGGAATCTTACGATCTTAATATAAACGCAGTTTTACACGATAAACTAAATCAGAATGGACTACGGACCGAATTTAGCCCCCGGCCTCGGCGTCGATACTGGTATGCTAACGTTAGCCGATTGCGCTCACTAGCTAACGAAGTTGGCTAGCTTTATCTTAGCCTCAAGCTAATTTCAAAGTCAAGCAGCCAACTCAACAGCAGCTCGCACGGCGGTTGCGTTTTCCAACACGCACTAACGCAAATGTCCGCCGACAGCACCGCTACCTTTCTGACGCCTTTGTAGATGTAGAAGTACAGCTCACGGCCCACATTGAAACAGATCCTGTCGCCGTTCCCCGACTGGTCGTTGACGTTGACGAAGGAGACCTTAACGGGGTTGGAGCCTTGCGAGTTGAAAGGCACCCTGTTCGGACGGCTGTATTCGGAGTGAGTGAGGAGTTTGTAGACACCTTCCCGAGTCGTGAATTGAGTTTTAATTTCGTTCAGCTCCTTCCCTCCTCCCTCCGCCGCCATCTTTGAAATTAACATTCATCCCTTTCCCCCCCAGGCCGGATATTACGTATGGAAAATTCCGGTATGGCATTCCGATTCTCCAGTTCCCCCTATCGGTGCAACGGTGAACTGGTGGAAGACCACATGGAGTGAGCGACATTATTTTACAAATATAAAGTTATAACAGTTTCGTTCTTCTCTTACAGATCGCAGCGATACATCAGTTCGGAAGCCACATATGGTGTAAAATAGTACAATTGAGAATGCAGCTGCAGGATTGCTAGGTTGTATTGATAGGTTGAAGAAACGCTGACTAAACGTTTGATGTTATTTTTAAGGAATTAAAGAGAAAATGTGTCCGTTTAATCTTATTTGGGGGGGGGGGGGGAGGCACCGGATGTATTATTTTGTTTCAAGTTTCGACCTCGTCTCGAGCGCGTGCTGCTCACCTGTCTTCTGAAACACACCTGGTACTCTGCTGGTTAATTGACAATGGACCCGACGGTACTGCAGATGCGTCTTTAATAAGTTACACGTCACGGCCTCTTGGAGCAGACAGCTTTCACTTCCAGGTAAGAATTATTATTTTTTAATGTCAAATGTTTTGATCATGCGTTATTTCACTACGAACTAATATTGTTTTTGTTCAATTGGATTACAGTGATAGACATTCACCCAACAACATGGACCAGCTTGCTTTAAAATACATGGTGAGAGATCACTGAATCATGTTTTATTACCACGCGGAGAACCCTTCGGCCACTCATTAATCTGGAAATTCTAAATCCCTTGCATTTACACTAATTTGTGTTCTTTATTTGACATGAATGTGGACTGGAGTGTCCTCTGTTTTCTGTCAGGAGATGTGCAAGGTGGAATCCAGCACAGATTCTGATTCGGAGATCAGTCCAAGATGGTCAGACACCGGCATTATGGTACTGTATTTCCGACTGTGACCATTACAACACAAATGCATAATGGACAATGTTAACTTTCATATATTTTATACTGGTACACTTGTTTTTGTGTGTGATTTGAGTAACATAATTTAGCAGGTCACGCTAGAATTGATGCTTGTACATATGTTTAGCTGTTTCATTTAAAAATTAGTTGCCATCTTGCTGATGTAAAATCACAGAATTTTGTCATTGAGCAGGGATGTGTGAGCAGCGCACCGGAGAGCGGAAGGTTACCCCGGATATCGCCATTAAAACACAAGCCTGCAGGAAGGCACGGCTCTTCTTCATTGGTAAGCATTATTCTTTCCTGAAAGCTGCTGCAGAAACATTCTGTTTGTTCCTGACTGTGTGTTAATTTGTTTATTATTGTAGTTTTTGGATCCGTACGATGGGAGTTCCGAAGATTCTGAAGGGTCAAATGTCAACATGAGTGTTTTCCATAGGCGAGCCAGGCAGCAGGGAAGAGGTGGGGGAGGCTCTCGGTACGCCGGCAAGAACAAGAAGTGTGTCTCTCATCAAGCCGCTTCCCTTGGAGAAGTGCTAAAAAATGACATTGGAGACCCTGCAGGAGAGCAGCAGCCTCTTTTGGATGTCCAGATGAAATGTGGGAGTGACTCTGAGCTGTGGGTCTGTGACGTTGGCATTCCTCCATCCCAGAGTGACAGGGAAGAGCATAAAGATATTAATGAGAAAATGGCCAAGGACTCACCAAAGCATGCTGCAGAAACCATGGATATTGAACTAGACTGTAAAATGGATGGCTCCAGTGTGCATGCTTGCAGATCATGCAAACCTCAAACGCATGGACCTCAAATCCCAACGGAGGGGAGTTTGTCCCAGACGCTGGATAGCTCCTCCGAGAGATCTCCCAGGCCCTTTATCCTCAGATCTCTTGACAAGAGGAAGTTCTGTTTTCCTGGAGCAGAAGTGGTGGAGCTGGGGCAGAGAAAGAAGCAGCGTGTCTTCAACAAGGAGGACAAACAGGAGGCTCTGCACGTGAATTACTAAGGAAAAACGAAATAATTTAAAGTTACTTTGCAATGCACTTTTACTTGAAGATGTGTCGAAGTTCATTTTGAGGACTCCCTGGTGTCATTATGCTGATTTTTCCCATTTTTCTTGGGAGCATTACCATAATAAACAACATAATGGTCCAATGTAAAATCTCTGCTGTGGTAAAGTCTGCATTTTCCCTGTTTAATCCTCATCTCTCCCGAATAAGTCATTTGGTTATATTTATTAGTGCTTGTCAGATAAAGCTCACACAAATAAAAAGGACAGATTATCATAAAGGTTTCACCAAAGACAGACTCTGATATATCTGAGGGGAATAGTTTGTCATTTTTTACATTGAGAGAAAGGAAAGTTAGCATAATTTTGCTTTAAAACTTTAGAATGGCTATAATTAAACAAACCAACATTTCTAAAGCTTGAAGTTTGCTTGCTGCACATTTAGTAGTAATGTGGAGAGTAAACCCTTTTAGCACTAATAATGCTGCACTGGCAGTATTGTAACTCTGGAATAAGTAGTGAGTGCATTTGGGCGATGCAAAGGTTTGAATCTGTTCTAGGCAAAATAAATAAACCCTAAAGTTTATCTAAATATCACTGGATGCAACTGACATCATCTACAGAATTCATGGTACACAAGACAAACAGCAGTGACAAGTACAGTATTGGACTTGAAACGCTATGGATCAGGCAAAAGCTAACTTAAAGATCACATATACTCTCTTTCAACAAGTTAACAGTTCCCAGACACTTACATGAAATATCTGTGACAGTCTTTGGTCAAAATAGCAAACAAATGCTGCAGGACAGCGTCTCTCGTGAAGACACGTCCATTCTGGACATGTTGCTCTTACTCTTTAAATAATACACAAACACTGAAGCAGGGTTTATTCCAGTGGGGTTTATTCAATGTAAAATCAAGAAGATTAATTCTTAAAACCTTTACTTTCAACTTTCCATCTCCATCTCCCAATCACTCCTCTTAAACCATTTGACAACATCCTCTTATCCTTCCAAGATTCATTTTAAACAATAAGAGTGATCACATTACTGATCCATGAATAAATGCAGGAGACTACAAACTTCTTTGGATGGTGGTTAATTATTATTGTGTGTAGTTTAACAAACCAAGACATTGGAATAATGTGTTGTTTTTTTTCTCTCGTTACTCGGTGCACAGGACAGCAACTCCACGCTCATAGAAGCTGTGGGGATCTTCCTTGGTGGCGATGTCGAAGTCGACCGTGAAGATGAGGTCAGACCTGGTGAAGTTCAGATAAACTGGCAGAGTCACCTGCGACAAAAAGGAAAACTACACGTGAAGACGGGTTCTTTCAAACGGCAAAGGATCTGAATTTAAAAGCGTCCTGCTTGTTCGTACCATGTGTCTCTTCTCAGCACTGCTCTGCTTGATCCAGCGGAGCTGAGTGAGAGGCAGCTCCGTGGAGATGGAGGTGGACAGAGACAGCTTGTTGTTGGTACAAGTTGCACCCTGCAGTTTCAGACCTGGGAGAAACAGTGACCACGTTCAACTTTAGAACCCTTGAATTGGAAACGCTGTTCAAGCTCCATTGATTTCTACATTCTGCATAGAGAAAAACATTCCATCTATTCTCTCCACAGTGACTGGGAATCCGATGGACATGAATGTCTCATACAGCTCTGTTCTACTCATGCATGTTGGGAAATGTATATTTAACTATTGGCATAATTTTGTTTTGCAAATCTTGCGTTCTGCAGATGATTTTGCGGTTTGCCAGACCTATAATTCCAAAGCTGCAGGCGTCCAGCGTGGCACCCTGGGCGGTGGTCACATTGACCTCCAGACACAACTCCTCCAGAGACCAGCTATTCGCCTGGGCCACATACTGGCGGGTCGCCGTGATATAAGCCTCGGGCACAAATAGGCTGCCGAGGCACACGTGGATGTTCTGGAAAAGTTAAAAAAAAAAGAGAACAGTGGTGGCGAGTGGTGATGGCAGAGGTTGTCTTGAGACCGTACACCGAGAGTAAAGACAGTACCTTCAGTTCCTTGGCCCCCCCACTGGCAGCCCCCTGGGAGATCTGCTGCAGCTGCTTGATTCGTTCACTGAAGTCTGCCACCCACTGGATCACAGTTATGGAGGCTGGAACAGTGTACCGGCACCAGCTGCGAGGGAGGATGCCTGAAGGGACGGACGATTATTCCAGTTCTATCCATGCATTAACTAACCAAGGAGAAAAACAAGCTTACCTTTAACAAGGTCACTGATGAGAGTGCGCAGGTAGTTAGTCTGCTTCTTCTTGCCCTGACACACATGTACCACGTCGGACAAATCCTGACGGACCTCCTGCAGCATCTTGCCACCCATCTTCACTTCACGCTCAAAGAACCGGAACAGCGGATCCTGGTGTTCGGTGCATGGACAGATCAAATAGAGACACTTGACAGATGCATGAAAATAAATTCAAACCACCGATTCACTTTTTATTGATCAGAAATGTATGAAACTGACAAAACAATAGTCGTCACACATTTTTGGACCGGTCTGCCCATTCCGACCATTACCTTGATGTTCTCCACTGTGCGTTTGAGTGGATTGACCGTTTGGGGCATGAGCTGCAGCCAGTTGCAGGAAGTGGTGTGGAGGGTCCTCATCCAAGCGGGTTGCGTGTCAGACGCGGATGAAGCGCGCTCCTTCTTCTCCGTCTCGTAGGCAAGATCGTCCTCATCCTCCAACATCTGCATTTTCAGCATCTTACCCATCATGTCAGTGCCTGCGCAGCCCGGCGGAGGGAAGGAAGGAGTGAGCAGGGAGGGATGAGGAAGACATGGCCATGGTGGAAGGAAATAAGAGTGGAACAGAGAAGTAATTATGAAATAAATTAGGACTAATCTGGGTGGGACAAAAGACAGACAAGGCTTCAGGCAGTATTTTCATCAAATGTGACATTCAAGTTTCAAATTGGCTAAATTAACTGAACTCTTGACTGAATGGATCTGTAAAAGAAATGAACACAATGTAAAATGAAATACTCGAGAGAGTGGGGAGAAAGGATTATAAAGAGGGAGATGGTCTAAGGGGTTGATGTTTCAGAAGCCACTACTGGGAGTCTGAAGTGTGTGAAATTCAATCAAAACAAAAAAAGGAGGTCGGGGAGGGGAAACGTAAATAGACGGTGGGATGAGGGTTGTGTTTCAGCAAAGCGACATGATGGCTGTGAAATACAGCTGCTGGAGGGTGAGGAGACGGACACCCTTCCTTTTGGGCAGCAGGCTGAACGGTATGACGGCTACATAGCTAACACACTGCAGGTCTAATAGAGCTACTGGAGAAACATTGGTGAAGTGAAGATGAGCGATTAGCAACCACACAGAATTCTGACCGGAGCAAACAAAAACACAAGATCCCGACCTGCCGAAATAAAGGTGAAGACACTAGAACAGAGAGAGATACGGTTAATGATACACTCTGTGTGAACATGAAGTCTGCAGAGATGAGGAAGAAGAGTCAGAATAGGATTATAATGAGCTGAGGCGTACCCTGAGTGGTGAGCAGGACCTTCTCCGCATTGCTAGGCAACCCAAGCCAAGATGGACTCTGAGTGTCTGGAAGCATCTCAACCCAGTGCATAAACTCCTCACGCCTTTAATGACAACAACAAAAAGGATCGTCATGGTAACTCCTTCAACATTTATAAACCGGAAATGCTCAAGGAGGCGCTCAAAAGCACGACCCACCGAATGCCATCGGGCATCTTGATGTCTTTGTGTCCATCGACCTTGAGAGCCAGTTTGAACTCGCTGTCGAAGCTTCTCTTGGTGAAGATGCGATCCAGGAAGGTGTTGAGCAGACGCTGGTCAAACTCGTTGTCGATGCGGCCGCCGTAGATGGACTGAGCCATCAGGGTTTTCAGAGCCGCCCAGGGGATCTTGTCTGGGGCAATATTTTGACGACCCTATGTGTGGAGGTTAAAATGTTACCCAGCAAACCTGATCTGTCTGACGAGTTTAGTGTTTCTCAAGTAAGAACTTGATGAGTTCATGGATCGTTGATCCAAGATAGCCACCAACCTTAGCGGTGTCGTCCAGCCAGGTGTCCACAGTGTCGCAGGCAGAGCGCAGATCGGACTCTCCAAACTCGTACTTCTTGGACCAGCCCAACGGGGCGTAGCGCAGACGCTCCTGAATGACTGCGTGGAACCAAGCCAGCAGGAAGTACAGACGAGCACGCTCATTGGGAGCCTTTAGGTAGTAAAAAAATATATATACCACAAAATATTAGGATGGAATACATCGAGGAAGAGTGCATCCAACATGACGTTCAAGGGTGAGGTTTCTGTGAATAAGTTTAAATCCAGCTGACGTCACCTTGCACATGCGGGCCACGGGGATGCTGCTGAAGGTTCTCAGCATGTTGGCTTTGACACCAGGAGGGGGCTCAAACACAAAGATACGACCAGCACGGAGCAGATTCACCGGAACCTGGTGGAGAAAACAGTCACTTTGAGGAATGGCAGAGAAAAGGAACTCTGGCACAGAAACAAGCATTGAACTCTTCATCATCATCATCGAGACTAAATGCTGGACGTGTTTTTATCCGTGACGCGGTTTACCTTGGGATTAATTTCCATCGTCAAGAACAGCCTGAAGCTGGAATGGGGCTGCATGGAATGGAGCTTCTTCTCCAGCTGCATCAGCCATCCAGGTGCCAGGTGGACGTTCTCCAACATCACCCACCTGTAGGGCCGAAACGTCACGACACCAGTGCAAGAAAAGCAAGGCTACTTGCTGAGAGAAGACATAATATTAACAACACCCACCTGCCAGACTTCACAGCAGTGTTGATATCTTTGTCTGCTTTATTGAAACCCTCAGCAGAACCTGCAGAGAACATTTTTCAACGAAATCCTCACTCAACGTTAGACTTCAGGACCATACGTGTGTGTAAAACAGCAGATGTCTATTTGTTCCTTACCAATAGAGACGGAGGTGATTTGTTTGTTCTGCTCAGCAGCCAGGTCTCTGACCAGACCGCTGGCATCATAACCGGGTACAGAACACATAAGCACTGGCGTGCTGGGCTTCACCTAAGGGAACAAGAGATGAATTTCAGCGAGAGGCCGAAGAACAACACCAACAGAAGAAGAAACCGTTTCCTTCCTACCTCACTGTCCACAATGTTTGCCAGGTCAAGCGGCTGCTCGATGATGTTCATGAAGGTCTCTCCCAGCACTTTTGAGACAAAAATGTGCGACATGGCGAGCAGATGGTCGAGGCGGAAGGCCTGGATCAGCAGCAGCTGGTGCACCGCCTGGCCGATGGGAGCTGGGGAAAGGAGAGCAATTCATGAATGCACAGAATACATGCAACAGCTAAAGAAAGGATGAGGCCGTAAACTTACTGGACTGCTTCTCCTCCGACCACAGATAAGGAACAGCCAGCTCTGGAGTGTTGCTCTCAAGCCACATGAAGAACTGCTAAAATGATGAGATCAAAAACAATCACTGATGCAGTTTGTTTGGAAGGAAAGGCATGCTTGTAATGACCATGTTTATATGGGACTGCCGTTTAATTCTTACCTCGTCGGCCTCGACTTTGTCCACCAAGTCACTGAATGCCGGCAGGCGGCTGAGGCGGACCATGGCCTCACTCTGCTCAGAGGTCAGACCTTTGACTTTGGGCAGGGAAGTACCGGTCAGAACGATCTCCTTGCCACGCAGGAAGTGTTGGAACTCCAAATCATACGAGGGCTCGCTGGAAAGAGGTGGATTGAAATGATGAAGTCTCGCGTCACTCGAGTGTTTATGTGAAAAACTATTAATGCGACACTCGCATCTCACCTGTTTATGCCTTTGAGGCTGATCTTTGCAAGCAGCATGGCAAAAGTGATGTGATCCTGGTGTAGCATACCTCTGGCTGCTCTGTTGAACACCACCTACACAAGCAGGTTAGGTCAACCGCAAAGCCTACTTACCAAAACAAGTGGCTGCATCGTGTGGTTCAAACCTGGAAGAGGTCCTTGGTGAGGACAGCGAGTCTCTGGGTGTGATCGCTAATACTCTTCAGGTTGGGGTTCTCATACAGCACAGTGTGGTATGTGTCCAGGAAAAAGTGAAGGGAGTACTGGTACAGGAAGTGCATCTGGAGCAATACACAAAAAAGGAGTTACTTATTGGAAGGTAGGTTAATTTTTAATATAGTTATTATGCTGCAAAGCAGTTTGGATGAAGGTGTCCAGACCTGGTTGAGAGCCTCCATGGTGAAATAGATGCTGCTGCAGGCCGAGGACAGAGAAAGGTACTGCTGCGACACCATCTCCACCTCCGCCATGACGATGTCCGTCTCCTCCACCTTCCTGGTGACCTCAGCTGCCTCCTTCTTCAGGTTCTCCAGAGTTGTGATGATGGTGTCATCATCAAGGATGCGGCCTTTAACTTCATTGAGGGCCTGCAGAAGGGACTTTTCCAGCTGGCGCAGACGCAGCTGGAACTCGCCTACAACAGACGGGATGAATAAAGCAGATCAGCAAAAAACCTTTTTCCCCGAAACCCCGGCCCGCATTCGTCATCCTCCAGCTACGCTCTGTTGTTGCGTCAGCGCGTCTCGCTCTCCCCGCCTCACCCTGCAGCTTGAGGAGGTCAGAGCGTTTCTCGTCCACATCGGGCCTCTCAGCCTTTAGCACCTCGTTGAGACACTGGCTCTGGAGACTGCTGCGCGTCACGGTGAAGTTGACAAATGTAACACGAGAACACAAGTCTGGTGGGAACTCGACCTGCATGAGACAAACCAAATAATATAAGTTCATTATTTTCATACATTTTAAAGACAAGCTCTGTTTTAGTCCAAGGTAAATGTAAATTATTTTTTTATAGGATACTTTGTTCATTAAATGTCAAAGATTTACAAATTATATATATATAACCTCAAAAGCTCACTCACCGTTGGGTCTCTGGTAGAAAGGAAAATGACAAATGACGGTGACAGATCTATATCCTGGTCTCCCAGGGTGATGAGGACACGTCCTCCAGTCCTGCGGACCTCTCTGTTCAGCACTGGGTTTAGGATCGGGTCGTAACTTTCAACGTCCTTTAAGGTAAAATAAGAATAAATGACTGCAAATAAACCAAATCCTTGATGGAGTATGAAAGTCGTGGACTGTGAGCTAGTAGCGAGCCGATAGCACGTTAGCAGTCTGGAAAAACCAGTTTATACCTGCACCAACAGCGGGTTTCCAAAACGCAGAGCACTCTCCAGGTTCTTCCTGAAGGCGTCGTCCAGGAAACTAGTTCTGGTGATCTTGCGGTCTTTGTACTCGTTCATTATGAACTCTGTCGCCTGGCCTGACGGATCAATGATCAGCGGGTACCTGAACCACGTCGACATGGGAAGTTAAATGGAGGAAAGAATTAGGAAATGGAATGTTGAGTGGCTCCGGTAATACAATCTTCAATCTTTATAATGTTGGAAGACAAACACACTGACCTATTGAACCTCTTGAGCATGATGGCATTCTCAGTGCAGAGGTCATCAGCAGGGAGGGAGTTGGCTTGCCAGCGGAGCCTCTCGTCGGCGTTCGACAGGTACTCAGTCCTGGCAATGTCTGTACGGAACTGTGGGAAGAAGTGGGAGTTCAGAATAAAACATGACGTCTCATCCTGTGACGACAGTGGCCTTGCACATCCGAGCTTCGACTACCTGAATGTTGGCCTGCTGCAGGTGGTGAGACCAAGTGGTGAACAGGTTCTGTCTCATCTGCTGATCAAAGTACCCAGCATACGTGATGAATGCTGCGGAGAGGAGACAATCTCCAGCGATGGTAGACATCTGGTTCTTGAAGGTCTCGCTGGTCTTCTCCCAGCGTTCCCTTTCAGCCGACAGACTCTTCAGGAGTGCCGTGCTGCGATTCACCTGGAAGGGCGGAACGGCATTTCAGAGAAATACGACGAAACACTTCAGATTAAACCGACACTGCTTCGATGATCAGCTTACCTTCGCCTCGACGGCAGCCAGATCAGCCTTGATGGCCTGGGCCTCTGAGATCAGGACGGCATATTCCTCTTTGTAACGAGCGATGCTGGCCTCCAAGTCTCTGATCATCTGCTCCACCTCCTCTGCCTTCGTCTTGTTGTCCTTGGCATCATCCTCCAGCTTCTGCAGTTCATTGCGCAGAGGCTCCACACGCTTCAGCATGTCGGCATAATTAAGCTAGAGGAGTAATGGAGTAAATGCATGTTTAGGGTTATTCTCTTTTACAAATTATCATCTGCATTTTCATATTTGATAAGTTTCCTTACCTGAGCAATCGCCCACTTGACCATGGGGCCGCAGGCCAGAGATGCCCTGTTGACTTGATCGTAGTTGTAGCTTGGGTTGGAGAGATAGTTCTTCTTCATCTTCTCTCGGATGGAGTCACTGGATAAAGTAGAACCGGTCCAACAAGTTAGAACACAGCAACTGTGATGCAGCCAATGTGAAGGACGAAACAAAGATCGTGAATCACAGGAAATTACACATTGCATCGTCTGAATTTCATTGGGGGCATAGAAGAAGGGCGATTTCTTCCATCTTCACTATGAGAGATACAAAATCAACAACATCAGTTCTGATCACAGATGCTATTTGATTAATGGACTGATTAATGATCATTTCTGGTTCCATTAGAGACTGGACAGACGTTCTGACACCAGTACCTCATTTCCTCAGAGGAAAAGTTGACTATGCTGCTGATGAAATTGTCCCTGATAATAACTTGTCTGATTTTTTTCCAGTCACTGGTCTCCTCGCCCAGCATAAGGCAGATTGACTCCAGGGCCAGCTTGACCGCGGCTGGGGGATTGGTCATGACCCGAACTTCTACTAGGTGCTGCCGCTTAATAGAACTCACCGCTAGTCAAGGTGATGCAATAAAAAAATAAAAAGGAAGAGGAAGGAGAATGGGGGGGTGGGTATGTAGGGCAAAAAGAGGGGACAGCCAGAGACAGAAAGGGAAAGTGCTTTACTGAACAGTTTCAGAATCCATTCTTAAGTCACCTGATCTCTTCAGCAGAGAAGTTAACAATTGTGGGGATGAAGTTCTCCCTCATGATGATGGAACGGATCTGCTTCCAGTCAGTCGTGCTCTCTCCCAGGAGCAAGCAGATGGACTCGAGGGCCAGCTTCACAGCCGCGGGTGGGTTGGCCATGGAACGCACCTCCACCAGGTGCTGCTTCTTAATGGACTTAACGGCTACCAGTGTCAGGTGAAAACGGACGTGGTTTATGACGAGGAAGGGGCAGTGATGAAGGAAGGATATCGGTGACAATGTGATAATGTTTTCAATCACAGATACAGATATTTGATTATAGTAGCAAAGCACACATAATAAATGTATATAGTTCTGTATGATATTTAACAGTAGAATCTGTTCCATTATATTGAAATGCAGACTACAGCGAGGAAAACCTAGAACCATACCATTCTGAGCCTCAATAACAGCGGGCTCCACTTGATCCAAGTCCTCTTTGACATCCAGCTGTTTGTCCTTGATCACCTCCTGCTGCTTGTAAACAGATTCTTGGATCTCCTGGCTCATCACCTGGAATCAACGGCGTAGAGTTCGAAGCATCAGTTAATGCTGATGTGAAATTCAAGGCAGGTTTGCCTTCAAGAATAAAACGCATTGCAATAGAGCCATTAGGTTTATTGGCTGTTCTGGAGCGTTGTCCAGGATAAATCGCTTCTCGTGTACCTTCTTCTTTTCCGCCTCCTGCTGATCTTTGACCATCTTCTTCAGCTTGTCATTGGCAGCAGCATTCTTTGCCTCCAACTCCTGGCTCTTAATTCTCAGGTCACGGCGAAGCTCTTCCACCTTGGAGAGCCAGAAAATTGATCAAATCATGTGGTCAGACAAAGACACTGCGGCATTGTGCAAACATTACATGGAGTAAATTAAAACACTGCACCTGATCGACAGTCTCCTTGATCTTGCGGAGGCCGACGTTGAGATGCATCTGCTGCTCCTCCAACTCGCTGCGCTTCTCATTGAACAGGTTGGCATACTGGTTGATGAAGTCCAGGTAGTGGCGAGGTGTGATGGCCATTGTGTGACCGCCTCGCTTAGCCAGACGGTTGTTAGCCTGAGTCGGGTTAACGGCAATGTACGACGATTGAATTAGCAAACTCGGATGAACTAACACCGTCACATTATCCACAACCACCAGCATGGGATCATCCATACCTGGTGGAGGGTCTGGTGTACGAACACACAGCCATTGATGATAGCCTCCCGGTGTGATGGTAGCTGGGGCAGTTTGTCGTAGACGATGGGCATGTAGTCTGGAACCTTGTAGTTTTGTTTCTCCAGATCCATCTTGCAGGTGAACTCTTTGCCCACCTGGTACAGGGCCTCTGTGGACCAGTCTCCAAACCAGTTCAGCACACACCTAACAAAATCAAAGTGTTTCAGTTACATAAGGAATAAGGTCTAATGCCCGTTTCTTACTGATGTGATCAGATTGAGTAACTCGAGCTGAGCTTCCATACCTGTTGAAGAGGGCAGGAGATGTGGCAGCCCTGTCCTTCAGACCCTCCGACGATGGGTTCATGGTGAAAACAACATGGAGGTTCCTGATGACTTGGCTGGTGAACCACTTGTACAGTTCCTCGTGCGTGTCGAGCATCAGGCCCTCTTTCTGGGCTCCCTCCTTACACTGAGTCATCAAGGTGGCATATTCATCGCCCTCAAACAGACCAGGAACCTACAAGGGACAGATGCCATTCGCGTGAAGAACGAGAGAACCAAATCACAATGTGCCAAGTACCAAAGAACATGGCAAGGTACCTCTCCATTGGCCAAGAGTGTGTTCATTCTCTCAAGGAAACCAGAATCCAGCACGTTGGATTCATCCATGATGAAGGCAATCTTCTCGTTCTTACAACCCGAGCGACGCAGAACCGTACGCAGGTCTTCGTCAAAGTCCTCGCCAGTGTATTTCCTGTGTACCTGCAAACACACGTCAAAAACCAATGAACACAGAATGACAACTGTCACAATAGGTTAGAGTATCTTCACACACACAATGTACCGACCTTGATTTGGTACACACTCAGTCCATTCATCCAGGCCACGAAGCGAGACAGAGTCGTCTTTCCTGCCCCACTCACACCGATCAACAGGAGATGGCCCTGAGGCTGACGGAAGATTCTGGAGGAGGAAACACAATTTAAAAAATATTTCAAACCTGTAATTCGTAATGTTTTTCTTCAGACAATCACTAGATATGAAGTGGAGCAGAAGCAAGGAGAGGGAAAAAGGTTGTTGCTCACCGGTCAATTCTGAGGACATGGTCCAGGACCTCATTAAAGAGCACCAGAGGGACGTCAAGCTCCTCTTCATAGAAGACCTTCAGACGGGCCTTCACATAGTCCCTTAGCTCCTCCTGCTCCACTGGGATGTAGTCCTGCAGCAACAAAGAATACTATCATGAATATGAAAATACAACCACAGTGTGTGCAGGGGTGCAATACAACAGATCATCAAGCATGACAAACAAACGGACGCACGGAAAGTGCTGCCTGTCGTAGCGTGACCGAGCCGTTTTTAGTTTACCTTGGAGAGCCAGTTGCTGTAGAGGATTGGCCTGTTGAGAGCCTTCTCCTTATCGACGTTGGGGAAGTGTTTGAGAGAAACTGTGTCAATGTTTTCATCCGTCCACCTTCTCTCTTCATCATCAACCAGCCTGGGGGGACGGACGGGGGGGGACACATCATCAATAGCTGCCAATCTGGAACACTTCTACTGTATTTATCTATTAGAGTGGTAAAGCTCGCTCAAAAACTCACCTGTCCTGGAACAGACGGAGAGCTTCGTGGGCCCAGATGCGGATGAGCCCCTCGACAGGCAGAGTCTCGAGTGGCCGAAGGGCTTCGAATATCCCCCGCACCCAACGGGTCATCTCTCTGGGGGAGTAGATGTAGTGAGGTTGGGTGTCCTGGGTGAAACGCTCCTGAAAGGAAAAAGGGATTCAAGACTAAACAAAGTGACTATTAAAATGTTTTATGTCTAGTACGCCAAATGTCTGTGGGATACCTGAGACATGGTGTAGAACTCAACCATGGCAGCAGTCATGGGTTCAGCATAGGTACGCAGGGAAGGGATGAGGCGCAGCATAGCACGATTGAAGGTTCCATAAATCTGGGTCAGAGAAGCTGGGCCAGGATAGTCCACATACACCACAGGAACGTGACGCAGGAACCTACATACAGCATTGTGCAGCACGGTCACTATTATGTCTGTTCATCTGCAGTACTTACTGATTTGAATGCTTTTTTTCCGTTCTTCTCGGGGTTCTATTGTTGTTGTAATCAGCTCTAAAGTGTCAGTACCTGTGTGTGAGAGGCTTCCTGCCAGGGTCAGTGGGAGGATTACAGGCTCCAACAAACTGGATCCTCTCCAGTTTTACCCAAGTTTGATCCGAAGTGCGGTAGAACCCTCCGTGTTCCACCATCTGGAAAAGGAACGACAGTACATTAGAATTACGTTTCACAAACCAGGAGGGATGTCGCCGTCTTGATTTTGGAACGCACACCTCGATAAAATGAACAACATGTTGCTGAAAGTGCAAAAAGGAGAAGTCACATTTCAGGGTTGAAATAACTGATCATACCTGTCTGATGAACGAGATGACTCTCTGTGTGCCGTACTTGTCCATGTCTGGCAGATTAATCTCATCACAGAACAACACCAGCCACTTGCCGAGCTGGACAGGGGCGAGGACTACGCCGTTAGGGGTACGGCGGTACTCGCAGTAATGGTCAAAGGTCTTAAGCAGGAGCTCTGGGGTGGTGGCGCTTGAGAAGTTCAGACCCACAACCTGGTTAAGTAAAGGAAGAAAATGAGGAACTTAAAGCAGAAAAACAAAATATTCAACTAATTTTAGCTCAGTTTATAGAAATTTATTCTGAAGTTAAGAATTTATTTCACAGCAAGGCACATGATGGCATAAAAAAAAAAAACTTTGAAGGGGATGCAATATCTTTCGGATACGTTAGTACAATGGCGTTAAGAAGATTACAAGTCATGGCCAGGTTACCAGATATAAAAAAATATACCATCAGTCTTTAAATGATTGTTCCTTTCTCTCACCTCCATATCAGGTAATGCTCTGAGTGCACTAAACAGAGTCATGGTCTTTCCAGAGCCAGGAGGTCCACACAACACCAGTGGTTTGTGCTCTGCCAGCCATGTGTAGAGTAGAGCCTCATGGCGAACGGTGTCCAGGGTTGGCACCACAACATCAGGAGATGCCACCTTATGAGTCTCGACCTCAATCTGGGGCACCTTGACCTGCCAGGACTGCCACTCCCCTGAGATGCACACCTACATGATGAAAAGAGAACAACACTACATCAATTATGGCGCTACAACTCTGCAGTGCTTTTCGATAGACTCCATGCATCAGCACTTAAAGAAAGCTACCAATATTTGTTTTAAATTTACTCAAGGCGATACCTCATAGTCAATGATAGGGATATTGGGAGCAGCAGGAAGGGGCACAGTGGTGATGCGACGGATGTATTCTCCGAGCTCAGCCCTCATCTTCAGCCGCCCGTCACCAGAGAACGACCACAGCACAGCATAGATCAGATATTTCTGTCGAAAGAAATCACACAAAGTTCATCAATTTGAAGAAAATACATACATTTTGCAGTGAATAGGCCCCAAATGCAACGGCACAACTGTGCTTCTGCTAGCAGACAAGTACCTGCATGTATTTCTCCAGCTGCTCAATGGGCATGGGAAAGTCCAGATGGTTGTTGTTGTAGAGCGCCACATTACGGCAGGCCTGGTGCAGCATTGAGAAAAGGGAGCCCAAGCATCGCAGGCGGGTGAAGTCCATGATGTGCTCCATTTTGGAGGCATGCTCTAAGGCCTTGATCACCAGGCCGGTGGAGGTGAAGTAAGGCTGCAGGGCAGCTGAAGCATCACGCTGGATCTGGTGTAAAACACGCGATGGAACACGAGTTGAATCGTCATGGTATTCTTGAATGACATTCGGCAGGTCTTTCATTTGAATTACCTGGAGCATCGGAGACGCATCCTCCTCTTCATCGTCTGTGCCCTTCCTCAGGCGCTGAGCTTCGTCCTCTCCCTCATCCAATGGGATGCTACGCATGCGAGCCAGGAAGTTGTTGAAGATCATGTCAGTGCTGAGGACGTCTTCACTGAACCAGACCATGCCACATCGAGAGACAGTGGCCAGGGTGGCATACTTCAGGTCTTGTACTTCAAACATGACACGCACCTAGACAGAGAATAATTTCAGTTAGAATTGCAGCACGAATAAGTCGAACAGCTGATGCTTTTGAGACGCAGTGCGCTTACATTTGGTGGCAAGCTAAGACGCTCTCCATTGGGCAGGGTGAGCAGCTTGTTATCATCCAGGACAGAGTTGAGATTTTCAACCCACTCGGGGTCGACGTCACCATCAAAGATGATCCACTGACGTTTCTGAAGTTCACCTCGGACATTGTCAATAATCCTGAAATGACAATGTATGCATCCTACTTAGCATGAAATGAACCAAGTTGCTCTGTACCATTGACAACAAGGTGTTACAGAACTCACTTCCTGAGGATGTGTGTGAACAAGCCGTCTGTCCATTCACGGGTGTTGGGGTCCAGGGTTCCGTACAGGTGGTCCTTGCTGATGGCTTTGGGGTCAATTATGTGAGCCACACCTTCGACGCCCTCAAGCCTCTCCAGGGCTTTGAGCAGCACCCGCCACGCCATGGTTTTACCACTGCCTGAAGGTCCAACCATCATCAGACCGTGGTTGATTTGTGTGATCTGGTACAATTGGAGAACCTGGGGAGGAATGAGTGACAAACCTTCAGAAAGTAGCTAAAGAAGTCACACTCAACAACGCATGTGCTAACTCCACATTAGGTACAAACCTTCTCCACCCATACGCTGCCAACATCATCACCGTCTCCATAGGTGAGGTACATCTCCCCGCACACTTTCTTCAGCTCCTCCCTTAGAGCGTTCATCTCTCCGCGGTGGTACTGCACCCCGGGGAAGACATCCGACAGCAGGCTGAACAGCAGAGGGATGTCTTCTGCCACAAGCTTGGGAACCATCGTCTCGCACACGCTCTGGATTAGGATCTGCAGTAGCAAGTCATGGGCCGAGTTAAACAGCTGACCAGGCTCCTCAAAAATCAACGAGACAATACAGAAACATGATTTCAACATTTTCCATACCTCCTGCTCTGGAAGGTTCTCGGCGATGTCATTCTCATCCACAACCTCTCCTCGCTCAAACTTCTCTTTCTTGATCTTCTGGATGCGCTCACGCTTGACGTTACCAGCACTGATCAGCACGCTCTTCAGAGCTCGGAGGCCAAAATCGTAGTGACTCTGGGATGACAGCTGCTCGTCACAAAGCCTGAAATATAGGCAATAAATTCAGAGAAGACCTCTCAAAATGATCCCAAACCAATTTGTACTTTTCTTGAACACCACATACTTGAAGAAGGGTACGATCTTCTTGGCAAGGATCTCAGCCGTGCGGAAACCTTGAGAGTACAGCATGACCTGCGCAATAAGCTGGCGGTCGGGCTTGGTCATGGCCAAGCTGCGGAACAGCTTCTTCAGATTGTCGGGCAAATTGGAGCGGCCAGCGTAGCCGGGATTCATGGTGATGAAGATGGCCATGTCTGGACTGACCTTCACCTGCTTGTTCAGGAGCTCTGTGGTGACCGGTACACCTAAGCGAGTGAAAGACATGTAGTTAAATCCTGACGCAGTCGCCATACAAAATTAAAAAAAAGTGGTAATAAATAAGGTGGAGATGTCCTGAATGTATCTCAAGGAAGAGGCACTCGAGTTCCAACATGTATGATACATACTCCTGTCTCTGTTGGGGTTGCTGTGCTCTCTCAAAGCCACTTGGATGTATTGGACCTGCTGCGAGACGGCAGAGAGCATTCTCTCCTCCAGACGGTTGAACTCATCGAAGCAGCCCCAGGCGCCCACCTGGCACAGACCCACAAAGATACGACCCATCGCCTACAAGAAAGAAAAAAAAAAAACATATGCAAGTTAAATGAACAATATTAAACGACTACATCCATATAATCAAGTAAGAAATACATTAAATAAAAATAGATCAAAGAGTTTCAATGCAGCTGTGTACCTGGAAATCAAACGTCTCATCACAGTTGAAGACCAGGACAAAGCGCCCCAGCTGGTGACCGAGAGCTTTCACTGACTCCGTTTTCCCAGTGCCAGCAGGCCCTAAGTGAAAAGATGATTATATTTATATTGGATAAATAAAAATTGAAATGTCCATATATAAAAAGAAAAAAGCTCCTGTACCAAATGGTGATCCTCCAAGGCGGGCCTCCAGAGCCTGGGTCATGGTGAGATAGCAGCGGTCGGTCAATGGGGTCTGGACGAGCTTGTCCTGGACACCCAAGTACTCAAAGCCATAATTGAACTTGGCATTGGCCATCTGAATGGACAGCTGCTGCAGGACATCCGTCTGCTTGGGGTCAAAATAGAAGCGCATCTGGCTGAGCCACTCAAAGGACTTGGGGTTGTCGATCTTGTTCTTGATCAGAGTCCTGGTCACATCACGCTGGTGCACCAGCTCGGTGATCTGGGACAGAGTAGAAGAGCAATTTTAGACTCCTTCTTTCACCGACGCACATTCTGAAAAATATTTCACATTGAGTCCGTCTAACCAGGTGCTCCAGTTTCCTCCTACGGAGTGGAGGCTGTTCCATCAGCACCGTGTCAGCCAACACGTTGAGGGTGGCCTCCACATTCGATTGCACTGCTAGCATGGGTGTCAAGTCCTCACCACCCGAGATGGTGGTCAAGGCAGCCTCTACGTTCTCAGACCAGGCAATCTGAGCGGACAAGACCACCAGCTGGGCCTGCAAAGAGAGGAAGCCAATCAAGCAAGATCCCATTAACAAATTTCATGTTTTCCATGTAAGCCGAACCAACTTTTCACAGAACAAACACTCCGAGTGCCAACCTGATAACGATCAATCCAGCTGATGTACTGATTCAGGTCAATGGCTGTGCCCTTGTTGAAGGATGTGACCTCGGTGACAGACTCCGCCAAGAGTTTGGCCAGCGTCACCCTCATCTCTTTCTCCACGAGCGTCAGCCACTCATTGATCTTTGGGTGATCTGTGATGGAGACTGGCGTCTTGTAGACAATCTCTTCACCCTCACGGGAGGAGATTCCCAGCACGACGTTGTTGTCCTCATTGAGGAGGATGCTGGAAACACCAGCAAACATCTTTTTGAAGTGCTTTTGCAGTTTGGCCACATTCTTGCTGTTGCCGATGATTTCAAGCAGGTCTTCGTCCCCCACAAAGTAGAACCTGGAAAACAAACGAGTGTGACGGATCAATTAATGTTGGGCAAATAAGGAATGAATCAAAACATCATCTTTTTTTTGTGTCTGTATATGCATTGATTCTTAATCTTCTTACCTTGGGAATGAAGATCTTTCTCTCTCCAGATATTCTCCAAGAGCTTTCTGAATTTTTCCCAGAAGGTCAGCTAGGCGCTCGAGAGACCTCTGTACTCCCTGTATGTTCAGCACATCCATCACCAAGGGAGACTTGGATACCTTCTTCATGAGGGCCAAGAACTCTGTGCTGATACTGGGAAATAAAAGACCAAGCCGAATTAATGTAGGATTAAATGGAAAATGTCATGCTTTGTTAAAATAAATAGAAATTCCCCGTTTACCTCTGGAACCTCTGGGTTTCTACAGGTAGCAGATGTTTGATGTCAGCGCTGCCGGTGAAGATACCTTCCAGATAGACCCAGCGACGCTGGACATCAATCCAAACATCGAACAGCGCCATGATGCGATTCAATTTGTCCTCCCAGCTGAGGGCATCCTCCTCAAAGACCTGGATCAAAGAAAAGAACAGAAGCAGAGTGAAGATGCAGTGAAGAAAATGTCATCTTAACTTCTGCATAAAGAATACAATTCTATTTACCTTGTAGTATGGAGACAACTTCATGGCAGACACACTGTTGATATGTTCTTTGACTTTGTTGAAGAGGTCATCCCAACCTCTTATCAGGCGACACTTGTTCTGGTAGTTCACCAAGTCCAGCTCATACGAGTTCCACACTTCACGGATCTAAGGGTCAAAAACCACAGAATTATTATTCAGTCTACAAACGGTACATCTAAATAATCTGGATTAGAAAATGTACAGGATTCGTACTTTGATGGACATAAACTTTTGAGGATCTTCCCTCTTTACCTGTTTGAGGAACTCCTCCAAAGCCATTTCTCCCTGGGCTACCAGGAGAACATCCTTCACCACCATCTCATTCTTCTGCAGATCTACATCCCAGATCTGTCCCAGCATGAGCTCTGAAAGGACCCAGTTCACATGCAAGCGCTTCATCAACTGCTTCCAGTGGCGATCCTTAAGAGCCTCTGATTTCAGCTCAATCACCAACATGTTAACCTGGTTGGAAGCAAGGAATAGAAAAAGAACGCCAGTCACTTTTATGCTTTCTAAAGAGTCAACATTTTGGCTGATAGAAAAAGAAATCGGCTGACCTTGAGGTATCCCTTTAACAGCCTCTGGACATACTCGTACGAGGCATACTGTCGCAGTCTTGCTTGGAAGTTCTTCAGCTGGTTCAGAAGAGCATCCAAACTCTGGCGAAGCTATAAACACAAAACCCCCAAAGCAATAATAGCTATGAACTAAAATGACTTACACTCGAACAGATCGAATGTTTCGAATGATTGAGGAACTGTTACCTTGCGGGGCTGCACAGACACCCATGGCTGCTCTTTCATCTGGTCAATCTGCTCCCAGACCTTTGACAGCTCAGACCAAACCTCCTTCAGGTCATGCAGCTCCTCCAGTGCCACCTTAAAGTCACAACAAAGCCAAAATGGAATGCATGTTTTAATTTCATTATGAGTCTAACGTTTGGACACACCGTACCCTTAAACCTTTTGCTAGTTTTGCAGCATCAATATGTTTTTGTAACATCTAGATAATGACTCCAATTCAGACTCCTCCTGTACGCGTCTTTAAAATATTTGCTTCATCTTTGATGCTTGCTGTAATTACCTGCACCCGCTCCTCACTGCCACTGAGCAGGCCGACGTCAGTGAGCTCCAGGGCTTCTTTCGCTCGAGCACATTTCTCCCTTTCATCCTTGAGACGGCCAAAGTTGCCCTCATAGATGGTCAGAGACTGAAGGGCCTCCTCCGGACGAAGGTTACCCTGGTGAAACAGATTATTGAGTTGAGACAACATCAGAAAAACAAAAATATTTATGCATTTTGTCTTTATAGCAATTATTGATTTATCTTACAGCAACTGGTTTGGTCTTCTCCCAGTCATTGAGCAGGTCAGTGGTGCGGTTTTCCACAGCTTTGTCCTCCTGGACAATCTTCATCTGCAGGTTGGCCACCTGCTGCTGGATAGCGCTGTCCTTGCGCTTCATGATGTCACTGAAGGCACCCCATTCACCTTCTATGTTGTCAATGTAGAGCCAAGACGGTGGGAACTGGAACCTCTGCTTTTCCAGTAAACGCTGCCCATTGCGGAATAACTTTGGATAAAAAGAAGCAATTTAAGGCGCTAGATTGTTGTTTTTAAAAATGTGGTGTTAAAGAAGAATGAAAAAAAGAGAATAAAGGATTGTGAATGTTCTGATGAACTTACATCAACATTTTTCTCAAATTGCTTGATCTTGCGCTTCAAGGTCTGGACGTATGTGATGAAGTTGACAGCATCTGAGGTGCTAGCAGTGTCAACAGAATGTTGCTCCAATTCTTGGCGAGACTATCGAGGAAAGAGAAAGTGAAACTTGATATAAAACAAAAATCGAGCTCAATGTAACCGTAACCGCTGCAGTCGATGCTGTGACCACAACGCACGTTACCTTGGAGATCTGGGCGTGGAAGTCCTGCATGTTTTGGCCAAGCATCTGACCAAATTTGCTGAGCACTTCTTTGTGCCAGGAGTCGTACTTCAAGTTCACCTTGGACTGGACCTGTTCAATGAACGGATTGGTTATGCATTCACTATAGAAGGTACAGCAGCAAAAAAACAAAAACACAAATAGACCGAACACCGACCTAAAAATCCAGTGAGATTTTGCTTTGCTTTTACTCTTGACAGACCACGCATTATCAGACATTGTTGTTCAGGAAATATCATCCTAATTACCCAAGAAACTCAGGACATGTTTACCTTGCCATAGTCAATGACCACGGGTCCAAACTCTTTCCGTGTCTCGGCATTATCAAAGGTTCCACGTGCTTTGCGAATCTGGACCAGCAACGCCTGCCACTTGGTGAGATCTTCACCCAAACGATTGTAGATGTTCTCAGCTTGCATATCCCACAAGCACTGGTACTGCAACCACACCTGACAGGGGACAATAGGAGATGATGTTCATTGGATTCAATGTATCCAAAGTAATGCCATCTGCAGTGGAAGGTATTATTACACGTTCGTTGTTGTTCTAGAAAGATCACCCTTACCTTGACATACTGCTCCACCTCATTCACGATGTCTTCCACTGCATTGTAGGACTCTTCTAACGCTGCAGGGCCATCCGGCATCCTGGTCAGTGCATTTCTATAGAACTTCTCCTCCTCTGACAACTCGTAATGAACTCCCACCTGGAGGGACAGATTATTTCAGATCAGGATATAAAATTCATCATCCGTCTGTATTTTGTATCTGAACTGGAATAAAATAAAAATGTGATTCATGTTTGGTAGATACTACGAGTATAGCTGCTTTTACCTGTACCACAGGCATTCTGACATGTATTGTCATCGTGGATTTGAATCAAACAATCCATTCATCCCTACCTGGTATCTCTGGCTCTGGATTCTTGGAAGTGAAAGTATGACCATCTTCCAGGAGAACATCTCCTGATACAGCTTGTAACGGCAGTCTTCAATTGGAGGGTTCAAGTAGATCACTTGGTTGGTGATCCTAAGTTCATGAATAACATTCTGGGAAAATAAAATAGTGTGCCCAAGACATTAATGTTTAGTAAATAGTGTATAATTACAGAGGCACCGCATGGTCACAATGTCTACCTTGATCTTGGGTTCCCCGCCAGGTTTATGGCTCACTTGTGGAGCCTCTGTGTCCATGTCCACATCAGCTCTGTCCTCCACCTGTCCACGGAGCACCTGAGTCCAGGCCTTAAGACCAGCTTGCAGACGCACTCCCAGGATCCGTTCAATCTATTAAAGCAAAATAATAAAAAATCAGCCCTTTTAGACAGACACAAAGAAATAAATGTAGGATGACATGTTCAAACTAATTTCAGTCCATTTAAAAAAATTAAGACGAGAATTGCTGTATTGTTGTGCCAACCTCGATGTCGAGCTTGTTGACCCAGATGGGCAGGTTGGAGTAAGAGTGGAGATTGAGGTCATCCACAGCCTTCTGGACTCGGTTGAGGATGTCAGAGAAGGTCTTGTAATCAAACACGCAAATGTCCAAAGACCGAACCTCGAAATCAATTTTCTCCTCAATCAGCAAGAGGTCATCGACCTGGAAAACAACATACAGTAGAACATATTAGACTTGTTGCTTTGGCACAAAAACGTGTGCGTGTGCATGTGTTTGTAACCATTACACAGCTTCTCCGACCTTTTCCTGGAAGTTGAAGACCGTCTCAGCCAGCCTCTGAACATAGGGATCCAGCTTGTAGGACTCCCAGACCAGAGTGATGCCTTCTGTAACGAGAGCCTGAACTTCCTTCTTTAGCCCAGCCACCAGCAGGGAGATGGAGGAC
Source organism: Brachionichthys hirsutus (assembly GCF_040956055.1). Lineage (NCBI taxonomy): Eukaryota > Metazoa > Chordata > Actinopteri > Lophiiformes > Brachionichthyidae > Brachionichthys > Brachionichthys hirsutus. The sequence goes on along the minus strand of NC_090914.1, from coordinate 7,774,129 downwards.
CTCTCCTCCACCTTCTCACACGTGCGCTCATACGTGCGCACACTCTCGATCAGAGAGATGGCAAACGGGTACAGCTGGTTCGCTTGATGTGCTTTGTTGACAATGGCCAGAGGAACACGGAAGCTCAACCACTTGAGGTTGCGGACCTCCTTGGACAAGGTGATGATCTCTGGAAGGAAGTTGACTTTAAGCTTGAGCATGTTTCCCGTACGTCCACGGGCACGAGTAGTCTCGATTGTGAAGATGCGTCCAGACACGCCAAGGTTACGCTGCTGCACCTAATTTACAAGAGAAATGATGAAATAATTATTATTAACTACTTTTTTTCCCATGAGATCTGATTAACTATTAACATTTACCTTGCGAGCCCAGTCGTCAAATATCTCTTGAGTATTGAGTTTAGCCCTGAAGCTGTCCCCATCCTGCTTCAGCTTCAGTCCCTCAACATGGTTCTCCCAGCCTTTTCCTAAAACATCCTCCACTCTCTTCATATATGCCGTCAGCTGGCGGTCGATCTGCTTGGCCCAGATGATGGACCCAGAAACAGGCGGCAGGTCTCGGACATGGCTCATCTTACAGGCCTGGCTCTGGGGATACTGCACTTTGAATTTGTCATGAAGTGACTCGATGTCGTCCTTCACACGCTGAATGAGCTGCGTCTGGTACTCCCTGATGGCACCTCGAATGTGGGGGCGCACAAAGAGCGCGTTGAAGCGGGAGAAGATGCGGAACATCTCGTTGGCATTCTTGGCCGTGCCCAGCTGGTCACGAAGGCGGGCAGTAATTCGAGTCTCCACTCGGTCGATGCGATCGTCGTAGCGTTTCATGGCAGCTTCCCAGGCCTCCATGCCTTCCTTAGACACATCCAGGCCATCGACCTCTTTCACGTTCTCGTAGGCCAGGTTAACTTCCTCGATGGCGTTTGCATCAGCTGCGTCGAAGAGAACGCCAGCTACCTTCATGTCTTGAGGTTCGGCTGTCTCTCCCGGAGCATGTTGCGGAACAGCCGACACCTGTAAACAAAACATTAAAAAAAAAAACTAATTATCAATAAAGCGTGGAGGAAAACATCTCAATTCAGAAAAATAAGAACCTTAAATCAAGAAATGAAATGGAGCTGGAACTAAGAAAACCACAATTCTTCACTACATTAAATAAATGATTGCTTTAAATTTTGCAAAAAAATGTAAAACTCAGCACATCAGAATTCCACCATTTCCATAATGTTTGTACAGGTTATCACAACAACAATTATTGAAGTGATAAGTAAACAACACTGAAACCAGGTCGCTGTAACTTTACCTGAGGCCTCAGCACACGGACAATGACAGCCCTCAGCTGCTCGTGCTGCCTTCTGAAACGCCTCATGTGATCCAGGCGCGACTGCAGCTTTCTGTGAGCGGGACTTAAACGCCACACCATCTTCAGATTCTCCTCTCTTTTTCTCTTCACAATGTCCCTCAGAAGCACCTGCAGCTTCTCATACTCATCCTCCCAGGTCTGAAACACCTCAAAACAGGCAAGCATCACCTGCACAGATAATAAAGTGCAGAAAAACGCCGGTTCAGGGAGCGGTATAATATTTTTGGAAGCTTAAAATCAGTGTGTTATTTGGTCAAAGATGTTACCGACCTTATCAAATTCCTCATAAGCAACATGCATGAGTTTCCTCGTGCCCAAAACCTTGAGGAGCTGAGAACTCAAATCCCTGGAGATGGCTTCCACCAGACGCAATGCTCTCTGGATAGGGTACTTGGTGTTCCTGATCTTTTTCAAGTGCATAAAAATTGCCATCAGAGCCTGGCGAATCTTGTCGAGCTCAGAAGCAGAGAGGAGGTCGTTGAGAGGGAAGTCCTTCATCAGAGGATTGTAGTCATTGACGGTCTCTACGGCTTGTTTCAGACCTGGAGGAGGCAGACAAATTCAAAATGTGCCAATAAAAAAAAGGCAGAAAAACTTATACAAGTCAAAGAAAATAGTTTAGAGGCAAGAGAACTCACCGGTGTCTGTGTCAAAGCTGACGGTCGCATGGAAACGTTTGCCATGCTTGAGAATGTCCAGCGTGAGCAGAACCTCGGGGCTCTCTCTCTTCTCCTGGATCCTGTTCAGGGCTCTCTCCAGATTCAGCCAGAAGCTGATCTCCTGCAAGGCTGTTCCTGAAGCTGGGTCACGGTCGAGCTTTGTAACCTAATAAAAGTAAAAAGGCGGAGACAAATTAAGTGGAGAGTATAAAGAGTTTTCCTGCACACCCGGTTTAAAATGGGAAAAGCGCGTTTACTTTTTGAATCTCCCTGATCCAGCGGTTGACTCCAGATTGCAGCTGGTTGAGGAACGTTGGATCCTCCACTTTGTCACCAAAGTCAGTGACCTTGGGTTTCTCCCCATGCTCGTAGCACTGCTTGGCGATGTTCGCGATGATGGGGTGGATAAGAAGGCTGATCTCAGGGATCTCTATGTTCTGCTGCAAGTGGAGAAGGCCCATCTCCAGCTCGGCAATCTTCTTCTCTACCGAGGGAGCCATCTTGTCCCCATCTCTGGAGGGTTAGGACAGATAAAATAGTAGAGATACAGTTTCCATTAATGTCTCCAATTTCAGTAGACAGGACGTTTTTATCAATATATAGGACATTTGGATTATTACCTGTCGGCCTTGCCGGACTCCCGGATGTAAGACTTGAAGAAAGGCGCGACAGCATTGCTGATGAAGGAGTGAAGCGTCTCGTAGGGAGAATCTTCACTCAAGGTCAGAACTCGAACTTGGGTCGATATGGGCTTGTCTGCATCAATGACGCCGGTCCTCTTGATCAGAGCCAAACTGCAGACGAAAAAGGAAAATGAAAATTATTCATTGTGCAATGTCATACATTAAAATACATCAAGTAATCAATAGTTACCTGTTGGACTTGACCCCGTAGTGTATGTCGATGTTGATGCTGTAAGTGATACACTCCCTCTCCTCCTCTCCTTCATCTCCGACATCCTCTGTGTGAGGATGAAAGGAATTCATTTAAACACAGAATGCCTATAAATTCACACACACACACACACTCAAGAAATGACATATCAATCAGTGATTAATGTATATTTACAAAAGGCATTTTGCTACACTCGAACCGATTCATTGAGATTCCCCGTGAACACTTTTTGTTTACCTTTGAGCGCACTTCTCTCAACGAGGATGGTGTGAATTTGGGGATCCGCCAGAAACTTCTTCATCTGCTCCACGGAGCTCTTCTCCTCCAGGGCGTTTTCCAGAGAGGCCGAGGCCTCGCCGCCATCTTCCAGGAGCAGCGGCACCAATTTCCTCATATGCTTCTGCAGCACCGAAGTATCGGCGACCGTCTGAACTGCTGATACCTCCATGTTACCGGAGCTTTCTTCCGTGCCCCCGCCGTCAGACATGCTTAGACAAGCGGCCAACGACGGACCAGCGATCGGTGAAATTGAACAAAGACTGTCTGCAATGCTCGCCCTGCTGGTCAGACACTGGCTGCGGCTGTCAAAAGTGAGCAAGCGATACGTCAGATTCCCGCAAAGGATTGTGGTACTTGTAGTCAATAGGAGGAGTATTTCAGGGAAATAGACGCTCCTTTTCACTGCGCCCCCAGTGGAGTTAAAGAGAATTGCATCATCAATGCATTCATGAAAACATCAAAATCTGCTTAGAGTATATTTATCCAGAAAATGCATCAATTTATTAAAAATAAGGAAAGCGAATTATGATTCCATCACTGTGGGTGCGTTTTATTGAATAAATAAGAACATGAATATATATCTCAGTACACAGAAGTCGACATGAGCTTGCGAACTCTGTACAACAGAACCCCAAGATTTAAAAAGCAACCAACATTTCATGTTAAAGCATTATTTACAAACCAAGTCACGCATTTCACATACATCAAGAGTAATGTTTCTGTTCATCAGCAAATTACTCACTTATGGCTTTAACATATTTACCAACCTAAAATAGGGTGACCCATTGTAAATGTAAGAAATGCAGCATTAGAAGCCTGAGAGAAATCCTATCCTTTTCAAGTGTCATCCAGCAGCACGGACTGAACAAACAGGCGCACACACGGCTGTACCGTTCGTCCGGCAAATATCAACCTGCACAAAGTGCACATTCATTCTATTATCTTACTCATCCCAGAAGATGTATAGCAGAATAATTACCATGGAAGCAAACATAAGTGATTTATTTACAGCATAATAATCATGTGTGATTATACCATAATGAGTAGACTCGGCTCGCGAGTAAAGACATGTCTGCAAGGATAACTAACACTGCAGATACAAACAAGAGACACCAGCGATAGATTTTCCACTGGCAATGAATGCTAACATTTCCATGTTAATCCAGCAAAGTACACAAAAACAATCACCATTTAAAAAAAAAACCCAGATTCCCAGTCCCGCCAAACGAAAAGATTCTTGTGCACCTGAAGAGAGGTCCTGTGATTTTAGCTCACTGGGTCGATTATGGCTTTATGCCCTCTTTTTATTATCCATCACATAATATATGTTTTTTTCCATTTTGTTTTGGGATAAGGTAGGCTAAGAAAATAAATCCATGACCACCAACTCAGTCCTCCTCAGGAAACTTGAATTTGGCATAGACAATGAGCATGACGACGGACATGACGACACACAATGAACCAATCACAAGGTACGCAATTCCCAGGAACTCATTCTTGCCACCCATCCAGGACACGTTGCTGAGCACCACCTTCTTTCTCCCTTCAAAGCTCAGAACAGGATAATCTGGGGGGGGAAATGTTAAGCAAATACAACAAACATGGAAACGTACCAAAAACCACCCACCACTAAATGTATCCACCAGCATTACTGACATAGGCCCTTGCAGGCTTCGGGTGCTGCAGATGGGACTCACTTGTAATTCCTTATTTATGCCACTAGCGTGCTCATTTGAGGAATGCTCAAGTCATTGTGTTCATTCTGCATACGCGAGAGTAGAGCCACACCCATCATGAAAAACAAGTTAGACCGAGCTGCTGTAACAATACAAAAACACCAATTCAACGCCTGACCCCAGTAGAGTAGAGCTTGGCAGCTTTTCCTATGTGGACTGAACCACATGACCATCTTCCTCAGAACACAAACATATTAACGGTGCCTATAAAACGATGAGAAACCTGGAAACACGCATACATAACTACAACCAAGATGTAAAACTAAAACGCAAAACACATCACATGTAATAAATATAATCTGGCCATACCTCCGAACACCATTATTAAAACCATTCAACAACAACAAAGGGCAAGGATACTGTAGGCAATAACAAGGGAATAGTTTCCAGCTGGAAGACCCTCGGCGTAATCGCCCTCTGTAATTCGTCGGTACAGCTTTCTGAAATCTGACAGGGCTGCTCTCCTCATCCACACCAAGAAATCTTGATTAATGAAGCCATTGTTTGCAGGGTTGTTGGGGTCCAACTCGTAAACAGGTCGGGGCCAATTTATGGGTTTCACGGTACCTGGAGGTCAAAGTTTCAACAACGTTTTATTTTAATCACATCATTTAAAACACGATTTCAGAGAAAGGTCCTCTGTAGCCTCTGTCGTCAGGTCACTCCTTTTGTCTATGCCGGTCAAAGTCCACTGAATGAAAAGCTTTGTGACCACATGAGTGTCTTTAACACCTCATTCAACAATTATTTTGCATTATAGTCCTACTGAGCAGAGGGTTGCGGCAGGAATGGCATCCGGCATTAAAACTTTGCCAGAATTAAGCATGCAATCGAATAAAAGGTCGATTTGCTGTCGTGACCCTTGACGGGAGAAGCGGAAAGAGGAAGAAGTCCGACTTAGCAAGTTATGCTGAATTTTACTAAGCTTATTACCGTTGAATGCATTCCTCAGAGGTGTGATAGTAGGGTTTCTGAATTTTACATTGTAGTCTGACCACCAGGCAATCCCCTTTCCATCGAAGGGCACCTCCGTCCTCACCCCTCTGACAATTTGATACAGCGTGAAGGTGTCTTAAATGACAAACAGAAATGAGTTCTTCAAACAACCAGATTGTATAGCTTCATCCCAAATTTATCCAGGTCATTTCAAATACCCAAACATACCATTGAACTTGCTATTTGCAATTGCTCCACATGGTACAATTGATCTGTTGTTGCTGTCAAACTGATAAGGTGCACACTCGTCACTGGGACTCTTGAAGAGAATCAGAAAACAGGAATTAATCTAGGTGAAAACTCAATATATTTTAAACAATTCATATATTGTATTTCATTACATGGAATTTATTTTTCTACCGGAAAATGTGTCTGTTTGTGTGTGATCAACTCACCTGAAAGTTTTCCAGGTTTCCAGATAGCTGGTTACCATCTCTGGATACACCATATCTTCTGTAATTCTGGAAGTAGTTGGACAAACCGTAATAAAAGAACAAAGGACCCTGTGGCAGGAAAAAACAGAATCACAAAACAGCAGCCGGGGGTCAGATTCAGGAGTAGAGTATGATTGAAAAATATTGCTTGTATGTGTGAGTAAATGTCTTGTGCAGAGCTCCAACAGAACCTCAAATAGCTTGTCAATGGAGAATTCCAGGGTGCACACACAGTCCCGGAGATTTGGGTCAGAGCACCTGAAGCACGGGGAGTTTGCTGCAACCCCCGTGTAGTCCAACTGTGGAAAAAGATCAAGGAAGGCCACTATAAATGATTAATGGTAACGACACCATGCCTCTTTAATTCAAGAGTGTAACATCATTTACAGGTGACCATTGAATAAGAAAATAATGCTTTAAAGGATCCATTTTTTTTTAAATCTCATTATTAACAACCTATATCGTTTTAAAGTTGGGCTTTCTGATTTATTCAGTTCCACTGTCTCACTTCCTCTCATTTTACTGGTGACATTGAACCCAACTCTCACAATGACACTTGGTCTCAGTCATACCTCCAATACTTGGATGTTCCTCGAGGTAACAAAGAGAGCAACACCAATCCCAATGAAGGCCAGGCCAATGATGGCAAACCCCGGTATGACGATGCCAGCAGAGAGCATGGGCTGCCATGCCGGAAGCCTCTGCTGAGTGAAAGCGGTGTTGTCAGGACGATTGACCTGGTCCGTCTCGTGCTTCACCATTTCCTCGGTCCTGTTGGATAAACGGTACTTTGTTAATCAGCTCAATATGACCGTACAAGAACCACGGAAAAACAAATAGAACACTCCCTTTAAAGCCAAAATGAATTGACTTTATTTGTACCTGTCCCAAAACCAAAGAGGTCAAAATTGCGTCATAATCTAAGAAACAATTCTCATTTAAAATCAATGTAACAGGCAGGCACTATCAATTATATTTTTTAGGAAGCAAACCCTAAAATGCTTTACACCACACATAAATCGTGAAACTACGAAGTTTTCACAGGTGAGGCGACAACAAAACAGACACGAGGACAAAATGTTTGTCCACTATAAAATACTGCAAAGAAGAAATAGTTCAATGAGGCATATCGATGCCTTCACACTGTATCTTTGTTGTTACTTACAGTCGGGTTAAAATGGAGAAACGAAGGCGTCAACGAACCATTGAAATACTTCCCTGTGTAGTTTCAGCGAGGAAGGAGCTCGCCTCTACCTGTCTACCCCCCCCCACCTGTCTGCCCCGCCCAGCACGCCGTCTTTTCTTGCATGCTGACGTCACGTGCCTACGGATCTGTGATCAGTTTATCCGTTTCCCAAAAAATATTTCCATCACTTGTTTTTATTTTTCATTTGAACTGAAAACAATGCTCATATGTGTTTAAAATAAATGCATTGTGTATCCCTAAACGCAAATTAAAAAAAAAGGATAAATTACAGTAGCAGTATATCCCCGCCTTATTTATGACAGACAATTTATTTGGCCAATCACGTTTCTGAGTGGTTTTGGGTAAGATCCTCAATGAACCAACCACAAAAGAGTTCATTGAAAGGCGACCTGCTTGTGTGCCGTCTTTGTGTTGACGTCTTCGGACGATCGAGAGGTAATATTGATATTTTAAATATTTAACGATTTCGCTTATTTTAAAAATAATAACCCCACTCGCGTCCGTTTTCACACTTTACTTTGCGGGTTTAACAATGCAGATCCCTTTCAAGCGCTGTAGTGTTTTCTTTTCCTCCAATTCGCACCTGCTACTGTTTGTGCTAGCCGGGTTTCATTGTTAGCGGCGTAGCATGGCCTACTAATCAAAAGTTTGAAAGGAATTCATTTTGCTAACGAAGTAAATATATTTATTTATACTATTTTTTTATATTTGCCGTACAGCTTGTGTGTTCAGTAAAGAAACACGATACTGGAATGTGCTATATAGACGATATGTGGAACAAAGCTACTGTTAGCTGACGCAAGCTAACATTTGTAGTCATACTAGTCTGCAGCTGCATTTGACTTGCCGGCTAATCTAATCGTATACTATAAATCTGAATGACGTAATTTTCAAATGTCCACATCATAGGTTTAGGTTCAGGCCTTTTGTTTTCCAACTGACTAACAGTGTACCGAGCTTCAGTATTGTTTACTTCCAGCTTTTCTTGAGTGGACATTGTCTCCCAGCTAAGTTAGCTACAAACTTAAAACGAGCCACAGTGGATTTCCTATCAAATGTTCAAAAATGTTCTGGTAGCTTTCAACTGATCTGATGTGAAAGGCCAACATTTTGTTCAGCTGGTTCCTTTCGTAATCATATTTCTGGTTCTGTCTTTATTTCTTAGTGTTTGAATGGATATTACGAGGTGCCCGGAGAAATGGGTAAAACAAGACAAGGTTACTCTAATCATTGAGCTCTCATTTCATTAAACCATGACATTCATAAACAGTTAAGGTTGCTTAAATCATCCAGTGACACATTTGTGGATGAATTGTATGCCAAGGCTAGGCAGTATTGGTAGTTATTAAGTTTAACCTTTGACTGGGTTCATTCACTACCTCAATATCAAAGCGATTAGGTTACACAGGGCACAGTAGTAAATGATTAAAGTAATAATTTGGCATTGATGTGGACGTGTAGGTTTTCCATTATAACTGTGGTATGCTACAGTCTAACACGTTTTCTTTATATTTGTTAAGAAAGAATGGAAATGGCATAAGATAGGACACACAGTTTAAAAATAATGTTTTTAGTAAACACATCTCACCATTCATACTTATCATTATTTCCTCCAGAAACATTTTGTAATATTTTTTTAACTGATTTTGCTGTTCTGATCATTTACATTTCAACCATTTCAGTAAAAAAAAAAAAATGTAACTTGTTATGTATCTTGTATGTTTATTTTTAAAGAATTCATCATTCGGTTCAACTTTCATTTAGGAGAGGCCTCCAACATCCTCCATGATGCTCTCTAGCAAGAAGTCAGATGCTGGCTCCTCGTCTTCTTCCTCCTCATCTTCTGCAGGAGCAGTGGGAGGTGATAGGGCTCCAGTTTCTGATACACAAACTGGCCTATCGGCCTCAGCTGCAGGGCCTCTGGATGTGAAGAAGAAAGAGAGATCATCACCGAGTGGAGAGTCCGGAGGAGCCCCTTTGCCCCACCAAGCAGGTCCCGGAGCGATAGACCAAGACTCGGCAGAAGTTCGCAGAACAAGTCGTCGCAAGCGAGCAAAAGTAAACATCTTAGGGTTGTGTTTCCTCCCTGTATGCACAGGGAGGAGAGAATGTTGCTAGTAAAAGAGGTAAAATACAAAAGTCAATTTAGTTTATCTCCATTTCTTTCATGTCTCCTCCTTCTAGGTACAGTATTGGCGTTTATCATAAATCATCATGTAATTTTTACGTCTTAGTATAAAGTACAAAGAACTTTTTCATTGTCTTTGCAGCATTATGGCGCATCTGTCTCATCTCTGGAAAGGTTTTGCTCTGTTAAGTGACAGGGGAGCCCCCCGGCTCATCTGAGTCCACAAGGCTGGTTTTAATGATGCTTTTATTGTGCCTACTGTTGCAGGTGGAGTACCGCGAGATGGACGAGAGCCTGGCCAATCTGTCCGAGGACGAATATTACTCTGAGGAGGAGAGGAATGCCAAGGCAGAGAAAGAGAGGAAACAGGTCATCCCCCCACCACCTCCACCGGTAGAGGAAGAAAATGACAGTGAACCAGAGGAACCGTCGGGTGAGTATGAATCTTGATTTAACATATGAAAGTACTCAAATGAAACATTTTTGTTTTAGGAAATAAAGTGAAATACGACAAGTAGCCTTTCTCCATGCAAGAAGGCATTCATTTTTTCCTTTGACAAGAAGGTTGTGTCTTACGTTCTGATAATTTAGCTTGTCTTTGATTTCAGACACAAAAGGAACTCACTGCATGCGAATGCTCTTTTTCTTTTTTTAACCCTAGAAGAAGTCACTGTTTTTGACTGAACAGTGACATTTGTATATTTAGGTGTGGAAGGAGCCGCTTTCCAGAGCCGACTTCCTCATGACCGCATGACTTCCCAGGAAGCCGCCTGCTTCCCTGACATCATCAGTGGTCCACAGCAAACTCAGAAGGTCTTCCTCTATATCCGCAACCGTACGGTAAGTATTAGTGTAAACACTTGTATTTGTTCAAAACAGACTTTTGGACCTTCGTTATAAATATATGCACTTGTGTATCTTTATTTGTGTTAACCTGATCCAGCTCCAACTGTGGCTGGACAACCCTAAGATCCAGTTGACCTTTGAAGCTACGGCACAGCAGCTTGAAGCTCCATACAACAGTGAGACATTAAATTCAACATTATTAAAATTATCTACATTTTCATGTATTATTTTTTCCATCATGTTTTCCATAAGCCTGCGTAAGCCGAAACGTGTTCTACTGTTATCCATTTTGTAGGTGATGCTGTGCTGGTCCACAGGATACACAGCTACTTGGAAAGGCACGGCCTCATTAACTTTGGTATTTACAAGAGGGTCAAGCCTTTACCAAGTGAGTTCACTTCATCCCTTGCACTGGTGAAATAATCCAAACTGCATCCAAAGAGTGTTGAAACTATTTCCATGCTTTATTTTCCAGCTAAGAAGACCGGAAAAGTTATAGTTATTGGTGGAGGTGTGTCGGGTCTAGCTGCAGCAAGGCAGCTGCAGAGCTTTGGAATGGATGTTACAGTCCTGGAGGCCAGGGTAAGTCGCCAGCACCTTTTTTTTTCCGTTGATGTTTCATGTGTATTTAAAAACCTTTCTTACCAACTATAAATATAAATGTTTTCGTCTGTATTTTATATTTAATAGCACTGTGAGATTTAAAAAAGTTTTGTCATTGTTAAGCTTGTAGCACAAGCTTTACCACATTAATGCAAATATTGCCTTAATTCTTCCTGGCAGGACCGTGTTGGAGGCAGAGTGGCCACGTTCAGGAAGGGCAACTATGTTGCTGATCTGGGTGCCATGGTGGTGACGGGGCTCGGTAAGACTTCATTTAAATACTGAAGTCAGTTTCATTGCTGCGGAAACCATCAGAGTCCGAAGTTGTAATCAGTTAAAGGCTTTCCAGCTTCGACATCAACATAAAGAATGCAGAGAGATCCTGTTCTATTGTTTGGGTGCATCGTCACTAAGACTTAGCCTGCAGTTTCTTTTCTGCATCAGTGACACCTCACCTCCGGTCTTGTGCTTTGGCTAAGCCAAAAAAGGGCTGAACTTAAAAGTTGGATCTCCAACCTCTTAATGACTAACATGTCCCCTATTAAAGTGTGAAATAAGAGCAGATGCAGTATTTTGGTTCTTCTCACTAGATCACAGACAAACCCTGGTCCAAGGCTAGAGCCACTGGGGAATGGTTAACGTCTTAACGGCAAAGAAACACCTTTTCCTGTGGCAGTGACAGTTCCAGTAGATGTTGTGACATGATAGCAACCCCAAGGAACTCTTTCTTTCAACCCTCTGACCTCAAACAGACAAGTATCTGGTAATAGTACTGATGAATCATCCACGATCGACGCTCCAAATGACCACTTCCTTTCCGGAGATTTTCTTTTTGTATTGAATATGGTTCCTGATTTTACTGTAGCCAAATCCCATATATGCCCAACAGAGGGCAGCCCCATTGCCTCTGCCTTTGTTATCCTCCTTCAGTAAGCAGAGCCGATGTATGCCAAGCTTTTTTTAAACTTTTATTAAATGAAGCAGAAATAGGCTTTAACACTTATTTTAAACCAAATCGCTAACTTTTCTGGTTTTATTCTCTTTCCATGTGTGTGCCTGCTCATTCAGGAGGGAATCCCATGGCAGTGATCAGTAAGCAGGTCAACATGGAGCTGGCCAAGATCAAACAGAAGTGTCCACTGTATGAAGCCAATGGCCAGGCTGTGAGTATAAAGAGATGCCTAGATCTATAAAATTAATGTCCGCCTGTATCATATTAAACATACATTTTGTACTATTTACTATACAATAATTGCATATTTTTTAAACCATATACGACCTCGACATCATCGAGTAAGTCATTCTCTTCACACATCACACACCCCTACATTAGTGTATCCATTAATGTACTATATGTGCATCCTTATGCACCTTAGAAACCAGAACATTCTGCTGTTTGTTCCTTTTTAACAGTAGATTTTCTTCAATGCACAATAGTTCCCTCAGCTGGTTTGCAAGCCTGTGGAATCATGGAACTGCTTCCACTTGTGTGTCGTAGAGGACAGCTCCCTGGGTCCTTGGAGCACAGAGAAGACCCGAAAACGGATTTAGCCTAATATAATTAGTTTTAGCGTAAACACTGTTTCTCCTGCTCGTTTTTTTCTCCTTTCCATTGATCGGCAGCGACGGTTGTGTAGGATGTTTAGGTTCACATTCAGGGCACTTCCACTGACGCACAGGCTAGCAAGCTCGAAGCATCCGCATGACGTGTAACTGGTTTCCTCTTCCCCAGGAAGGCACACATCGAATGGATATGTTTAACTTTTGTGCAAACCTGTTGGTTTAAAGTTGTGTCTCTCTCTCTCTCTCTCCCTCTCTCCCTCTCTTCTCAACCACTTCCATGTTGTCTTTCGTGAACTAAAGGGCGAACGATGCACCAGTGTATGTATTATTTTCTTTATATAATGAATTTCATACTCAACAATAAATAACAAACCTTAATTTCCCTGAGGGAGTCTTCCCAAGGGACTAATAAAGTTCTCTTTCTCTAAACCATAGAGAGATCAATGTGAAACCCCCATTAGAACAGAAGATAGCTAAAATCAGACTGTTGTCTAGTGACATCATACAAATAAAAATACTACCTGCTGTAATTTATGTCATAGCTGTCAGTAGTGTAGCTGATGATGGTGCGTTTGCGTATTTGTGCAGGTGCCAAAAGAAAAAGATGAGATGGTGGAGCAAGAATTCAACAGGTTGTTAGAGGCTACCTCCTACCTGAGCCACCAGTTAGACTTCAACTTCCTCAACAACAAACCCGTTTCTCTAGGACAGGCCCTGGAGGTCGTCATACAGTGAGTACATATGGGTGACGGTGAGACGTGTTCAAACGTGCACCCAGAGAGCACGCGCACAGATCCTCACCTTGTGTCTGTGTGCGCAGGCTGCAGGAGAAGCATGTAAAAGACGAACAGATAGAACACTGGAAGAAGATCGTGAAGACTCAGGAAGATCTCCGGGATCTCCTCAACAAGGTGAACACTGAGGTTTTTATGGATTTTATTTGTTAAATAAATTGATTGCTCAGAGTTGTATGCCTCGGTTTAGTATTTGGACAAAGATTGCAGATTATATAGCGACACATTAAACATTGCCTCCCTTCTCATCAGATTTGTCCTGTCCTTTTTTTTTTTTTGGAACACTCTATTTCAGGAGCACCTAGAGGGGTCGTTTAAATTTAGAGCTAATATCTGTTGTACTTGAGGCTTTTGGCTTGCTTGTTTTCTCACCTGTCGTCAACCATCTGGTGACCTCGTTCCTCTCCCTGTCCTGCTTTTGTGCCGTGTAGATGGTGACCGCTAAGGAGCGGGTGAAGGAGCTCCATCAGCAGTATAAAGAGGCCAGCGAAGTCAAACCACCCAGGGACATCACGGCTGAGTTCCTGGTGAAAAGCAAGCACCGCGACCTCGCCGCTCTCTGCAAGGTCAGCTCCAGCTGCTTTTCAGGGTTACGGTTGTGATCCTACGTCTCGCATCTAACGCGCGGCGTCGGTTCCCTACACCGGACCGTTGTGCACGTGATGCGTTCTGAGCGCAGCTTTCACTTCAGCGTTTGTCTCGGAGCGGCATGCCAGGCTTAAAATACTTCTGTCGAAGGAGGCAAGTTTAAAGCCAAACTATTTCCAAATGTGTTTGTGGCGTTGTGGGTATTACATAGTGTCTGTTTTTTCAGCAGCTGTATTTTGAACTACGGTACTCTGCAGCAACAACAGATTTCTTGGGGGGGGGGGGGGGGGGTCATAATTAGGACAGGAGGCCGGACAAAATACCACAGTTGTATGATAACCGGAGAAAGCTTGGATTAATTGTAACAACTGATGCTTTATGGACGTGGAGGTCAGGCCTGCTGCCTCCGATTTTACTGCCGTGCTCTCCCAGTGCACCAGACATGCCTGTGTTCGTGGTTTAATGCCTCGCTGGGTCGTATTGTCGGAATGAGCGCAGGCCGATTTATTTTCGGTCTGCATAAATCACCTCCGCTGCTGCCGCGTGTGTGTTTTAGAAGGCGGTTTTAGTTGGTTGAAACACAGCTGGTGTCTGAACTGGATTCGTTTGCTGTACCTCCGCTGTCAGTGAAACCACTTCAAGCTCCTGAATCACTGTCTGAGTGTCTTTGTGTGTGTGTGTGTGTGTGTGTGTGTCTATGGGATGCATGACTACACTAAATAACCAGACTTCGAGGCCAAGTTAGTAAATGGCTATCTTTGGATATAGTCTGGCATTCTTTCCATTCAGCATAGAAGCTTTTAGATGATGTCACATTTCCCTTGATTCCCACTTCTGCTTCCCAACATTGCTGAGGTCAACGGCGTGTAAAGTGTAAACAATAGTGACTCCCAGCTTCAGGAGCAACGGCCTGCCTCAGCCGGCAAAGCCTTTTTGGAAATGATGCTCTGCAGGCAACCGGAACGAAACGTGAAAGGGAGATTAGTCCGCCATGCTGATCTAATGCAGAGAAAAGAGAGCCATCTGCAGCCAGGAGTGTTATGACATCACTCAGTACTTAAAGAGATTTGTCATTGAATCTTTTTCCCCCCAGCAGGGATATCATATCAAGGAAATAAATCTTATCTCCGTCACGCTTGTCCTTGTGTAGGAATACGATGAACTGGTGGAGACGCAGGTCAAACTGGAGGAGAAGCTGCAGGAGCTGGAGGCCAATCCGCCCAGGTGACCAATCCTGTTCCTTTTTTTTTTTTTTTTTTAGATGCACTAAAGTCTCGTGTGGCGATATGGTGATGAAGTCGACTTCACCGTTGTATTTTCCTGATCCAACCCGGCCTTATAAGAATTATTTGAATTGCTCTGGGAGGCAGCGGCATCTTGTTAAAGTAACAGTGAATGGAAATCTGAAGATGTCTTCAATAAAACGTAATTGTTAGTTGCGCAGGCCTCAACGACCGCTGCGTACCTTTTGTGTGAGTGTCCTGTGGCAGGTTGCCTCTTGCAGTTTTCTGCGAATGTCACGCATTAAGCGTCGGTCGTTACTCTGACCTCCGCTGTTCCGGCTTGTGAATGAATAAGCCTGTCTTTCTGATGTATGAACAGCTGTCAGTGTCCTTCATTATCAATCCTTGGCTTCTTTTCCCACAGCGATGTTTACCTGTCATCCAGGGACCGACAGATCCTCGATTGGCACTTTGCCAACTTGGAGTTTGCCAACGCTACACCCCTCTCCACTCTTTCTCTCAAGCATTGGGATCAGGTATTCACATGTACCCAGATTGAAAATAGCAATAGCCGTGCTGTCCTTAAAATGGGTTTGCATTCAAGAGATTTTGAGCTCCCAAATCATTGTGTCGCAGAGATAACAGTGAATTCATTTATCCACAGGATGATGATTTTGAGTTCACCGGCAGCCACCTGACGGTCAGGAATGGCTACTCTTGTGTCCCCGTTGCCCTGGCCGAAGGGTTGGACATCAAACTAAACACGGCGGTGCGGCAGGTCCGGTACACGGCCTCGGGTAGGTCCGCGAGATGCTGCGTGCGAAGTCATGTTCATGTTTGATGCTCGTATAAAAGTAAACGGGCTTCAAAAACGGTGATTCCTCCGTCAATCCGACAGGCTGTGAGGTAATAGCAGTCAACACTCGGTCCACGACGCAGACCTTCATATACAAGTGTGACGCTGTTCTGTGCACCCTTCCTCTGGGCGTGTTGAAGCAGCAGCCCCCCGCTGTGCAGTTCGTGCCCCCGTTGCCCGAGTGGAAGACGTCTGCCATACAGAGGATGGGCTTCGGCAACCTCAACAAGGTAACCCTTCCTTCCTTCCTTCCTTCCTTCCTTCCATTCCGCTGTCCTTAATCTCCCTACTGGATGACGCCTGCTAAACACTGGAAACACTCCAGTGAGAATCGTCACGTTCAAAAGAAGAGTTCAAGTCAGGCCTTGAATCTTGTCGTGTGTTTCCACCAGGTCAAAGGTCGGGAGCCATAGAAACGAATGCTAAAAAAAATCGTTCTTCTAAACTGCTTGGGTGATTATCCTGGTTTACACCTTGGTCTAGATGCAAGAAGTGGGAATCGAAGGGTGTCATTGATATTGTCCTTACAGGAGAGGAGAGGTCATTAGTCTTCTGGCAGGCGAGTAAAAGATGCGTTTTCTTTGCGTCCGTAATCCGATCCGGGTGCTGCGTCGCTCTGACCCACCAGCTCCTGCAGTGCTGAGCATCGTCTGCAGCACTGCAGTTGATCGCCTAATGTTTTACCGCAGCGCTCAGAATGCTGCAATATTATGCAACACCGACGCTGTACTTCCAGCAGAGGGCGCGCCGCCGTTCAAACGCTCGCCTCTGTGATGCAGCGGCTGCACATGTTGAGACTGCAGAGTGAACCACAGGCAGCTGAGCTTTGATGAAACGAAGGATTTTGACGGTTTTTATTCTTGTTTTTTTTGCTCCTCTCTGTCTGAAGGTCGTGTTGTGTTTCGATCGCGTGTTCTGGGATCCCAGCGTCAACCTGTTCGGTCACGTTGGCTCCACCACGGCGAGCCGGGGCGAACTCTTCCTCTTCTGGAACCTCTACAAAGGTGATAAGAGCTTCACACCGTATCGATGTGCCCCCCCCGAGATATTGATTTCCCGGACATATGAGCCGTTGCCTTCACCAACGCATCCATAAAAGGTCTGTGACTGGTGGCTTCTCTCTTCCCAGCCCCGATCCTCCTGGCTTTAATGGCCGGTGAGGCCGCCGGCATCATGGAGAACATCAGCGACGACGTGATCGTGGGACGCTGTCTGGCCATTCTCAAAGGAATTTTTGGAAGCAGCGCCGTACCTCAGGTACAAGACACACACGTGTATATATATATTTTTCTTTGCCCCTCTTTCTTTACTTTGACTTCTGGAAGTTCTCACACCAAATTATAGCCACGTATTTTGTGACACAGCTAGCTCTTTATTTACAGAAAACTAATAGTAGGTTGTGTTTTTCCGAGCTCCGCCGTGAATGTTTTCTCTTTCTACCCACTCCTTTTGAATGGAATGTCAAATTTCATTCCTCATCCGACCCCCATAACCAGCACAACAGCAGGCATACGAGGAAAGGCACTGAGGCAGAGATGTATCCAAACCACCAGTCATTATAAATCATTTGCTTATGGTTTCAAATGGAACCAAATCAAATGCGTGAAAGCCGGCGCTGGAGCTGCTTCCCATCCAGCTGTTCACAGGTCCCTGCAAACATCGTCATGGAAATTCCTCGCAGTAAATGTGGTGGTGTTTGTTGTCATGGCAGCCAAAGGAAACCGTGGTCACTCGATGGCGCGCAGACCCCTGGGCACGGGGCTCCTACTCGTACGTGGCAGCAGGTTCTTCTGGTAACGACTACGACCTCATGGCGCAGCCCATCACCCCCGGCCCGGCGATACCGGGAGCCTCGCAGGTAAGCGCACAAACGCCAAAGAAACCGGACTGTGTTGGGCTGAGGGAGAGAGTTTGTGTGTGGAAAAAACAATGGTGCGATAGTATCCCCTTCTTACCACAATAAGAGTGCAATAATATACTAGTGCAGCTTCCCCCCCCCCAACACAAATGTTTTTTTTTACTCTTTTGATGTTGGCATACTGACTGATTTCTACATTGCCTGATGAGTTCTGGAAGTTTACTCCCACGCTATTTTCCTCGATATTCCTTCCTCATGCTGGGACAGAACCAACATCCATCTTGGTGCGGTTTTCCTTTTCTCCCCAGCCCGTTCCTCGCCTCTTCTTCTCCGGGGAGCACACGATCAGGAATTACCCTGCTACAGTCCACGGCGCCCTGCTCAGCGGCCTCCGCGAAGCGGGACGCATTGCAGATCAGTTCCTTGGTGCCATGTACACGCTTCCCAGACAGGCCACGCCCACAGCCGCCAGCAACCCTCCGCAGGCTCAGCCCGCCCCCAGCGTCTGAATACTCTCTTCTGGATTCTCAAACTTTTTTTGTTTTTTTGTTTGTTTCTGGACAAGGTTCAAGGTTACCCCTAAACTATCGCTACTTGTACTTCACACTGTATGTGTGAGGATTTGGAAAGACCCACAGATGATGTATTTTTTCCTTTGCTCATGCAATGACTGAAGATTTTCCTGCTTCACGTTCGACGTGAAATTCTTAAACGGGAGCATTTCAGTTTCTCGGACTTATATTTTTGGGATAAATGCAACTACGCATTCCTGCGGAAAAAGAAAGAGAAGACGATTGTAACCTAACTAGTCCAAAAACTGGGTTAAAGGACGCGGAATAAATCTGAATTGTGTTGCATACTAATGTTAACGCTCAGCTAAGACTTTATAAATGTGATTTTCCCAGTCTTAAACCAGAAGCATGGCATTAAGTTTGGTACTAGGAGTGATAACTTGTGTAAAACCATGTAGATTATGTTTGCAAAAACCCAATGTCTATTTATGCGCCCCCTGTCTGATTAATAATATCCACAATTTAGAATATCTTCTATATCTTATGACAGACTCCACAGCACTGCTCGGCTTCCCTGAGACATTCCCCTCCGTCACTCCAGAGGTTTTGTTTTGGCTGTCTTAAAACATTGCTTTGTACTGTATCTCTGTGCTTCCTGAATTTGTCTTAGGTTGCAGAGTGTAGTGAAAATAGTTTGTAATAAAAGAAACAAAAAAAAAAGACATATGTTGATGGAAGTTTCGTTTCCATAGCAGTTTAAGTATTTTATTATGTTCATTTTTTACATTGTCGGTTATTAAAAGACAGAAATGACATGATGTGCGTGTGTTTTTCTTGATCATACAGATTAAGGTGCATCACCTGCAAGCACGTTGTAGTTCATGTACACACGTGTGCAAAATGATCATGTCTGCTTCCACTTTGACCTCTGACCCTTTATGGTTGTTGTTCTGGCTGCATCCCAGGGGTGGGTGAGAGAGAGCGAGCGAGAGAGCGGTGGGTCTCTGGTAGCAGAGTGTTGGACGTGATGCATGAGGGGACAGTTTAGAATGGTTAACCATGAGCCGTGAGCCTTTTTGGGGAGTTGGATTTCAGGGCTCTGTGCTCCTCTTCTTTCCAGGCACCCTTGAATGTCACCGGCCTTGTCTCCCCCCCCACCACACACACACACACGGCGCTATTATGGTGACCAGAGATGTTTGATGTAACAACAGTAATCCGAGCCCGGGCTTTGGACGGCGGCACACCGTGGGCTCAGAGCGGTAACTGTTCACTGGCGAGGTTATTTTTCATAATAGTCTCCAGCCCACATGACTTTATACAGAGGAGCAGTAAATAGCTGGTTACGAAAACACTGGATGGGAGACCACAGCATGTCTGAACACATCTGCTCCTGCTCCGTGGCTGTGATGCTGAGCGTATTAAACGGGTATGGACACCTCCCAGACACTCGGGACCAGATCTACCGGTAATCGAATTTAGCAGTCTTGGATCACCTCTTGTCTAATCTTGTAATTCCATGATCCTGGGTGGATGGACGGTGATGGGCGGGGAATGGATGTACTCGGTTTTCTTGCAGATCCAAATAAAGGGGAATTATTGAACACCTGACAATCAGAGGCTGTTTATTTTCATGATTTGTATTTTCATATATGACTATTGTGTAGACAAAAGGATTATTTAAGCTCCAGATGCAGGAACAGAAGTGGCGGCGCTCACAAAGTGAGGCGCAGCTGTTTAAGAGAACGTTTTGTGTGCTGACTTTGCATTCCTAAACAGCTTGTGGCTTTCCTTTTCCTACCTGAACAATTTGCCTGATTTGCTGCTGCTGCTGCTCGAACCAGATTTTAAACGTATACACGCAGAAGCTGTGGAGGCAATGAATTTGAGTTCCGCTCCTTCAGCAAAACGCTTTGACAGAAGAAAAAATGATGAGTGTGTTGCATTTTACACACACTCAGCAACGTGCACGCACCGGTTCCACCACGGAGACCTGTACAAATAGGTTGTTTTTTGCTTTTTTATTGGAATACACGTGGTTTAAGCTGTACAGTTGGCAGCTTCAAGAGACCTACATGCAGAGTGCGGCAGCCACGGTAAGGTTAGAACATGCACAAGTCTAAAACGGGGGGGGGGGCTCCCCATCCAGTCCACCTGGCATCGCCGACACACTGAGTAGCAAATGAAACCATAGAAACCCTTTTCTGATTTCATTTTTCTGTCTCTTTCTTTTGGACACAAACATGAGAAACCCCAGCAATGAAATAAACAGTTGATTGTAGAGGCCTGAAGCTCTTGCATCTATGTAACGGAGATGAGATCCAGCTATTCCTTGGTTGTTACTTTCTTTTTTTTTAGATTATTTCTATGTTCAAACACACGCATACACACACATCTGGGGCCTGCACACATCTTTGGCAGCATGAAACAGAGGATGCACAAACCCTGAATTTATGAGCGAGGGGATAACGAAGCAGCGAAGAGGCCGAAGTCCTGAGTGGTCCCTGATAAAAATGGGTCGACACATGGTGAACCACTCATCGCTCGCCTTCAGTGACTATGACACAACCCCCCGGCCTTCCTCAGTCGCTCTCTCAAAACGCCCTCCGTCTAATCCGCGGTTTGTCATCACGTCTTTGTCAGGTTGTGACAAAGGTCTCGCATTCAAAATAACAAACACAGAAAAAAAAAACAGGAAGAAGTACTCTCCAGGAGTAATATTCTTAAAATCATGATGGACAAAATACTAAATATATTTTCAATAATAAGGCCCACTTTACAAAATTACAAGATTTTCCTTAAATAAAATCTATCCGATATAGCTTCCAAAATAAGACATCTTTTGTTCCACAAAGGAATACAAACATACAGAAGCAGAAAAATAAAATAAAATACACCCTCAAATTAGTTATTGCCCCTTAATTTCAGTATTTTACAGATGGACTATCCATATGGGGGAAAACCAGCACCGTCTCAACCTGTAAACTGGAAATACTGTGGAATGATTTTGCCACATTAGGCTGAATTACATTTAAAACACGATTCCTTCACTGAACCTTGGTCGGTTCAGTAAATGGCTACCGAGGAACAATTCGGGAACAGAAAAGGGAAACTTTCAGGCGAAAGGGACTAAATGGACGCATTAGCCATTTGAGGTCTTAAAGTTAAGTGCTGGTTAAGTGCAGATTACAGCCTACACCACCCAATGACACCACGACTCTGGTTTCACACTGGAGGCCTCTGAGGACAATGGCCTTATCACTGTCCACGAGCCGTATCTGCGCCACCACACCAGTACATTCGAGTCTACTTTATAAAAGAAAGACAAAACCCCAGTCCTGTGTAAATAAAAGCTCATTCATGCATACACCAGCAGAGCGTAAGAGGATTTCTGTTAACTATTTAGGTCGTTCTCTTATCCTCCGCTTAATCCACTTCTGATCCCTGTCAAAATATTCTGCTCCAGTCAAGGTGGAGCGGAAACAAAGACAAACGCTACACGGAAGTCTTGAAACGCACTAAATCCTCACTTGTGTCCCATTGGACCCGTCGGTACATTCCACCATGTCAACACTGTGCAGGCTCTTGCCACTGGATGCAGCAAACAGAGCTTCCAACACGGGGCGTGGGGAGGGGGGAGGATCCCAAAACACATTTGCATAGGAGTCTCAAATGGTCAGAGTCCTGTTACAGGCCGAGACGTACAGCCGGTGTCGGGGTACTTTTGTAAGGAAGGAACGTTTCAACTTTGCCCTTGTACCAAGTCCTGGTTCTTTGAAGCAGACCCCCTGAAGGGAAACACTCCCAAATGTCATAAAACAGTTTCCAACAGCTGGCTTCTTCATGGAACCCCCCCCTCCCCCCCCCCAGTGATCCCCAGCCTCCGGGCCACGGCATTGAAGCCAGCCCGTGGCACAAAGGCAGGCTGAGGGGACCACTGCTGCAAACATGAAATCACCAGTATGGCAGGACGGGGTTGGGGAGGGGTCTGGAATCACCTAGGAAATCCTGCACAACGGTGACGTCGATTAAGAGAACAATCACCCGTCATTCGGCAACAACACCCCAGTTCACATGGCGAGTCTTTGTTGATGTCAGCAAACACGCTGATGGCGGACCACGCCACGCGTGTCACAGGGGGCGTGAGCCCAAGCAGGACTGGACATGGCTGCCGAGCTGTCCGTCCTCCTGTATTTAGAAGTTCAGAGCCAAAACAGATTTATACGCAGACCTGACCTCTGACCTTTCCGCTACCCAGGGAGCAGCCCATCACTGTCTGCCGATAGGCCTCCTGGTTCCCACGGAACACAACCCTGCTGTTAAAGGCAAATGAGAATCCAAGGAAGATGCAGGAAGGAGGAGGAAAAGAGGAACGGGGGGGGGATGGAAAACTGGAACCAGTTGAAAAGACTTCATTTTGGGAAACGATGGCATTCCCTCTTGGTAAATGAGAAGAGTAACAGAAGAAACGAAAGCACAGAAACACTGGATGACCATCAAGTCTTGGCCAAAGCAGCGTCTGGTCGGTTTTTGCCCCATCTTAAAGCAGGCGGCGGCTGTGAAGACGCCGCATGGCAACCGTTTCTGCACCCGGCGACTCCGAGGCGCAAACCCAAAGGACAGAGCTTTTTAGCCGGGTCAGCCTTTACTCTTTAAAAGGGTACTCTGAATTTAAAAATAGCTTGTTCCGTGTTTTGACATCCCAGAGGGAGGAGTTTCCTCATGGAACCTATTTTTTATGCTTAAACCAAAATACTTTTACAACAAACCTCTGGATGGAACAAAATATATACAAAAAGCACCTGATAATTAGTATTGCATGTGATTTGCATGTACAGCAATGTGGAAGAACATGGAGCTAGTCGGAATCAGATGGGACAGTCCACTTTACTACATCTCAAGGCACGGATGACATTTCTAAAAAAAAAAAAAGTTTAAGACGGAACATTACTGAAATAGTGCATTCTAAATGGGTTTCGTTTTGGACTTATCCCTGCACACTCGTCATCTCCCAGCTGCACTATGACCGGTGTGGTTACAGACATTGCATGCATTAGGGGTTTCATTGCATATAAATCTTCTCGTATCAAAATTAAAGTGACAACTCTCCAGGCTCCTGCCACCGAGCGGACCTCTTTACGATAAAAGATGAATAGAAACGACAGCGGGACGAGAGCTGGTTTAACGTAGGAGATCTGGGAGGTGTACTACTCGGACTTCAGCAGCATCGGAATCAATAAAAGCCGAGGCATGAGATGGAGACCCTGCTTCAAAAGCTCCGTTTTCAATCTGATCCCGTGCGTCCCCCCCCAGTCGCATATTTTGCAAAGAATCTTGTATCTGATGGTAACATCGAGCGATTGGAATTTCACAGCTGCAATCAAGAGCAACATTCATTAAAAATAACTCATCGCCTGTCGTTCTGAATTTAATCTCGTGTGTCAGATCAGAAATCCTGTCGATTTATTCCAGCATGATGAGAAAGATTGACAGGGTCGGCGTGGTTCCTGCCATAGATATGCGACATCTTCCTACTTTCATTACTGGCCGTGACTGATGTCGGTTTCTATGGCGCTACCATTGCTGGAGCGATCGCTCCAACATTCCAACCAGGAGTTTTTGAAGTAATGAAATAATACACCTTTATAGAAACAAGCCGCGATGAGCAGGGATGAATGGCGGACCTCGTCCTCGTGTCTTCCTATGAATAGCTGGCGTGTAGCAGTTTATACAGCAGCATAGAAAATACATCCGTCTCTCCAGGCATTGATTGCCGGTAATGAAAAGTCCATTTTGTCTCTCAAGACATGAATGAGGACATTTTCAACAGCTGTCAAGACAAAGCACCGTGGAAAAGCGTTGCATGGTTTGAGGTTTTCAACAACCCCTTTTACAATTTTTTTCAGATATATATAATGTATATGTACATTGTATTTCAGTGTGTGCAAATTATAATTTTGGCCTCGATGTGGCTGAATGAAAAGAGAAAAAGATGGAGAACAGGAAGCAAATTACAAGAAAATTATGTAATAAAGTGGTGGAAATAGAAATCAAACAAAGTCCCAAGCGGTCAGAAATGTGACTTATTAGATGCATGCAAATATCTGTCCAGCATCCAAAGGACCAAAATGCAATCTGAATCGACGGCGCACTCGAGAAATAAGGCGACGCGTGTTAAAAACACAAACGGATTAAAATGTGCACGTGTGTTCCCGTAAACGGGAGCGCAGGAAGATTTTACGCTGGGACGGTAATTCGCTTCCTGTTTTTGGTCACATGGAAGGTAAATATCCTTTTTTTCTTTCTTTCTGTGAACCATCCTGCATGAACATCCAGCTGTGTGAGATGAAGATGGAGATGCCTCCCAAAAGATCACATTGTTTTTGATTTAAGGTCGGGTTGCTAAATTCTGATGCAGAAGCAACACATCGGTCCACTCAGGATGGTATTCTCAGCATCTGAGTCCGTCTTCTTTCACCGATCCAGCAGACCTCCAGCCGTCCCCAGCCTACCAGTATCTCCCTTGTCAAGTTTTGGAAAACACTATGAATACGTCCAACACAAAGAGCAGAAGAGGATGAGCGGGCTGGTGAGGCGGGCTGCCTCCAAAAACATTGTACAGGCGCTGTCTTTCCATTTATGCCTCTTTTGGGACAGAAAGTTCCGGATGGGACGAGCGGTTGACGTCTCAGCGCTCGCTCGGGGTCGGTCTCAGGATGCTTGTTGTTCTATAGCTGCAGCAGCTATCTTTCATTTCTCTGCAGGTTATGAAAGCTGACTTTCTGTCCCTCGTGCCATTGAGCGGTCCATGGAGTGCTGTTAAGAAAAGAAAAAAGACAAAATACTTTAATCATTCATACTTGAATATTTTAACATTAATTTACAAAACAAGTGTCCTGGATAGTTGGCCAGTAATTATGAGGCAAGTCGGTATTGGTCGTTGTCCAAAGTTAGATTTGCATAAATATCAACCCGTATAAGGAAAGGACTCTCAGATATTACATTAATGATTAATGGATATCATTTGTGCTCACATAACCCTTTCCTCCTACCTGTCCTTTACCTTTCCCTGCTCGGGACGGTTCTTCTAATGATGTTCAGTCTGACGATGGCTCCACAGTCTGCTCCCTGCTCCGCTCCTCCCTTCAGCTCTGGCCCCCACCCCTTGACCCCGACTGGACCAGTCGGGGCCTCTGGAGGAGGTCCCCGCCATCTTAGATGCCCGGTCGTAAGAACTCCCCAGGCGGTGCGAGTCGCCGATGGGTTGCTGCTGCCTTCTGGCGGCAGGGTTGTAGCCCGGGTTTGGACTGGGATCCGCGCCATCAGCGCCCTGGAAACATCAGAAGGTTGTTGTTCACAGTCAAAACCCGGCAGCCGCAGCGTGTCCCTGATCAATGGGATTGGTTTATTATTGGCTCGATCACAAAAACGCCACCAGTACAGGTTGTGTGCGGCAGCTCTGGGCGTTCTGTCTGGCCGTTTGTATCATGTGGGCATTAAATACATGGTGTTTACATTAAGTGGTGTGGCACATGGAAAGTCTGCCATGTGGATTTCTGCCAGGGGGAAAAAAAAAATCCCCTATCAAAAAACCCCAAACATACCCCAAGCTGAGAGATTTATAATCTGGCGGGGCTGACTAGAAAACGAACCCGCTGGTACCACTCGGCGGTGGCTCCCGTGGCACGTCCCCGTCTCATAACCTCAGTAACTCTACTCCACGCCGGCGAGAGTTGGATGACGAAGCGTTTCCTCAAGCGCACAGAAACAGCGCCCTGCGCCTGTAATTTCAGCTTTAAAAAAGGCACCATAATTAGTGACATTTGGTGGGTAGCAGTTCGCCTCTGCTGCAGTTTTAGAATTCATTCTCACTAATTGGCTTTAATGGCACGCTGCTGGACTACCTTTCTCGGTCTCCAGGGGCAACAGACAGGAAACCAGTCACCGGCCAACCCTGCCTGGTGGGCGTGTCCAATGTGGTCACATCCTGCTTGCACGCAGGGAGGAAACGGCGGAGTGGCGTGTTCTCCTTCTATGGTAAGCACTGCTGCAGCCCAGAGGCTCTCGCTTCGGTGCTCCTCCCGCACTCAGCGGGAGGTTTGCACGCTGGGCAACACGTTAAACAAGGCTTGAAAAGGTGAGCCTGCCTCGGTTTAAAGGGTACAAAGGCTTCCTGTCTCCAAGAAAACACAAGTGTCGTCACCGGAATGGATTTGTTACATCTTCAAAAGCTATGGATCTATAGATCCAGGAGAATCTGCCATTACTGTAAATGGGCCTTTTGTGAATAACTTCTAAACTAATAATGTAACAATGTGAATCAAATTGCTAAAGGTTTGATTTCATGGTTAAATAATCTAGAAACATAGATACAATAAATGTTGGTGTAAATGACAATATAGGGGAGTGAGGTGCTTGGTGGAGATCTGCGCTCGCCGAGTGCTTTTCTAGTTTCATACCTAATTCAGTTTAGAAAAGCAAACAGACTCCGTGAGAAGATTTCCCGTCTCGGGTGCAGAATGAATTAAGAAACAGCACAAGAGGCGCGTCGGAGGTTCTGCAGAACAAATCACGCCTTTCCTTTAAATCCGTCTGCTCTCGGTCTCTCGGCCAAAGTTTCAGGAATGGCGATGTTCGGCCAAATCAAACTCCTAAATCACCTCTGGAACAAGACATGAGTCTTAAGAGTCCAGGAGAAATGTGTGTTTTATTTGACGATGTGTTTATTGGTAGTGATTTACAAAAAGCCATTCTCTTCTTGCTTCTCACAGACCATTAATGCAGCGTCTGTGGGATGATATTCCACTACTGAAAGCACGGCATCGTGAAGATTTCCGCCACTGCACAGACTGTTATTCCACGGGGCCTTTGCTGTTTGCAGCAGAGCAGCATTAACCCCCCCCCCCCCCCACTTCACCTTTCTGCCACTGGTTTTTGACTCAACAAAAGGATGTTTTGGTATCCCGACCGTTGGCCGTATCGCCCCCCGTGTGTCCCGAGCCAAACATAAGTTCACGGCTCATTCGTGGAGAAGCTTCGTCCGTCCAGCTACAGGAGGAGGGGTTACGACAGAGTTCTGTTCTCTGTGGAATGTCTGCTACGGAAAGCGAGTCCTCCACATTTTCACACCGACCTGTTAGGGTTTACTTGTACCACGATTAGCCTTCAAGCGTACCTTGCACTAGTACTGTGTGAGCCTTCTTCTCTGATCAATATGTCCATTATCAGAGAATCACCATGGCGACACGGCTGAAAATTTAGGCCAGCTGATTGTGTCAAAACGTCAATTCCAATGAAAACACAAAAGGGCGAACGTATTGATGCGATCAATAAGCTATCAGTTGCTGAGGTTGCTCCAGGCTACGTGAAGGAATTTAGAGTGTTGTCTCCTTCTGACTAACTATTGATTGATTGATTGATTGATCGCTGCTCTTCAGCTCTTTTTTTGTCTCCTCAACCGTTGTTGCTTGAAAATGTTTATACGAAAGACAAAGATAATTTCTGTCTCCTTGGCAACATCCACTTTATTTATGGGGGGGGGCAGAGATCTCACCACCCAAAGGCCTCCCAAGTCATCAAAGCAAATGACATTCATTTGCAGCCGTGGAGTCAACTTTGTAAAAATCACCACAACCATATGACAATATATTATATAGCAACACGTTAATCTAGTGGCCCTTTAAGAGTTTTCACCTCATAACTCTGGAGACTTGTGTAAACTTTCACACCCCGTTAATTAAAGCGCACACGTGCACAAGATCCTACATGGTAACGCACAGACACAGCAATTTGTTGTCTAATGACTCCACGATCGACCACAAATTGTTAAAGACGCGTCGTGTTTCCAGCGGCGACGGTCTGGCCGTGTTAAGGTGAAAAGAAGTATAATAGAAAATAAAGTCAAAATTAAATCTACAAATGTAAGGGCTCATAAAGCAACAGTATATGCAGATAGGAGGATGGATGAGGTATAATGTTTATGCAGAATAGTAATGTAGCCTTGCCTGGGACGCAGACTGAAATGTGGTGGCCCATTTAAAAACAAGAAAGCTATTTTCTTCTCTTTGAGGGTTCCTAACCTTCTTTTCTCCCTGTTGAGGTCTTTTTCATTTCCATCCTCCCTCTTTTTTTTGTCCCACCCTTTTCTCTTTGTGCCTGCTGGGGCAGCAGGAGCGAGGCCTACAGAATTGCTGTGCTCAGCTTGAAGTTGCAGAGCCCGGCGTCAGGGGGAAAAAAATCCAAGCCGAGCCTCTCATGCAAAGTTAAGCTCAGCGGATGCGCTTTCTGGGCGTTTATCATCGAGACAAACTGCAGAGCCGTGCTTTAATATCTTCACCTGTGACGATGCAGATTCATTTCTGGAGCCACTTTCTGCAGCGGTAGCCATTGACATTGTTTTAATGCTGATCTTGCTTGAGAACTTCACAGTGAATGCAGACATAAAGGCGACTTTTCAAATGAACCGATTCTGTTTTGGAAGAGACCATCTCATGTAAAAACCACCAGGAAGATGTCCAAGTCAACGCTTCTGCATCATTTAAAGCAAACACTATTAGAACAGCAAGGCCGGTTGTCCTACTTGTGGTTGATGCGTGTAGGATCGGCCCCAGGATTGAGAAGTAACAGGTGCGTGAGGTATGATCTTGCCCTGGCCTCCTGCATCCATGTTAGGAGACTGCGAGCGCCTGCCTCTGCGAAGCCCGGGATCCTCCACTTCCTTCGTGTTAGCAATCACGCTGTTGATCTTCCGCATGTACACCTAGAGCAAGCAGCAAGGGGAAGGAGCAACGTTACACTGTTATTTGTTCCCTGCTTAAAAAGGAGTTACAATCAGCATCCATCCACCTTACTGTCTCACCTCTGCAGGGGACGGCTTGGATCCCCTTATTGCCTCGGCATTCCCGCCAGCGCCGCGGTTTGCCCCTTCCTCTGAGTCGAAGGTGGTTGCACGGTACGCCCGCCACGTTGTTATGGCTTCCGCTTCATCCTCTGAATGGTAATCGCTCATAGTCCTTGTATTCCCTATTCCCTGGGTCTTTTCCTCCACAGATGCAGGGCCCTTGTTGCTCCAGGTGCTTCGCACAGTCACGTGCTTCATGTCTGGTAAACCATCTTCTTGGGAGAGCGGACTTTGCCTTTGCCCTCTCCAGCTGGCGACCGTGGTTGCGCTTTCAAAGCCCGATTCTGCGTCGGTAAAGAGTGCCGTGGCGGCGTCTGCAGGCTGGAGGCCGACGTGGCTGGCGGTGGTCTCCAATCTGGAAGAGTTGGGAGGTTTTGCTTTTGATGAAGACTCGTTGATGTCGTCCATCCCATATTCTTGGTCCTGGTAAGCTCGCAAAGTCAAATCGCTCCGGGGAATAGAGATCTCGTATGGGACAGAGACGCTGCCGTGGTGCTCGCTGCTGGCGCCTAGAAATAAAGAGAAGTCATTTAATATGTCATGTGGATTTGAACCCAGGACCTTCTTGCTGAGCGCCACCATGTCTCCCCGTAAATATACAAGCCTGATTACAGATTAAATTCACTTGTATTTACAGATCATTTGTGTTCACGTAAGTGTGTGAATGGTGAACACTCACCTATGAGGATGTTACTGGTGGAGGTGTGACGCTCTTTGATCGGTAACGGTTCACTGGAAACGCTGCTGCTCCGGCTGCTGGTTCTGGAAGAGCTTGGGTCATTGGGGTAGATGGTTATACTGCTGGTCATTTTGCTAGCGGTAGAAAGGACAGGTTTGGTGCAGATTTTGGGTCTGCCGTTTGCAGACAAAGGTTCTGAAATCATCACTTCCTTCCTGTCGATCTCAACAATCGCTGGCTTGATGACGGCTTTCGACCTGAGCGCCTCACGCGGGCTGCACACACGCTGGATTGCGATCCCCGACGGGATACTTGTAGGTGCCGGGGAGCCGCCCTCAGCGGACGGCGTTCTGCGGAGTAGATCCTCGTCAAACGAGCTCCTGGTAGAGGAACCCTCTGTCTGCGAGTCATTGACGTGGGAGTATCTCGGATATTTGGAGGTTGTCCTGCTGCTTACTGGAGTAATGTTTGTCTCAGGCGCAGGCTCCGGTTCAGAGGGTCTTGAACCCGTAGATTCTGTTTCTGAGGCTGATGAATGACCCTCTGAACCCTGGTCATTGGGCAGCAGCGGCATGACGTGGGACATGTAGGCCGTGTACGAGCCGTTGGCTTTAGACATGGCGGAGGAGACGGATCCCGATTCCTGAACCGGCTCTGTTGATTCCTGATCCGAGGCCGACGCCGTGTCCTTCCCTAAACCAGAGACACTGTTTATGTTGTCAAGCACGACATCAGAGTTGTTTGATTCGCTGTCGCTACCGACATACAACTTTGAGAACTTTTCCACTCTGCTCTTTTTAGTCTCCCCATCAGCTCGTTTGTTGGCCGTCCTCATTGGCTTCTGGTCATTAGCTGCTGGAGGATAGCGACTAAGAACAGATGCTTTTTTAATGTCACCGGAAGAGCTCGTCTTCTCCTCAGATCCTCTTCCCACGTCTCCAAGTCCATTATCGGATGAAATTGTAGTTGCGGTTTTGGGTATCCTTCTACTCTTGTGAGCGGGACTCATGGCTCTCCTTCCAGACTTAGGCGAGCTCTCCTCTGTGTGGCTCAGCTCTTTGCTCCTCAGCTTGGTCTCTCTCTTTTGCTGCGGGGAGAGTTCTCTGATCCTGTGTTTGGGGGGACCCGGTTCGGACGTGGTCGCGGGACTCCTATATTTGGGTTTCTCTTGTCTGAAACCTCCCTTCACAATAATCTCCTCATTCTCAGCTTTGCCGTTCTCCAGGACCTTAGCAGGGCTGCTGGAGCAAATATTAGCGCTTCCATTGCCATATTTTTCCAGACTACTAGTTCCATTTTTTCCACATAGTTGCATCTGGAGTTGCTCCACTTGCTCACCTAGTTGCAGACTCCGGTTCCGTTCAAGCTGGAACTTCTCATGAAGTTCGCCATTTTTGGACTGTGAGCTTTTTAGATCCTCCTCCACTATCTCCAGCTGTTTGAGGCGGTTCTTCAGTCTCTCTACTTCCTGTGTCAGCTCTTTTACTTTGTTGTCCTCCTCCTGCGAGCGTTCAAGAGCGCTGTTCTTCTTATTCTCAGATTTATTCACAAGACCGATGTTGACATCGGCCATTTTCAAGTAATCGACGCTCTTCTTGCGTCCCGCCAGTTTACTCGTGAGGAACGCCGTCTCATCCTCGATTCGCGACCTGATGAAATCCGCTTGACCAGAGTCTGCCGACAAGCCGAGGCGGTTCTTCTGGTGCTCTAGTTTTTCTGTCAGCTTTAAAATGAGCTTTTCGTCCTCTCTTTGTTTCTCCAGTAGTCTTTTACGCTCACTCACGAAGGTCTGGCTGAACCCTTTGAGCTTCTCGAGCTCCATCGTCAGAGCCTGCTCAGCTCTTTCCAGCTTCGTCTCAGACCCCTCCACCTCTTTCAAACGAGCTTTCAGGGCCTCCAACTCTGACGAGAGCTTCTTCGTCAAGTTCTTCTCCTCATTGAGGCTCAGGCAGAGCTGGGCGCAGTCAGATTTGCTTTTCCCAAAAGCTTCTTCCAGTTTCTCCAGGTCAGCCATTCTCCGCTGTAGACGTTCGATCTCGCCTCTCAGGTCCTTGGTAAAGTTTTCCTCCTCTTCCAGTTTTTCTCGGACTGTTCGACAGAGGTCCTCAGCTTTCCGCACCTCCTCATCTTTACCCTGAATCTTGAGGAGACTTTTCCTCAGGACCTCCACCTCACTAAGCAGGGATGAGTTGCTGCCTTCTGCCTGGATGATTTTGTCCTGTAGAAAAGAGAGTTCTGCCAATAATTCATCTGTTCTCACCCACACACACACACACACACACACACACACACACGAAGTCACAAGTCAAACAATACTGACCTGCAGATCTATCAGCTCATCTTCAGATTTCTGCAGCTTGTTGGTTGCTTCTTCCAGTTCCTCCAGTCTTCGGCCAAGACTCTGCAGCTTGTGCCGCAGATGCCGATGCGTCATGTCTTTATGATCAGACATGGCTACAAGATTCTTCGTATTGGATTAATTATGTTCGTCTTGTTTGGATTATTTGACAAACGTTTTGGAAAGTCCACATTTGCAAAGTAGAGACACCAAGTGCCTTTGTTTCTATGTGAAGTCCTCTGCAGTACGCGGCCTGCCTTCGTCTGCAGCTTTAGGATGCCGACGTTCCGTTACAGAGGTATTCCGGAGCCAAATCTCTCATCTGTAGGAGAGAGAGAGGAAATAACACTTATAGGCATCCGTAACTTGTCCACACAGAAGTCAAACCAGTATGGGAGGAAAAGCACTGCACATTCACACAACACAGTTAGCATAATATACCGTTTTACACAATGAATGACCATATTTACATAGAAAATGTCATTACGCATCAACCTTATTGACAAAGGCGTCCATCACCATGGAGATCAAGTATGGATACAATTAACTGCACCTTCCTTTTTTTGCCATGACATTTCACCTTGCTGGTCCTGTGGAGGACACTGGGGGTGACACCAATTATTTATGAGTGTGTTTGAAGACATGCTGAACACCCCCCCCCCCCCCCACCCACACACACACACACCTCTTGCCTCCTACATCGATTTCTACATGTCTGCTGACAACAGCGAATCCCGATAACCCCGGCTACCTTCATGGATTTCCCATAATTGCAATCTCGGATATTGAAGCCGTCTTGTCCTTCGCATCATTAGTCACTTTAACTACGTGAAATGTTGGACTGCATGCTTTTTTTATGAGGCTTTATGATGTGATAGACCAGCGTGGCTCTTGACAAGTACACGGC
This sequence comes from Brachionichthys hirsutus, assembly GCF_040956055.1. Taxonomy (NCBI): domain Eukaryota; kingdom Metazoa; phylum Chordata; class Actinopteri; order Lophiiformes; family Brachionichthyidae; genus Brachionichthys; species Brachionichthys hirsutus. The sequence continues at coordinate 7,740,767 of NC_090914.1, read as the reverse complement.
GTTCCTGTCATGGCCTCCATGAATCCAACAGCCAAAGCTTCTGTTTCTTGTGTCATTCCGCCAGTTGGCTTTCACTCTCTTTCCAAATCCTACAACTCTTCTTGCCCCCCCCCCCCCCCTCCTTATGCTAAGCTTCTCCTTGTAAGAGAAAATCGACCCGAGGGGAGGATGTAACATCTGCACACATCATCACTTATCACCCCCCCCCCCCACTCCATGTATGCCACTCCATAGATCTCTTGCCTCGTCTACTGCAGCACCATGTTCAAAGATCGCCTCTCTGACGTTAGAGCCCACGCCACAAAGAGACTACTGTAGTTTTCCTTTACATTAAATAACATCTACTGCAGTAAAACATCAACCGACGCAGTAAATCGTATTTCTTTTTATCTGCCTGTGGTTACATGATGTACAACAAGGTACAACCTCAGCAAAGGGTCGCATATCGTTGAAGCCCACACTGCTCGCCCCCGCAATTCATTAAATGTCTTGTGTAAACAGAGCAGCGAGCTTTGAAAGTCAATATGGGAAGAATTAGTTTATGAAACACAGGTTGTGAACTTGTTTAGCTGTATTATTTTAATTATTCATTTATTTCATGAGGTCTGGTGGTTAGTAATATTCTCAGTGAAGTGCGAGACTTAAAAGGACGCATACAAACATTTTAAAGATAGCTACAGTGTTCAATTCAGTAAAGCTTGTCACGCTGCAGCCACCGAGGGAGGCTCCTTCATCAAGGATCGCTACATTTTATTTCCATTCGTCTTTAACGTGTTTTCTGTTTATCCAAACGTCGATATTGGAGTCATTTCAATTAGTATGAGTACACAAGTATAGTATTGATTGCCATATTTGTATTGCTGCATCCCTCGAAATAGTTCAGGCTATATAAAAAAAACACTCCAAATAGTAATAGAGTAAATTCAGGTGTTACTTTAAGGTGCACGACAAACGTCAACTGTCCCTCTCGCATCTTGCGAGAACATGGCGTCGCGGTCCTGCAGCACCAAAATCACATTACCTTGTGAGTTAGATGGATATTGACGATCGCACAAAAACCGAAAGAGTATTTGAGGAAAAACCTCTGCGGTCTGCTGAACGCGACTTTGTGAGTTTCATTTAAAAAACAAAACAAAACAAATAACAGGGACTGGCCGAACGAGAGGGAAGGAAGGACAAAGAAAAGAAACCAAACAAACTAGAAGTTTAAGTTGAAGAAGTCCATCTCTTGCTTTCTGTCTCACACACTCGCTCACACACACACACACACACACACTCACACACACACACAACCGAAGGTTACAATCATACACCATATCATTAGGGCTTTAGCCACTCGCTTCCTGCCTGTTGCCTTCAGTACATTCTGTTCTCTCCATGAAAGAGAAGGAAGGAAAGAAAAAAATTCCCCCTCTATTGCACTTGACGTTACGTTGGAACTTCTGGGTTTGAAGCTCTTCTGCCTCATAAACCATAGTTAATAACGGGCCCTCGTCCAATCAAAATGGCCCAACCACATCTTTAGGTGGAAATATCATTGCCAGTTTGTGTACCTAGATGTGTGACCAACGCTGTGTGTGTGTGAGGAGGGACGATCGCAGTGGATTGATACTGGCACCGGACTGGAAGCCACAGGATGAAGACCTGACTCTCGGCCTGTATTTTTCCATTTTTATAAGAAAGAAAAAAAAAGCCCAGCATCTCAATGTTCGGTTAGCAGTTTCCTCTCCTGTCATGTTAATTATTTTCACCTTTTTTTTAGTTTTTACTTCTGGAAAAAAAGTCAAGAAATTAAAGTCTGTGTTTGCATTTCAGCAAAAAAATAAATAATGTAAAGGGATCATCAGAGGGAACTGAAAGGAGATGGGAATTCCTACAAGGAAACGACACAGAGTATTAATATTCAAGCATTGTGAAACAGCAGCACATCATATTGTTGTATTTTGCAGAATAATAGTTTTGAATAAATCAAACACAATATTGCTGTAAAGACAAAGACAATCCTCTTTTAGGGCAGCGATACTCGATGTGTAGCTATTCCATAATGACATTCGGCTGCTTCCACTTTCTTCTTTTCATTAAAATAGACAAAGTAGAATTGAAATCGAGTCGTTACTTCAGTTTTGCTCCTTGTTTCAGTTGTAATTGTCTGCCTTTTGTTGAAAGTCGAGTTGCTCTGGATATAAATAAAAAGAATATATATATATATACATATACTTCATATCAATTAATGAAGAGGCTTATTGATGCAACAAAAGCAAACACAGACCAAGCAGGTTATATCAAATCATAGAGAACATCCATCCATTTTCTACATCTCCTTATCCCTACTTATCAGGGTCACGGGGTCAGACCAGAGGGGTCGACGGTGAGGCTTCGCGTGAGCGATATCTGTAAGACAAATATTTATGTGGACATCGTGGCCAGATTATCTCGTGCTTGTCTTGAAACACTCTTCTGTAACCCAGACTCTTTCTTCGACCCCCCCCCCCCCGCCCCATCCTCCTGTCCTTTTGATTCTCGTTGCTGGGGCTTAAAGCCAATGCCCTACTTGTGTGAGAGGGCATGATAACTAGAGGAGGGAGAGGGGGATGAGAAGTAGCAGAGAGGTTTACAGAGAGGGTAAGTCGGACATGGCAGGGTCAGGAAGGAATTCCAGTGACTCGGCTTTCATTCCGGCACCACGGTTCTCCACATACACTAAGTTCTGGCTTGTCTGTTTACGGCCTTATTGCGGCTCTAACTTTGAAGAGGTTGAATTACACACAAAGCCCTCAGAGCTTTGTGGCTTGGTTTGGTAGCATAACAGCAAATTAGGGCAAGTTCTTGATTGACTATCAGCCTTAGACTGAGGATTACACGGAGCAGTCATGATTGATGTGGCCAAGAAACAGCAGAGGAAAGAGGCCGGTAGACACTCTATTCGAAAAATGGCTCCGGAAAGGAGCCGTCGGCCGGTCGCTTCTCATTTCCCAGGTGTCTGCATGTGATCCGTTATGAAACCAGATACCCAGTTCCTCGGATGGATTGATTATCCAAGGCGTGACTCGGTCTGAAACATGTTGGCGAGGTCCTGATGTCGCTGATCTCAGGCCTTCGTATCGATCGGGTTATAGATTTGGATCATGCGAGGCCTTATCAAAATGCTCAAAGTCTGTCTGGAGTCTAAAGGCTTTGACCCTTTCATTGATCCTTGGCTGTACTGAATATATATTATTTATTTTCTTCAAACTCTCTTCAAACATTTGAACATCAGTCTTCATTTAATAGTTTTGACCTGGGCAAAACACATCTGCTAATCAGTGATTTCTATTATATTAGTTTGAACATATTGGTTAACACACGTCCATTGTCAGACCATTAATGGCCATCGAAAAACTTTACTATGATCAATAAATTTTACTCCAACAATTTACTCTAAAACGATTTACTACATGCATGTAATACTCTATAAATATATCAGCCTTTCAGATACAAGTTAGAAAATGCTCATTATTGATCGAGACAGAAAGATTGATGCCCCGTGTGACGTCCAGCGTGTCCTCAGCCTTCTGCACTCTGTGTCTGGGATCAGAGGTCGCCGGGGCAAACAGAAACCAGGTTCTGATTAGAGGAGGCCGCGTCTTGTTTTGTACCGGGACTCGGACAGACAGAGCTGAGCTGAGCTGCGTCAGCAGAACTCGTGCAGATAACAAGAAGCGCATCAGATACGTCTGAACTATACACATCCCTCCAAAGCAGCTACCATCACCCCCCCCTCCAAAAAACAACAATAAAACTTTATGTGACATGAAAGAGTCTGCAAAAGCTATGGCGGCTGTGCACGACTGCTGCTGCAGGAATGTGCACGTGCGTCACTCCATAGTGATAAGAGAACGTGAAAACAGTCGTTCGAGTCAACACCGGGTAACTAACCGCCTGCGTGGATAAGTGTGAGTCAGGCAGAGCGGCGGCGAGGCCGACAGACAAAGGTGAAGAGAGAGATAAAGGGTGATTAGTAGAGGAAGACGACAGACGGATGACTTAAATCTGGTGGATGTAAAAAAAATAAATGCTTTTCTCATCCATTAAAAATACTAAAAATAAAAATTGACAGCCTTATAGATCACTGAAGGTTCAAGCCTATTCTCCCCCACTGCAAAACAAACGCCACACTCCATTTGCAGTGGGACGATTGCACACGGCCACACACTGCGTGTGAGGCGCATCATTGACCACCGACACCGAGAGCCTCCCACAGACACTCCGAAGCTGTGGGGAATGGAACTACACACCAGGTGCCACCAAGCGCACAAATGCATTAGCAGGCGTGGAGAAGCGGCGAGCTGAGATTTATGGCGGAACCGCTACCTCGCATCCGCTCCTCACACACTAATCCCAGGTGGACGGGGTCGGACAGCGTGGAGGTGGAAACCAAGAAGAGTTCTCAGCTTATCGGTCTACAGGAGTCGGTGATTTTCAAATACAATTGGGGGGGGCGCAACTAATTGTAGCTGGCGAGGCGAGACACGCCGTCTCTCTAATAAACCTCTGCTACGAGACATTTGGCTTATAAATGTCAATCGCTGAGGCTGAATCAAACAAGCAAACAAATAAAACTTTAAAAGAACTTTGAAGAACTTGTGAAGCTCTTTTCGGGACAAGCAGCCGAGGCGATTAACCTGCAGCGCGGCGTTTCAGCGACGCCTATTGCTACGTGTCCTTTTGTATCCCAGTCTCTTTTCATGTCACGCGTTGATTTATACGGATTTCGTTCCTTCACGAGTGGAGTTCTCACGGTGTTCGAGAGGTGTGGAAGCGCCGCTCGAGCAGTAAATACCCACCGTCAAGGAAAGAATCTGCGCCTTTGTTGATGTCACTGGAGGCACATTCATTATGACTCATCCAAATATTCGTGTCACGTCATGGGATCACTGCCATGAACTTAGCAGCAGTTAACCGGCTACTCGTGTTAGCACTGTAATGGATGTGAAAAAAAAAAAGGTCTATATTTATCTGGTTAAGTATAACTTGTTTGTTTGGCTGCGCACTGCTGCACTGCTGGGGGGGGGGAGCGCAGGGTTGATGGAGGAAGAGGCGCAGCAATCAAACCCAACCCAGTCCACCAAGTATCTGAAAATGTTCAGTCACGCGAGATGTGCATCCTCCCTTTAACAAAACCGTTTTGGAACAGGCATTGCACCGAGCGGAGCCTGGCTCCGAGTATCCGTCCAACCTGTGAGGCAAAAAGACGCCATAGAAACGCAAAATGACTGAACTGTTCTGATCGATAGCCGACCCAAATGAAAACGCGCTGCTGAACATGCAACTTCCAGCTCATGCACGCTCTGTAAGCTTATGGCGCCATGCCCCCCATTGGTTCGTTCAGTGTAAACAAACAAAGGCTGGCAAAGACGAGAGTCTTGGTTGCAGAGCTACTGCACAAAATGGCCAATGTCACCTCTTGTCCTCATCATCCTGGCCCCGCCCGTATTCTGCAACTGCATTCCATCAGTTTCCTTCCCTCTGCCCTTCTTCCTCATTCCCCTGCCTTCCTGTTGCACCTCTCTGTCCTTCTGACTGTACCTTAGAGAGGAAGAGGATGGGAGGTGATCAATCATTCCTGTGATGATGGATCGTGCCTTTTACCAGGCTGGCTCCTCCCCAACGGCTCAAACCCACCGCCAAGAAGCGCTTCCAATCCAAGCTCTCAACACAACCCTTCAACCTTCTGCCCGACATTCTCATTCACTGCTTTCCCATTCCAACACAGAGGACACACACACACACACACACATTGGCAGTGCTTGGAAGTACCTCATCAGCTTGAGCCTTGGCATTAGCTGCCTGCTGCGGCTGAATGGAGACGTCTGAGACTCTCTGATGAGGAAGAAACAGAGCAGAGATTGAGACAGAGGCAGCGGATTAGCCAAAGTAAATGTGCGGAGAAAAATGCATGCAATAACGTGAAGAAATATTTTTTTTTATTCTAAAAAGGTACCAGGAGAAAAAAACAGACACGGAGGAAAAAGAAAGAAAGGGATGAAGGGGTGAATCAGAGCAGGGTCGATTACTGCAGCAGGAATGCAGCACAGGATGGAGGATGGAGGGAGGCAGAGAGCAGGGGAGGGTAGAAGAATGAAGGCATATGTCTGGAGAGAGAGAGAGAGCAGGAGCAGAATCAGCTGAGCAGGCAAAAAAGCAGTGCGATCCCAGGTGGAGCGACAAAAGAACGCCACCGTGAACCGTCACGACACCCTCGTTTTAAAAATCAATCAGATTCTAGGGTACTCAATCGATCTGCGAGAAGCTCCCAACGCCTTTAAAATGAATTCTCATCTCAAGATAAGATAAGATTCGAGATTTGTCTTTTCTGCGCAGACATAACCGATAGCCACCTTTAAATATAAGGACATGACAGGGCGCTGGTGATAGAAGCTCCTTTTCCTGCTTCGCTGCTGGATGACATGGTTTCTGTTCGAGATGAATTCAGCACAAGCAGGATGTGAACAAGCATCCGGAATAATAAACGCATGCAAATGTGGCTCTGGGAAGACGCACAAAACACGCCTTGGCTACATATTGACCTTGGGACTCCAGTGTGAACAGACAGCACGGTAAATACTGGTACGACAGACGTGCTCCGCCGGCGGCGATTAACCTATGCCACATGATCGCATCCCCATGAAGGGTCATACGTGTGATACACAAGATAAAGCATACAATACACAGTACAGTATATATACTGGATATCTGTGCGCCACTCTGTGACTACAGCTACAAGAAAGGAAGTGTGGCGCCGGTGTTTGCACCCAAAAGGAAACACACACACACACACGAAATATCAGAGGAGGGGGCGGAAGAGGGCCGGGAGGTGATCTAGAGCAGAAGAATAGAGCGGGAAGAGAGGAAAAAGAATCAATAATAGTCATGTGACTCTCTCTGATGCTCTCAAATAGCAGGAACAGGAAACTCCGGGTGTGAGAAAGTACTTCTTGTTCGTCTCGGTTCTTTCTTAATATCACAAAGAGGCGGCTAAATAAAAATGAATCATTCAATCTGTTGGGAAATGGACCGAAGCGCCAGTCAGGACTTACATTTCAGATTTTCATCCTTCAGTCGGAAGCTCCTTTTCCAAAGTGTCCATCCTGGGAAAACAAAAAGAAACACCAGGATGAGTAAAACTGGACTCGCATGTCGTCTCAGCATCAGGACACACAGACACACACTTCCTGCCATCTAGCAGCATCATTATGCTTTGGCAGACCCACAATGCCCTCAGTGTAGGGGAGGTCGTTAGCAGACAAGCTAACGGGCTACGGACGAGCTAACTGCTCAGATATGGAGCACAGTCAGAGGATCATGCATGAGCAGACAAGCGGCGCTTGGCAGCGGCAACAGAAGGCCCCATTCACTTCACACACACAAACACCCTCATCATAATCATCTTAGTGGGCCCTCATCTGCTTCAAAACATGTGCATGGCTACACACACACACACACACACACACAGCATTCCACTACAGTAGCATTCCATATGTTTGGTTAAGCAGAGAATCCAGATTTAAGACTGGAGTCTGGACTGAATTTAAAGGATGAAGGGTTGGGGTGTGTGTGCGTGGGGGGGGGGGGGGGGGGGATGTTAAGGACAAATATAACATTCCAATGAACTGTAAGAAGCAAGAAATCCCGCTGGTACCCGAAATATACAACATACTGCACAGTATGAGTGGAGACGAGCCATCCTTTATGCCAAGATGTGCACAAAACAAAAAGGTAAACTGGAGCATATTCGCTTTCCAATCATCCAGATATCTGCTAATTCTCACATCTAAGCAACTGGAAGTAAAAGAAACCAAAAAAGGATACAAATAAATAAATAAAGCATTAAAATAACTGCTGTCTTTCATGTTGGATGGATCATCTATTTTTCTCCAAGGGGTATGAAATAATGAAATAAACTCGGGCGGCTCAAGTGTACTCTTGTAGCTCTGATCCACGTCGGACGCTGCCGACTGGCAGAAAGAATCCAGACATCTCCTCTTCCCAGGAAGGATGAAGCCCCGCTGCGTCTCCCGAAGCACCGTCGTGTTAAATTTACGAGTTCAGGAGCGTGACACACGGCACACAGGTTCCGCTGCAACATCCGTCATCGTCCCGCAACACAAAGCTTCTACGACTCAGTAAATCTAGCATGTAATTCCCCATTCAAAGTATTTTTGGGGGGGTTTGGGGGGAGCACTGCACGATCAATAAACGAAGATTTAATGACCGTGTAATAAACAGCGGACAGAGTCACAGCTAGTCGTTCATCCAGACCGGCCAGGACAGCTGTCGCCCGCTCATCCCTCGCTCCCACTCTCACACAAAAGCATATCAGGGGGAGGAAGGCTAATCACACAACTCGCCCCCGAATCAACAGTTGTCATCTCATCTCACAACTATTTATCCCAAAGAAGGAGTTATTTCCGGGTCATCCGAAGGCCGAAATCAAGCAATGGATGACGAGTGTGTGGACAATCCAACAACAGACATACAGCAGTAAAAAAAAAGTTAGTTTAAAAAAAAAACATTCCTATAATGTGAGGAAACCAGAGAATAGGTTTCCTCACATTCAACAAGGTGGAAAATATCTGGCATCCATTGAAGTGGATGCATTCAAATGCAGCGTGGAAAAAAGGCGTGTCAAAAGAAATCGTGTCAGGTAGAAACAAGGGAGCATGAAAGACGGAGGGGAGAAGAGAGATACAGGTCTCGTTTGCATGGGAGCCCATTTCCTGTGTGTGATTATCAGAGGAGTGTGTGTGTGTGTGTGTGTGTGTGTGTGTGTGTGTGTCGGTGGCAGTGAGGGGTCCGGCGTTGTTTTGTCTGCTCACAGAGGAAAGGAATGCCCAAATCAAACACGGTGAACAGGACGCCTGGAGAGAGGAGGAAAACGCCGATGCCCTTTTTTTTTTTACACAGAGAACATAAAAAGTCACCAGAACGAACTCACGAAAGAAAAGAGGGAACGTCAGAGGATGGACAGAGGTGGATTTTTCATTCCCTGCTTCTGTAGACTACAAACGACATTCCGCCCTGTGCTCATTGCATTCCAGCCAAGCGGCAAAATGGAGGAGGAATGTTTTGTGCGAGCTGACGAGCTGTCAGACGGATAACAATTATCCTCTTAAACTTCGCCGTGAACCTGCAGAACCCGTCCTGACTTTCAAAGACCGGTGGCGCTCCCAGCCCTCCCCTCTTCCACCAACGACAGCCGAGGCCTTTCACACGCACTCCTGCTGACTATGCAGAGTAGCGTGGACTCGTTGGCATTTACGCAACATCACGACAACACGACATCAACGCACGTCGCAGAACACGCCTGAAGAGAATGCAAAATGCAAGCGGGCTTTCAAACAGACTATTTTATCTAGACCGGGTTTACCTCCAGATCCCGATTACATGCCGTGCTAGAATTTACCCAGACAGGTTTGCAAGAGCCAAACTTCTGCCCCTGGTGATACTGGAATCCGGATTAAGGCCCTTTATTAATTTACAGCAGGACAAGACTGCCGTTTCCCAGTCTCAAAGTTCAGTTTGGAATCACTTCCCTGTGCTGTGCGAGCTGGACCCTGCCCAGGCAGCGCCGGGCCGTTCCTGGAGTGGCGGAGCAGAATTGATGTGGCCGCTATTGTTTCCTTTTAAGGTCAAATGTGCCGTCAGTGCGAGGTAAAAACGGAGGAGCAGGAGCAGCTGGCTGGCAGGAGAGATAAAACTAATTTAGCTGCATTCTTCGGCTCAGTCCACACCTACAGAGTGAAAGAGGAAAGGGAGGCAGGGGAAACCGATGCCGTGACTGAGAGCCGAAGAGGATTTAAGACAAGAAGCGATGGGAGAAGGAACCGGAGGTAAAACGGGAAGAGTTATAAGAAGCTTAGATGGAGAGAGAAATGAAAAGGAGGTAAAAACTAAAGCCGGCGTGGATGTCCAAGTGGGTGGGCGTCTGCGTTTGCCACGGGGCTCTGGTGTGGCCTCGTTTGCCCTGGTAGTCAAAACACACAACCATGTGTGTGTTTGTCAAGGCCGCGAGAGGAGGGGATACACTGATATACATACATGCAAGCATGTCCGACCGCACAGAACGGTCTGAGAAACAGTGTTCCAAATGCGCCTGAGCAGCAAACGCAGAGTCGAGGTGTGGGCTTAACGTTGCAGCTGAAAGAAGAGGTGGTCCCGGCTTCAGGAAAGGAGGAGCCGGCCGAAGGTTGGAGGATAAAATATGCCTGGTATTCCCAAAATGCTCCGCAGCACACAAATAAACCACTCAGGAGTGTTTAATATTCCTCTGAGGTTCCTCCATGTCCACATGGGTACCTTTTTTTTTACTAAAGCCAGAGCAAAATAGAACCGAAGCAGTGAAAAGGGAAGAATGGCTACCGGAAACTAGCCCGGAAGTCGGGGTCTGGACAAACTAATGTCAAGCTTGCTAATGCATGGACAGATGGACGGACGATGGAGGGGATGCAACAAAGATATCAGCTGCAAAGGGCTCGCTGAAGGAAGCAAAGAACGGTCAAAAGACCAGAGACACGAAGTCAAGCAGAAACGAAACAGACGAGGACGGGAAGCGAGCGATGGGCAGGCCACCGTGGAGTCCGAGCATTCCTCTCTCTGAGAACATGTATATTTTCTGATCACAAGAAAAATAATCTACAGAAGGAATTTAATTTTGAGAGCCGCCCTGTAGATCCTAGGATTAGAGCAGGTCAGACAGGAGTCTGCGTATCCCCGTTACAGTCGAGGCAGCGGGAATACGGCGATCCAGGGCCGGACTGCCGGCGTCACGAATGAATCCTAACCCTAATCCAACAAGTCAGAGTTCCACTACACAATCTTTGTTGTTGCTGTTACGTTCCTCTGGTGACGGGAACTCCAACGTCGAGCACAAAGCCTCCACGAGAAGCTCGAATTTGAAGGACGGGCAACATTCCCAAGATTTTTTTGCTCATCCGCCATTTTAACGATGTGGTGGGATTTTTGTTTATACCGTTAAAGTCTGCCACAGGTGTTGGTTTGAGTCGAGATTTATTGACTCGCATCGCTTCCATGCTCCCCTGAGGCCTCCGCTCTTTGAGCATCTGCTTTTGTAGCAATCCCTTTTGCATCTCCTTTAATTTGCCTCATTTGAGGCGGTTGCCTCGTCCGCGACTTCCGACCAGGATCAAAACACGGGAGACTTGAGATGTGACGGAACACGAGACAGACCGCGGGGCTTTTATGTCGTCTCTTTGGGCCTCACCCAGAAACAGACGCAATCAATGCCATTTTCAAAAAGTTTCAGAGATAAAAAGGACGAAACGTGGAAAGTTTTGCTCATCGGGCAAACATCTGTTCGCTGGAGACCTCGCGATGAACCCGCTGGACCGGTGTCGCCACGGCGATCTCCTGCCAGCCGCCGTCACATCAGTCAGCAGCCCGTCTGACTGCAAATAACAGGCTGAGGCTTTAGAAATTCTAGGGGACAGAAGCTGTAACCGTAATGCTGCAGAGGAGAGGTTGAAAAAGACATATTACTCCGTGCATATAAAACACTTCCCAATTGTAGCGATGGTACCCAAGACATACAAACCCCGCTGCTGGCTGAAGGACTTTGGCTCGACACATTTAGCCTTTTCTGGATTTGCGGAGGCTGTGGACTCGATGGAGGTTTGCACATCTGTGTGAATTTGTAGGTGGCATCGTGTGGGATTCTTTTAAGCTCCAGCCGAGCAAGGCATGTGTAGTCTACTCCGTCCTCCACAGCCAGCGTCGCTGGCCTGACGGGACGCGTGATGTTCACGTTACACCAAACCCGCACCTCTTGATCTTCTTCCGTCTGGCTGCTCAGTCAGATCGAGGAGGAAGAAAGCATTTTGAACCAGACTGGAATGGCTCCTGAAATATGCCAAATATGCCCCTGACCCCCGCCCTCCTATTCCTGAAGATGTAGGGCTGCCCCCCCCCCCCCACACCCCACCCCCCCCAAACCACGCAGCACTAAATACTTTAGATCACAGATGACCCACTCCCACAGAAAAAAGCTTTAGGACATTAATAACACGAGTTTCCACCCAGCTGACCCAGACATGCCTTTTAGGGGTAAGCGGTTTAGATTTCTCTTTTCATTAACTTCCAAAAATACCCCTGGACCAGGCAGGGCAAGGGGGGAGTGACAGGAATAGGGAGGTGGGAAGGGGAGGGTCTCGACTTTAGAGAGGCGAGATAACAATCGCAAGGGGAGAGGGGAAATATTGACCTGTACAGGAGAACAGCTAAAAAAATAAATGCGGCTGAGGAATTTACAAGAAATGTCTTTAACTTCAGTTCTCCTCCGCCTTACACCATCCCCCCCCCCTCCCTCCGCCCAGTCTCCCGCCTCGCTGTTCCTCCCACATGCTTTTGAAGTCAGTTTTCCCCTTACACTTCTTTCCACTTTTCTTCCAGGATCGACAAGGTAGCCATTTTTGGTAAAAAAAAAAAAAGCAACAGAACAAGAGCACCGGGGTCTGTAAAACAACTTAATGGAGGCTGAAACATCCAACAGAAACTTCAATCCCACGCAAGCACCGGCTGGAAAGAAGGCAAATCCCAAACTGAAGAGAAGGCGATGGTTCCAGGTCAACCATACAGCGCATGCATGTAAAACACAAACATGTGGACTGGCCCACATTGAGTGATCCAAACTGCAGCCATGTGGGGGCAGCCGGGCTGCAGATTAAACATTAGACGCCTTGTCATATCAGGGTATACCGAAATGCACACAAATACAAACTCAGCAGGAGTCCTGAAGGAGCAGGATTCAAATAAAGCGACATTACGCGTGGAAGGGAGTGGGTGTCAGAGAAATAAACAGCTGGATTCCAGACAGGAATCATTATTTACATCCAGGAATCTAAAAATCGGCCATTACTGTCTGAGACGCTCAAACTTCAAAAGGTGACTCACGCGGGAAAGCTTTGAGTCAAGTCTGAAGGCTGAATTAACTCACCGACATTTAGTGGAAACAGAAGTGGAAGCGGCGGCAAAAATGAACAAACATGCAAACAATTAATTAAAAAGTGCCCTAAATAAAATTCATTACACTCATCACTTCTAAAGACGAGGTGTAAACTATGTCTCTGCTCCCGTGTGACCAACAATGACGGGAAAGCCAGAAAACAGGAAGCGTCCGTGCTGATAATTCCACCAAGCATTTGTACCTTATGCTACGCTCGCCTTTATCCTCTCAGTTGGAATGCCATTATAAAGACAGATCAATTGTAATGACCAGAAGAATGTGCAATAAAAAGGAAAAGGATGCATCATTCAGATGCAGCTGTCGGGAGGGAGCAGCGCTCCGATATGGGATCTGATGAAAGAAAAATGTGCTGCAAGATATCCTCAGATCCTAACTTCATGATTCACTCGGAGTTTCGGGGACTTTTTTCTAGAGGGATCAAATATAAAAGGGCAGGATGCAGCGATTTCTGAAATGCATTCTGTGACTACCTGAGGCAGGAAATGACACAGATGGTCCTCACGTACCGACGTACTCATTTAACAACGACTCGGGCTTTCTGAAATTTAAGAGTCCGTGTTTATTGACAAGAAATCACTTTTACGACAAGCAGAATGTACTTTTTTGTTCCCCACTTTCATGTCCATTTTATCTGCCTTCTGGGTTACGGGTGTCGCTGGAGCCTATCCCAGCTTTTATATGAGCGAGAGGCGGGAAATAAACCGGAAGCGTCGCCAGCGCGTGGCGGGGTAGAGGGATCAATCGATGACAAAATAATTTAGAGCATCTGGAATGAGGAGGGCAAACGCGCTTCAAGGTCACCAAAGCGGAGGATTCTTTCACACGCATGCAGAAGTTGCGTGAAACGAATGCACACGTCTGTATCCAGGGGGGGGGGTGCACTCCCGCCCGCAACCCGATGAGCGATCGACACTCTCAGACCCTCGTATCTGACGACGGATCAACGTGGCTGACAACATCACTCGGGGGGGGGGGGAGTGCTTTGGCATGCACAGACAGCAAAGTCACGTATGCACGAAAGGTTCAAGTAGCGTGAACTCCAGCTGAAACCAGAGCCCTCCCTCCCTCCCTCGTCTCTGGGCGGCCACCGGTATGGAAAGCTGGCAGGGAGGAGAGGAGAGGGAGAACCCAAAGAGGAGGTGATGATGGAGAAAGGAGATCTTTACTGTAAAGAAATAAATACAAAAGTTCCTTGGTAAATGAAACCCTTTACCACTTGACTGACGGATTAAACAGCCATTTGGGCTCTTTCCATCTCCATTAAACAGACACTCCAGAGACACTCGCTCTCATTTCAAAAGACACAGCGTCTTTATGGCATCAAGCCATCCATCTTCCTGCAGGTCTGCTAACAGACAGCATCTCCAGCTGCTCTGCGGATCGTCGGCATCGGCCTCCGTCCCGGATACTGAGCCCATTATTGCGTTATCACAAAACACACACACACACACACACAGACACACACACAGCCTCACAAAAGAGACAGACCGCTCGGCTGTGTGTGGGCTTTAATACCAGACCATGATTCATCTGTACTATTTAAAGCAGGCCCGGGGTCTTCCACTAAAAATAACTCACACCAGGTTCTGTCTGGGCCAAACGTCACAGAAGCCTTTTTGTCCTTTCCCATTTCACATCCGGTCGCATCGTGTGACGTCAACACCCACCCGTTGCAGCATGACACTGATGTGACAGTCCTGTGCTAACAGAAGGGGCTATGCGTGTGAACCTTGTTGGGCGACGTGACGGTAAAACAACCGCCGACGGGCTGGGTCCGACATTCCCGGTGGTTTGATTCTCCCAGGCAGAAAATCGCAATATTTTAATTTAATCCCCCGAGCAGTCATTCAGCCATTCCATAATCCCCAGGTTCAGTGCTTAGTCTGATAATTACCCTTATTGGACAGCCATAATGATTAGTCTCTGGTTTCACCCAAACAGTGGAGGCCGTTTCACCGGGCGGTCGTTCTGCAGAGTGGGAAACCAATCATGCGTGGCTCAGCCCGGGTTATAAAAGAAGAGAGAGGGGTATGATTAGTCTTTGCTCCCGGATGGGAGGAACGGCTCAAACTCCATCTTTGCGTAACTTTCACTCATCGGCATCGAGATCTCTTTAAATATCACAGAAGCATCAACGTTGATGATTAGCTCCGAGCCATCATACTCAGTTACCGGGATGTGCAAGTCAAAAGGGATGCATCCACTCGGAATGATCCGTTCCCGGGGCCAACGCAAACCAAACGCAGCCTGGGAAATAACTCCCCAAGACTGTAAACGCACGAATCAAGCAGTAATCAGAGAAAACGTAGACGTCCCGCTCATCACTCCCGTTTAACTTTCCTTTTACATTTCTCACAACATTTCCAAACTGACAGCATGAATTGCAGACACCCCCCCCGAAAATACCGTAGGAAACACTTTTCTCCTCTACACTGCCGTGACAAGCAGCCATGCATGTGTCTGAGCAGGCAGAAAGCGGCTTCGGGGCGGCAAACGATGGCAGCTCAACTGGCATAATCCACAGCTGGCTGGGAGGCCGAGACTTACTGGCAAAGTCAGACATTTTTTTTTGGTCTCCTTCATGTCTGAGACAGGTCAAGGCAGGTCCCCCCCAATCGCCTCCCCTCCCCGGCTCCTCTTTGGGGGCCTCACCTGGCAGATTAGTATTCCTAAACTACAGCTACAACTTTTTGCTTTTCACACACACACACACACTCTCCCTTTAACATTTGGGTGAAGAAACACAGGCCACGTATTGTTTAGACTACTGGTGCCATACATGCATGTGTAGCTTTTACACATTCCACCTCATGGGGAGGATAACAAACATACAAAAACGTTCAAAATGAACAGCATGCTCTTTTTGGACTATTTGTTGGCACGAGCAATCAAAGCGAGGCTGTCGCTTCTGATCAGGAGTTGATTTTTTGATGTGACGACTTCAATTAATGTGAAACATTTTTGTAAAATATCTGTCAAGGTCGCTTTTTGTGGTCGAAAGTAGCAGAAATATTAAAGTCAAATGAACACAGACGATTCATTGATCCTAACATCCTTTGCGTTATTCCTTGATTAATTAATGATGCAAGTATAAATTAACCTTTCAATTTTCAATGCAACGCTAATTGACTTTTATGTCATCCACCCAGAAAACTGACCTCCGTACTCGGATCATGTGCACGATCGATTTATGATGGCAGTTTCACATTTGCTACATTTAGTGATCAAGCTTTCATTCTTATCCAGAATCAATATCGTTGCAATTTTAAAGTCAAATTGCAACGATAATGAAAATGCATCAATTTCATTAGTGCCCACCTCCGGACTGGCTATGTTATGTTGCTCTGATGTAATAACAACAACAGAATATATCTCATTGCAACAGACAATATTACTTTGGGCTTTTGCAAACTTCAGTTAATCCGCTGCTTCGGTATTTCAAACTGCACCTTCCTGGGGCACCAGTACTTCATTCCGGGGGGCTTATGCCCCCACGAAGGGCGGTTCTAGGAGCGCCTCTGCTTCACCCCCATGTTCTGGACGACACAACAAACCGTGATGTTCGTTCAAGCGGCAGCCTGCGTGGAAAAGGCCTGGTGGAAGTGCGCAGACAGAACCGGAACGCAAACACGGAACACGCAGCCGAACGCGCTCTGCGACAAACGCTGCGTCGCGTCCACGAAACGCGCCGGACATGATAAAAAAAAGCACCCAGCAGTGGACGAGGAGGAGGAGGAGGAGGAGGCAGAGGAAGAGCAGGTTTGAAAACTTGCCGCAGTCCCAACTCGAGAAGCCGCTGCGTGGATCCTTCAACGCGTAAAGTGGAACTTTACCTTTAATTGGTCCGCCGCCGGGCCCCCACAACGCTTTTACATCCACAACTTCACAACGGCTTCAACTCATGCGGAGTCGCTGCGGCGGCGGAGACAAGTTCATCCGCATATCCTCGGAGCGACCGGAGGCTTGGAGGAGGCGGATGGGAATGCGCGGTTTGGGTTTCCACCGTCCCTAAAGCGCACTCGTCGGTTCTTTCCACTCGGATGTTCCCCTCCCTTGCTCGGCTGAGATCAAACCATCGCATTCCATCGCGTCCTTAACAATGAAAGAAGGTGGGCTTTCCTTCTCTGCAGCCGGAGGACCCTCCCCCCCCGGGATGACTCTGCCCGGCCTGACCGCAGAGAGCACGCCCTTCCCGGCTGCGAGGTCCCGCCTCCCTTCGCTCCACATCCCGGGTCTGGCCGGTGAAGAGGAGTCCTCAATGCAGGCGCGCAAACTTTACGCGCATCTTTCTGTGCAGACACAACCTCCCCAGCAATATGATTTATTGCTTTATTGTACAATAATGTCCACAGTTACACAACAGTATATGTAGTATAGTAAGTTATATATGTATGTACAAGTAGAATTAAATACAACATGTTACACTTCACACTCAATATATATCAATGTTACAGTCAAAGTGAGCTAAAGAGGTGAAAATGTTCCAAATATGAATTTATTTTCCAGTAGCATGCGTCTCAAAAGCTCATTAAGATGGGCTGAATAGGATTTATGCCTCTGAGAACTATATATATGTTTCGCTAGAAGCAGCACAAATGTGTAGAAGCCCTTGAAAATGACACGTAAACTACTTCAGACCCTTCTCAAGACTCAAGTGGTTTCAGTAAAAATGATTAAAACTCTCAAGCTCAATTTCAGCCCAAAGTGAACAATGCAGGAAAATACAATATATATCTTTGCAAAACATTTCAACAATAAACCAATAAAAGATTAAATACAACAGAACAATAAACAAACTATTACAAGAGGGTATAATGACACTATTTTTGGGACTGTCTCTGTTGTATTGTCAAAAATGCTACTCAAGAAACACATCGGCAGCACATTCCTGAGCTCCGTGAAAGGGAACAATTCCGTTATTGGATGTTAACAGCCTCCAGGACGCCACCGCAGGAAATCCAGGTGTATGTGAATACACGTCAGGTATGTTTCTTAATGCATCTTAGAGACACAGCAGCTGTAGAATATGAGCGTGTTCCTCATTTTCCAGAGTTGCTAGTCTGTTCTAGACATTAAAACAACTCTTGATCTACGACGAAGCAAAGCACGACAATCCCTTTGGGAAATATAAAGAGTGAGTTGGGATATGGATACAGACAGACATGGAAGATACCTCTTTTTTTTATGTGTCGTTCTTGTCTCGTGGGAACCCCAGACGGCTGACTCATGCGCAGAAAACATCTTATCATTTTTGAGAACCGCCTTCATGAATCAAATTTTATGAATGAAAATGCACGACGAATGAAAATGTTCTGTTTCAATTTTTTCCTTCCAGCAAACTAATCTCCAATAATCCTGTGTAGATTACCAAAATTTAGAATCAAGTTTTGACGTGGGGACTTTATGTCTTAGTTCGGAAATACTCAGGATACCATGCAAGAGTGGGAAAGAGCTTCAAATCCTTTGATTCGGATACAAAATAACATGTCCTGTATTATACTGAGGTACAGATGCCTCGGCCTGTCTAGCTCACCCTTTTATGTCCCTCTCTTTCTCACTGCAGGGGGGGGCATTCCTCAAAAATCAGACTCTGGCATGCTGTAAACCTGCCAAGGAAAAAAAAAAAAGAGAGAGAGAGAGACACCTACTCCCTCTGATGCGGCTGGAACCCTCTGCCAGACAAGGCGGGCAGCCGAGCACAACCTGTAATCAGTTCTCAGCCTCATGTTTGATCCCCGTTCTTCATCACGAGTGGCCTGAGCGTGCAGCCGCATCCGAGCCTTCCACAAAACAAGCTGCAAAGGCCGTTTCATGTCATCCAGACGCTGTGAATCAAGCAGAGGTTAAAAGGCAACTGTAAAAATGGTGTTAATGATCCCAGAAGAGCTCCGCGCAGGCAGGTCCCACCCTTCCTGCCTCCCCGAGGAACCCGGGACGCCGACCTCCGATGATAGCTCCTCCACAACGCTCAAATTGTGACTCAGTTTGGTCAGTTTATTGCTGTGTGGACATAGTGGGGGTAGTTAGCATCCAAATAGGGAGATCGTTCTCTCAGAGTGGGTGGAGAACAAACAGAGTTGAAATATAGTGTTAAATATTTTTGATTAAATGCATGAGATTAACAGCAACTCAACTCCGAATGAATGATCTGCTGGGTGAACTACAGATAGCGAGCAGCTAGTTTAATGTGTGACTCAGCCAGTTTTCAGTCATAATGAAAGATCATAATGAAAGATTTAACCCCCAAACAAACATGTGCTAGGAAGTATGCTAACACTTAGCAATGCATTCATTCAGCATCATGTTGTGAGAATGTTTAAGATGTCTCTTTTTAAAAAAAAACATTAACATGGAATATTTAATCACTTGCTAAAATGATTATACGTCCAGCACCGTGCTTTAGAACCAAACCACATCTCACATGAGCTGCTCTTCTTTTTCGTTGCTGGGATAAATCGCAACTCATTTGCTGTGGAATCTTTTGAATCCACACCCAAATCGTGCAGCAGCATTGAGAATGTTTTTTTTTTTTTTTTTTTAAATAGTGTGTACTCAGCAATGGGAAAGAACTTCTAGCAGTCACGCAGGAACCAAACCACCAAAGAGCTCTGCTGTCCCACTGCCAAGCCATAATAACAGCAATGAGGCTGGGGAGGCTCGTTAACCTTAATCCAAGAATTATACTGTGGCACCAGAGAGAGGAGGTTGTGTCATTTGCTTGTATGTAGGAGCTG
Source organism: Brachionichthys hirsutus (assembly GCF_040956055.1). Taxonomy (NCBI): domain Eukaryota; kingdom Metazoa; phylum Chordata; class Actinopteri; order Lophiiformes; family Brachionichthyidae; genus Brachionichthys; species Brachionichthys hirsutus. The sequence goes on along the minus strand of NC_090914.1, from coordinate 7,721,015 downwards.
GAATTAAACGTTTACCACAGGGGGAGGCTGAGGCTGCTGTAAACCATTGCAGAAAGTGAAAGTGATAGTTGGTGTGGTTCTCAAGATTGTGCAAGGATCCTCACCTGGATTAAAATCACTTGTTTGAGAAATCCTTTTCTATTTATTAGCCTTTTCTTCCCTCTTGTGGTTAAAATGCATCGGTGCTTACTGGCTTCAGTGGCTGAAAAGAAGAAGTTTTATTCTCTGACTCTTAATGGGGCACATGAGACATTTAAATTAGACAGGTGGAGGCCTGTTACAAATTTGAGAGTATCTTCCACCCGGGAGGATGGAGTTTTCTTCATCCTTAAATATCAGTAACACATTTTTATCAATGTGACCCCAATAAAGAAAATCGTAGGCCAACTTTTTGTGTCACTTACGGTGTAGAAGTCCCAAAAACTCTGAAAGGCCAAGTGTATAAAATATAATAGACTGGGTTTTAAAGGGTTAATAATTTATAGTCAGTGACTTTTTAACCTGACGTCACTGATGAACACCAACGAAGCTGGGACTGCGTCATGACCTACAAAGCCTGCAGATGTTCCATTTAAGATGTGAAGGTGGAGACACGCTGGTCTGGAAGAGAGAAAGATACATTGTTCTGATTGAAGCAGGAAGTAAAGGAAACAATGTTGCAGGAGACTCATGGAGCCCTTTGGACCGTTTGAGCTTCACTACGGAGGAAACAAAGTAACTAAAGGAGCTGAGCTGCTGCAGAACGTTATAGATACATTCTGAGGTGTCAGAAGTAGGTCACACACACACACACACACACACACACACACACACCTACACACACACACACACCTATACACACACGTTTTACACAGTTAAAACAGCCTGGGGTTAAAATGACACCAATGAGTGCAATACTTTTTTAGCACATTGAAAACAAATCATCATGATCATTTTATGCTCAATTGTACTCATCAAATTAGGAAAAGTCATAAAAAAGTGAACTATTATTATTATTTCAGAGTCAAATTGACCCCGAGGATAACAGGAGGGGGACAGAATGACAGAATTGTCGAGTCTCTTATTTTATAAGTCCAAGGATGGACACACTCACAGCGACGATTATTTTAAGCTGAGCTGCATTGCTGGATAAAAGTTCTGAGTGCAAAAAAAACCAAAGCATGTAATCTGATATTTGTGTGAGTTGTGCAATGTTGCGGCTGGGAGAGGCAGTCAGGGATTTATCATCGATCTGAAACCGGATGCACCAGCTTGTGATTCATTTTTGAAATATTTACCTTCCACTTCTTTAGTGGTCACATAATATATCATACTACATATCAATACATTATGTTAAAGACGGAATGGGAGTTTATGGACGGGAAGCGCATTTTAGCGCGAGGACAGATTCTTATATATTCATCCTCACACTTGTGCGTGTGTGTGCGGTGTTGTATGCACCCACTTTTTTAAAGATGCGGACAGTGCACTGCGCACCAGGGTGTCCCTCAGAATGAAAACAAGTGATCAGGGCATATTAATGACGTTAATTAAAAAACAAACAAACATAAGTATTGATCATCATTCAGGTTGACAGTCACAAACCGTGACTCTCCAAGATGACTTGTCTTATTGGACCGGAGATGAGTTGTTTATTTCCCCTCTCATGATCCAAGTAGCTCCTGTTGCGATAATAGATAGAAGATAGAAAGCCTTTATTGTCCTTGCATAGTGGCTACACAATGAGATTAGGAATTAGGAGATTAGGAATTAGGAGATTAATGACTTCATATCATCGCGATGCGAGGCAATGGAATTAATTCCTTCAAATATTCGATAATTGATTTCTAGCTGCAACCTGAAGAAAAACAGGCCTCAGACCTGTTGAGACCTCCCTGTCTGAGCAGACGAGCCGTGAAACTCCAATATTGCTTCAAAGTGGGCATCTTTTCTCATTTTGACAATCAGGAACCAACGCGCCCGAGACAGGGATGTGCCGGTTTGCGTCACGTGGGGGTTTCCCTGCAAGAAGGTTACCTCCTTCTTCATTTTGAGCACACACACCCACACCCACAAACATATATATGGTAGTTGTGCAGCTGCTGAGGTTTTATTCTGTGACTTGTTAGAGAAGAAGAAGCATTCTGGTAGGTAGACAATGTTCTCAGACTGAGGCTGGTTCATCAGATTGAATATTAGCGCTCTATTAATACTAATCAGACTCATTGTTTGTTTGTTTTTTGCTCGAGGCTGGGACACTGTATGAATAGTAAAACATGATGTTAGAGCTTTGTGAATCTTTTTTTGTCTTTTTAATAGCTGTTAAAGTTGTACGAGTTGGGGTGAGGCAACAAAGGAAGGGTGAAGTTGAAGTGTCATACTTCACATGCAAACCAGTTGACTGGTAACGATTGATAGTGAAGTGCAGGCGTGTAAGTCACCCGGTTGTGAACCAGCTGTCGAGTAATCTGCAAGTAATTGCTTTTTGTTTTCCTATTTTAAACAGTGTCCCGGTTTCTTCACAGTTAGGGTTGTAATAAATGAGATTACGGTCTTTACGTTGTGATCACATTTTAGACTGATGCTGATGTGTTTTTTCTCAAACAGACAGAAATGCGGGCCTCAATGACGGGGAACGTTTCCATGAAAGGAACTGGTGGTCTAGGTGCATCGGCTATGAATGAGGCAGGCTTCCTGGACTCAGAATTTCGTTATGTCCTCTTTCCTGTCATCTATGGCATCATCTTCATCCTGGGCCTTTTCGCTAACGTCTACGTACTTTTTGTCTTGCGTTGGCTGCGTGAGGCTAAGGCCATGGGCGAAATCCGAATCTACATGACAAACCTGACCATCGCTGATCTCCTTTTTGTGTGCGCCCTTCCCTTTTGGATTGGCTATTACAGTCGCCACGGTAACTGGATCTACGCCGACTTCATGTGTCGGCTGACTGGCTCCTTCTTCTTTATCAACACCTACTGCTCCATCCTCTTCCTCGGAGCCATCAGCGTCAACCGGTACTGGGCCGTCACCAAGCCTCTGGATGCGGCCTCATCCGACCACAGACGCCGTGGGATCATCGTGAGTGTTGCCATTTGGGCGTTGACCATAGCGATGGCTGTTCCTCATCTGATAGTCTCAGGGATCAACACCGATGAAAACAACGTCACCCGTTGTTTCGAGGGGTACCAGAATGAGACTGATTCAGAGAAGACAATGGTGGCCACCACGCATTTTACAATAATTGGATTATTTTTTGTCGTCTTTTTTCTTGTTGTGATATGTAATTCCCTCATTGCTCGAGCATTACTGTCTGAAAAACCTGTGGGAGAATTGCACCCTGATCAGGCTGTATCGGTAAGGTCCAACAGATCGTCGATGCCTGAAAGGTCCAGGGCTGTGAAGCACAGGGCTCTGCAGATGTTGTGGGCCGTGGTCGGGGTGTTCGTTCTCTGCTTCGTGCCCCACCATGTGATTCAAGGCCCTTGGGTGCTGGCGGTGTTGCAGATCGAGGAAGGATGGGGCCACATGGTTTGGGACCAGAGCACTCGCCAGGCACTCAACGACGCACATCAGATCACCTTGGCACTCATGGGCCTCAACTGCATTTTGGATCCAGTAGTTTATTGTTTCGCGACAAGGAAGTTTAGACGGTTCATCATTGCCCACTTGAAAAAGTTGGGAAAACGAGAGGGCTGTTCCCATACGGTCACCTCGAGCCTCTCCATGGATAGCAGGAATCACAGCCAGAGATTTCAGGAACATCTGTTTAATGCAGACTGATCTGACCGCATGTTATACATCTATAAGAACATTTCCTTGTGTTGACTGGTGAAAACTCAAACTGTGTTCTACCTGAAACTTGTGGCTTGTGTTATTTAGTAGCTCCAGATTCTTGCAGTTTTTTTACTTTGCAACAGGAACTGTCTCAGTTGCGCCAGTCTTCCTGCTCTTCCGGTCTTGTGTGTGAAAACAGAAGTTTTTCAAGCAGAAGTACAAAAAGATCTGACTGAGTATTCTGTTGGAGTTAAAAACATCAAATTCCCTGACTTGTATTGCTCTAGTATTGGACCTAGTCAACTCCTTTTGGGCATCTCATTAGATTACACTCACAGTTAAATAAGTCAATAGCGTGAGACACAAACATTCAGGGTAGACTCGCGTACAGATCTTCCCCCGTCATACTGATGGGGTTCAGATCAGTGTAGATCTGCTCAGTGCTGGCGGAATTCATGTAGAAGTCTCCGTCACCGTCCGTTTTTGGAAAACATTCCCTGGTGTGGAGAAATATGAGACGAGACGGTCGGACATAGAAAATGTCAGAACCAACTCAATCAGCATAAATGACTTTTCTTCCTGCACAGACTTACTTTGGCGGTGTTCCTGTTCCGGTGAAGCCTTTAGAGACAACAAAGAAGTCACCTACAGATCATATGCACTCAAATTCCGAGAGGAAATGGTCTTTGTTACTGATTACCATTAGCTGCAGCGTCGAGGGCGGTGTTACCAAATCTCCAATAACCCAGGACAAGAATGGCGAAGCAGATGATCAGAGCGAGGAAAGACAGGGAGAAGCCAGCTATTCCTAAATGCTGAACCACGGCTGTAAATCCAGCAGCTAACACAGAATGACAAGGGAACTTTTATTTGTATTTTCCAATATCGTTTGCTTAACAAAAATGCCATTATGGAAATGCTAATGTATAATTGTAAATTTGTCGCCAGTGACATTATTGTGTTTTAGTTAAAAAAAAAACACACCTAAGGAACTATTGCTTGATTTGACATTAAAATTGTCACAAATTTTACATTTGTATGCTTAAAAAAAGAATTATCACCGCTTGCAAAGACTATGTGTTTCAAATCTGGTTTGTTTTTTATTTTATTTTTATCTTAATAGGCTCATGAATCCTAAAAACTCTTTAGGCTTAAACTTAAATTAAAATTCAAGGTAAAGGTTTGAACATTTTGATATGAGAACACAGAATAGGGAAAACACGTTGAAAGCCTACATCACACTTCTATAGCAGTTTAAACGTCAACTTGAAAGCAATGTCACATTGATCATCAAGCATTAAGCTAATATAATATACATTTAATATAATATATATAGTGTATATCTTCACACAGATGTCAGTGGGACTTTAGATTCTTCATTTTTCATTTTACCTTCTGTAGTTGTAAAGTTAGTTGTTTCCTGGAAGGAAATATTACTTGAAAGAGCCGTTGCAGCCGCTAACATGCAAGAAGCAGAAATAAATGACAAATCATATTTGAACCCCACACAATTGATTCTGTTTTTACCTTCACTAATAAAAAAATATCCTTACCTGCCCTCTCATATAAAGACAACAGGAGAAACCAGCTGAACAACATGCTGTTTAGAGATGAACAAAAGTCAAATGGCATATTCACTTCAGGGTTCGGGCTAGAATGAATGGAGGCTGTAAGCACAGGTAAGGGAGGAGGAAGTGTGGGACAGGGAAACATAAAGAAACAGAAGTTTTAAGTTCCCTTTTCCAAATATAAAACCAAACAGATCTAAAATTATTGTTATCAGACAACACAGTCTTGTATAGCTCTCTGTTTGAAATAAATACAACTCTTTAGCCTTTCTAGGGTCAAAGGTCATGGTCAAAGTAAGAAATAAAACAAAATTAAACCGAAACCAAAAAAAACAACAAAGTAATCATTAGAATCATAATCAAACAATTCAGTCTGTAGCATTTAAAATCCGTCAATCGATTCATGACCTGCAGAGAAACAGCTAAACCAGACTGCACACAAATTCGGCTTTGCGATAGACCTTGCGATGATTGGTCAGCCGAAAGCAAACTGGCGTGGAAGCAAGCAATGCATGATATGTTGTACCTAAGCACCAAACGGAGCAGCACTCCTAATCTCATTGTATATCCACTATGCAACGACAATAAAGGCTTTCTACTCTATTCGATTTCTATTCTATTGTATACAAACAGTGGTCTGCGGTCGTCACTCGTCATCATATCTAAGCAAATTTATCCACCAGGTGGCAAAAAACGGAAGAAGAAAAGAAACACGGTAAATATTTAATGTTGTTTTGTGGGACATTGCTGTGACTCGGTTGATAGAACGGTTATTTGTGCGTCGGGCCCAACATGTGACCTTATAGTCACTGGTTATGACATAATGCGCCTCCTGCAGCAGCCTGGATGACACGCAGTACATCAACCTATCCAGTAGGTGGCGCGCGATACTCACATTTTCCAGTCTCTTCTGTCGGATTGAAGCCTCTCAATGCAGATTGAACAGCAGCCCGACTGATCCATAGCATGACGCTGCAGCTGCTTGGGATGAACGGCTGCACGTCAGGAGCCGACCAAGTTTATGAACCAAGGAAGAGTTGATCAGAGATTTTATTGAAGAAGATTGGAAATTACAGCAGAGATGTACAAATTATGTGTGCTTTAAAAAAAAAAAAAACGGTGATATTATTTAGTTATATCACAATTTAATTAATTCAAATTCACATAATTTTTTATTTTTCAAGGTTGATGCCCTCTAAATTAATTCTTGCTTCTGCGTGAAGCACAATAACACAGTCATTGTCAATAACATTGTGACGGCCTGCGGCTCTGAGGTGGTTTTTAGTTGATAATTTAATTGCTGTTGCCCCCATTCTGTTTGTCTTTGTTCTCTGTGGGGGGGGGGGTTACAGCCACTTTGCTGGGAGGAAAACACATCATTGTGTAGCTGAGTGGGGAAACTGTGCATCCAATCAGAGTTTCCCTCTTGGAGACAGTTGTTACTAATCCCCCAAATGAAACATGATGTGTGTGTGTGTGAGCATCATTCTTTGATTCTCTCTCGCTGCTAAATAATAAGGACATTGAGAACAGCAACGGCGGTGACACGAGCTATTGCAATAAGACAACGCAGGACAGGCGGCACTCGTCTCCAGATGGGTTCTTCCTGTGCCAGGCAGGAAATGGCACCGCGCTCCCACACCATCATATTTCATTTTAGAAGAGAACAGCAATGATCACTTCACTTCATCTTCGGCACATCCATCCCCCCCCAATGAGTTAGGAGTAAATTCACTTCAATATTTCTGCTCTCTTCTCTGCGTGGATCCCACTTGGGTTCTTGTCAACATTGGCGAGAGATACTGGCCGTTCCAACTTGCCGCAAAGCGCTTCCTCCGCCTGCTGCGGCGTCTCTCTGAGCGGAAAAGACGATTCCATCACAGCTGACCACACACACGCAGACGTGTGCAGCTGCACGGCGTGCGTGTTCATATATAAACACACTTTAACGTGCATGGAGAAAACACAAACTCTCTCTCCATCCTGACACACTAACCTTTCCATGATATTTTAATTAAAAGTTCACTGATTTGACTCATGAAGATCACTTTACTCATCCGCTGCCGAGGAGGTTTTGAACTCACTGGACCAGAGCGAACCGAGTGTAGATTCTGTGCAACATTGGAGAAGTTCTCACCCACCAGGCGGAATTTAATTCATTTGGTTGAATTATATGCTTGTTTGTTAGATGGGTCACAATATGGTGTAAAAAACAACAGCAGCAGAGTTTGGATCCCTCATCCAGAGAAAACAGACATGCAACAAATGGACAGAAATAACAACAGGGACAAGCAAAGGAGAACTCTTGAAGTGCATGTAGTGTGTGTGTGTGTGTGTGTGTGTGTGTGTGTGTGTCTACATCATCCCTGGGCAGATGATGTGCTCAGTTCTGCTGTGTAGGCCCTGTGTTGAACAGATGTCGTGGATGCTGATACTCTCCCTGTTCTGAACGGGAACAAATTATAGGGACACGCACGCACACACACACACACACACACACTCCAAATTTAACCTTCAGATTACAGATGGCCCCTATCAGCGGCTGCCGGCTGGATTTACAAGATGTAAATATTGAGATGTTAATCCAGCACGGGACAGAGGGGTTGTAACATGGGGCGGGACGGGCAACAGATGGCAGATATGTGTGTGCTAGAAAGAATATTAAGCACGCTGAGGCTCTGACATTGGGATTATGGTAGTCTGTTCCACAAATGGAAATAGTTTTGTTCTCCGTTTGAAATGCAGGTGGATTTTACCCCTCAATGTGAAACTCCCCCCCACTTCTCACCCCATATTTGCCCACACTGTTCCGTGTGGCACCCTGTGGTGAGTGATATCAAAGAGAACCAAAGAAATGCAAACCGGCAAAGAGGAAAAAAGGGGAAACGGTGTTGTCATGTAAATGAGACCTCATTTAATCCTTTGAATTGCGGAGGGCAGAAGCCAATCAAACTGGCATGCTACGACACAGTGTGCCATCCTGGGGAACATCCTTTTTTATTTCACCTCCTCCCGTACTCCTGTCTCATACATCTGTTTTGTCCTTGCCGTAATTTCATCTCTGTGCATGTCATTAGCAAGCTGGCGCCTAATGAATTTCTTATCTCTCTGAATTCAGTGACTATTTTGATAACGCTCATTGTGTTCAGTTTTAATATTCCCCACATCGTCTGTTGGGGAGAAAGAGAAGAGGGAAGGGGAAAGGAACAGAAAGAGGAGAGGCAAAAACAAGCAAGACAGAAGCAGTGGCAAAGACGGTTGTTGCATTTGTGTCATCCTGTATTTAAGCTTAAAATGTGAGCATGAAATAAAGTATTGAAATGTATGAGTGTGTGAGACGTGGAGGTGGATGGCGGTAGAGATTGACAGAAAGAGGAAAGGAGAAAATGGAGAAGCGGAAAAGGAAGAGCTGATTGGAAACGGATTCGGGGAGAGAGAGAGAGAGGCGGAGGAAGCTTAGAGATGATTAAACAAGGAGGGCAAAAAGGATGGAGGCCGATCGAAGGACGGAGGGGCGGCAGATGGGCCTGTTCTGGTCTGGTACTAATGTTCCCCAGAAGAATTAAAGTCCAAAAAGAGGTTAGCAGGCACTCACTGGCTCGTACAGACATGCTGCCCGGTGTAGGTGTTAGCCAGGGCCCCTGTAAACATCAGAAACCCCCTACTGGCTTTACCTCGACAGTAGTTAGTGACCCATGCAATCCTCCACACACCGACATGAGCTCCTGTAGCAGCGCCCGGTCGGTACAAAGTGTCACCTCGCTAAATACACACACACACACACACACACACACACACACACACACACGGACACACACAGACACGCAACTCAACACAAGTGTTGAAAACATTCTTCGCTGAACAATAGCTTTGCACATCATGCGATGTTTAACATGTGACCATTCACAGTAGGGTGCAAATAAAGGTTGCTCACTCCGAGTTGAAATATAAAATAAAGACTCGTATCTGTCTTAATGTGGCTCAAAGGTTGCATAACTTTCTGAGCTTCGCTGGCAAATTCTGTCTATTTATTCAAGTAAACTTGGCACAAAGGAAGCAAATCTGTTACAAGTTATTCTGAGAACCAACCTACGCCTGCATCTGATTCCTTCCTTCTGATGAAATGTGACTTTTTCTACAAATATGAAAGAAAGGGATTTGTTGCAGAGCTGTTAATCCACCGATGCTCCTTCTAGTAAAAATACTGAAGTGTAGCTTTGTGCATTTTAGCTAAACACAGCATCTGATGTTCGCTGTATGGTTCTCTAATGCAGAACTGCAAGGGTCAGTGGGTTTAAATACCAGCGCTTTAGTTAGTGTCAAACAAATTGGGCTCTTGTGATCTGACTGCTCCGAAGGAAATAAAGGAAGAAACTGTAATTCCAAGATAAATACATGGGCAGCGAAGAGAGGTGACGCTTTTACATGTGCAAAAGTAAATCTCTCCTCACGGTCAGAAATATGAAAGGTATGACGTGTGTGACAGTTCTAACCTGAGACGATGTTTAATGAGGCAGAAGCAGACAAGTTAAGGCCCGGTAACAGGCCTGCAATTACTACTTTTAAAAGTTTCTTTCTTTACACATGCAGTTTGTGTATATTTTGTCCTCTTGCGAAAAGCGCTTCCGCACCTCAACAAATCAGTTTTGCGCCGGAAGCTCAGGCAGCCATTGTGCATGGGGTAGCAGATCTACACAAGGAACCGGAAGCATCATTACACTCCCAGTCTTATCACAGCGCACGCAGCCAGAAGGCAGCCACTGCGCTCGGTGCTGCAGAGCTTGCCAACTGTCCACATGTCCTGGGTCGGGCTGAAGTGGGCTCGTCCTGCGGAGAGATGCTTAACTGCCTGAGCAGGAACATCAGGAAAACAATTCTGCAAGCTGTCCCCACACATATGGCCCTGTTTTTCATTAGGGGGGGGGGCGTTGACAGTGGAAAAGAGAGGAGGTTGCATGAATGCTTTGAAATTTCGCGTGAAAAATGTGATGGAGAGACAGCGTCTGGCCTGAAAAAGAAAGAAAGACAGAGCGAAGAGACAGATAACCAGAGTGGGAAGAAATGAGTAATTGAGTGAGATCGAGAGAAAGAGGTTGAGAGGGTGTGAAATGCAAGAAGAGAGTTTAATGTGTTTTTTCGGCAGTGTCGTGCCGTCACAGAAATGTGTTTACCAGCCCCTGCTTTGCCATTAGTGACACTCAGGCGCTCCCGTTGAAGAAACCAAATAGGTTCATAACTGCCTCGCGTCTCCTCCAAATGTCCCTGTAGCTCGCCGTCTGTTGGACTGCGTCAGTCCGTATGTCTCCTCTCCTCACTTCATCCACCGCCCCACTTCTCCTCCCTTTTGTTCTTGTTCCTTTGCCCCCTCACGCTCACACTCTCGCCCAGTAAGAACCGCCGCCTGCGGTCGTGACAGAAGGCTGACCCAGAAGTGCCACTGTGCAATGAGGGATAGAGGGCTGGAGAGCATGCAAAGGAGAGAGAGAGCAGGTCAGATGCAGACACCGTGTCTCGTAGGGCCGCCTCCGAGTGACAGATGTGGACATCTTGTACGCTCCAACAATGAAATAGTGCACAGAGGACCATCATGGCAGAGCAAGTTTGCCCATCTCGCCTTTGACAAGCCAAAACCAGCCTATGCCAATAGGATTCGTAATTTCCAAAGTTTCTACAAAGAAGTTGCGCTTGAGAAGTCAACACAAAACATTGCCGTGATGATTTGGATGATTTCAGTCAATAGATGGGGAATTGTAGGGCGAATGAAATACGAGAAAAAGTGAGAAAAAGGAAAACTCTGTTCTGTGGGCATACCTGTATTTAATTATGCATGAGCGTTTTTCAGTGCAAGTTAACAAAGTCTTTGCATGCATGTCTAAATGTATGCGTTTGAGTCTTGGGAGCAGCTTGTGAATGCGATCTTGGGAGGAAAAGCTACTGGAGGTAATCTTGCAGCCTACAGCTGAAAAAAGCTTCCCACCTGGAGCCTGGACCACCATCAATCGACCAAATGTCCTTCAAGCACGGAAGCACAGAAGGGGAGAATGACAGAGCGGGTGTGTTTGAAGAGCCATGACGTAATGCAATAATGAGAATGCTAACAGTACAGTATGCATCAACGGATTTGTTCTATCTTCAATACCCGACTGCACTGAGGTGCTTCATGGAGGTCTGCGCTCTCCGAGTACTTTTTTTTTGAGTAAAACCTTTAATGGAGCTCACCTACATGAGGTTTGGTACCCTCTCCTGGTAGGATAACTGCAAGTACAGCAGTAGTATCCTGTGAAACTAAATTTCTTTACAGATCTCTTTTAACTCTGCCTCCTTGAATGCACCACTGGATGAACGTGAATAAAATTCTTAATCATTTCCACCAGCATTGCTTTAGATGCAGTCGGTAACACATCAAATGGCCTCACTGTGTGAGTTTGTATGCATACGTATGTGTGAACGTCTGTCTGTCTGGTCCTAGCCTAATGGGCCTTCATCCCTTCCACTGCTGACAGAAAATCAATGACCCACTCAGTAGGTCCAATACTGCTACCTCCATGCACAGACAGAGAGAGAGAGAGGGGAAGAATGACGGGTGGTGGACATTTGACCCACTGTAAACACTATGGATTCATGTCAGTGGATTATGACAGACTTGTCACACATCTCTTCTCACCAAATCTTGATTTCCATCTCTCTCTGGGATCTCATCCTCGCACATAACCAATGCAGAACTTAAATTAGCACACCACATGGCACTTGTATTTCTGAAAAGCATCACGTCAGAGACTTCCACGATATTCCACAATTGAGCGGTGCTAATCGACCTGCTAACTATTAGATGAGAACTTTGGAAAAATGAGGGAAAATGATAGAAGGTTAACAGAATGAAATCGTATAAGATTGTGTCGTGGCTCATGGTGCAGTCTGACAGATAAACGTGGATCTTCCTGTATCTGAAACAAGGAACATGGGATGGGACGTGTGGCATTCTGCAGGGAAGGTTTGAGGTATAAAGATTATACCCCTGAAATTAACTTGATGAAGACAATTCCGGGATCAGGAACAAACCAGGCGAAGGTGAAAACTAAATGAATGAGGCAGTAACTCCTTCGGAAACCTCGGCCTCTCACTGCTGTGTGGATTTCCCAGCAAAATACTGGATCACAGGGTAATCTCGCTTTAATACACAAATCCCCAACCCCAATCCAATCAAACCTAATACCCTCGCTGGACTGGACCAGGCAGACCAGGGCCCACCTACTCCCCATCCCTCACATCGTCTTATCCAACATCTATCGCTCTATCGCTCCATGTTTGATTATCCTTGTCGGGCTGCGCGTGCGAGATGTTGCTAAGGAAAAACTTCTATCTGAATAACTTTTAATGAAAAAAAAAAGGTGCAAACTCAATAATAAAAATAGAGCTTGAATGTATTCATATAAATGAATGCACATTCTAAATTAAAGAACTGCAGCAAGAGAGAGAATATGTGTGATTCTAATGCCCAGTCAGTGTTTAATGCAGGCCCAGAGGGTTTTAATCCAGATTATCAGGCCTACAGAGTCACTGAGTCGCCCTCTCAGCTTCGCATAGTCATCTGCTTAGTGCTCAACACACACACACACACACACACACACACACACACACACACACACACACACACACACTTTCAAGCTTTCAGCCCTTGCTCACACACACACATGCACACACCCAAGGTGCAGCGTCTCTTTTCGACCGTCCTCTAGGGGGTGCTGTGTATCCAGACAGGAAGCCTCGGTGCACTCTCCTCACAGATGCTGCTCCCCCCTGCTGCGCAAAGACCTCCGATCAACCGCACTCCGCTTGACCCACTTCAACACATTCACAACGTTTTTATTGCATCGTTTGACATTATATGATGCCTTCTCCCAGGAGATCAGTGCAGACGTGGTTACGCGTATGCTACTGATGCTGGACTAAAAGCACACAGCTGGGGATCCATCCACCTTACAGACAGCTGCTCCGTCATATACTTCTGTGTGATTGGCCAGTTGGTGCAGATTCATTTCAGTGTGTTTAATCCCATGATGGAGATTGATTCTTGTGGCAGGCTCGCCCCACTAACACATCCCTTGACAGGCAGTCTGATTGGATCACAAACAGTCATTTTGCATGGTCAGAAATCCAGGAGGGACTGCAGCCTCTCCTCCATCTCCTCTCTATAGCAACACCGTCTTCCCTTTAGCTCTAATCTTCACCTTGATCTTGCAGCTTTATTCTCCCTGTTTTGGATTCTCTCTGCATGTTTCTGGGCACTCTGTAAATTAGGCTGAAAATGGAAGATTAACCTCTGGGAATGAGAAGCCTCTTATTAATGCGGCCTGTACGTCTCACACCCATTCTCCTTTCGGTAAACTACTGCGTTACAATATTATTTAATCAGCTGGAAAGCAGAGACTCTGGGTGGCCAACCCTCTATGAGCCCGTGAGTTTCAAACATGGAGGATCATGTTCATTAAGAGACTGTGATGCAGAAGCTGTTGGGTTTGCGAGTGCATGGATTATGAGAACTTTGAAGTGGGGGGGGGGGGGGATTTGCAGCGGGTTTGCTTTTAACGGTGTCATGGAAGCCTGTCCTGTTTTGTTCCATCGGCTGGTCTTTATTATTGAGATTTAGAGAGTGAAAGGAATACGTCCAGAGTTGTGACATGTTCTTATTTGAATATGTATTCTGAACAACGCCCAGCCGGCACCTTACCCATTTAAAGTTTGGGAATAGGTTGATTTTATTTGGGCTTCAAGACCTCTGCTCATTTTGGTTGGAAAATACAACTGCAGCGCGGCAGCTTTCCTGAGGGAAACATCAGGGAACCAGCCATTAATTGGTTTGATTGCTCTTTTGCTGCTACTCCCAGGTCAGACAACTGATTTGCATGGGAAGATTGCTATAAGTCTCCACCAGAGATTCCTCTGGCGTCACCCTACCCAGGCACGGTTCACCATCTTATGGGACTGTTACTCCACCTCCATGATAGGGTGGGGGATATGGGCCGTTGCTGTGCCTGTACAATATTACATGTTGATTTATTCTGACTTCATTCTTATTTTGTGTTACATGATGGTTAAGCAAATGGCTGGATGGATGAACGGACTCATTAGCATGCTAACATGCTCATTATTCTAACAGGGTCCATTACCTATACCTGTCATTATGAGTGTGTTAGCATGCTGATATCAGCATTCAGATAAAAGCATAATTGTGAACTGTTTGTTTTGCTAAACGCCTAAAGCAGAGCTTTCACCTTATTATTTGTGTCTATCTTGATAAGAGTCCAGGTGATGAAGATGAGTGAAGAAACACATTATATTTGTGTCAAACAAAACATGAATTCGGTGACTTGCAAGGAGGAGCTCTGTGTTTGACAGAAACTCAAAGCTAACTCAAAAATGAGGCCATCAGCGAACAAAGCTATCACGCTTTCTTTAAGCGAAAGGAAAAGTATCTTCCTTTAATGTGAGCATTTAGCACACGCAGCACAATCGCTGCCATCTGGACTGGTGGCACCACACCGCTGGCATCCAGAGATACTGAGCTGCATGCCCTGATTAATAAAGTGGCATCAGCTGCAGATACTCCCCACAATGGGTGAGGAAAGGAGGGGAGGCGAGCCTGGAAGATGCACGGACACACACACACACACACACACACACACACACAGTAGAGGAGATTAGTTAACCGCTAATCTACAGCATGTTTGTGTTCCATTCATTCATTCATCTTTTACTGCTTTTCCGCTTTGCGGGTCACAGGAGTTGCTATCCCAGCTTGCTATGGGCGAATGGCGGGGTACACCCCGAATCCTTCGCCAGTGCATCGCAGGGCCACACGGAGACAGACAATCGCTCACTTTTCTGACACTCAAGGACAATTTGATCACCACTTGCACATCCACATTCACCTCCAACTAAAACCTGCAAGAAATCAAATTCCAGGACAATTTCCAGCAGGAATCTCTTGTGAGATTCCACTTGCCACTAAATACTAACATGGATCGAGATGACTTTGGTGTCAGCAGCAGCAGTGATGTCATAAGCTTTCCTCCTCGTGTCAAGCACCTCAGAACCATCTATCTGTTTGACCTTTATCCAGGTCCCAGGCCCGTCGTAGACACATCGTTTTTCTGCATTTCCTTCCTGCTCAACAAGCCGGCTCTGACAAAGAGTTTTGGGAGTTTGTGAGACAGAGAGAGAGAGAGAGCGAGAGGATGGGAGAAACTTAGGAAGACGCAGAGATAGAGAGGAAGAGGCGCTGCCCCTGAGTGCATTCACGTAAGATCCGAGGCCACCTGAGAGCAATGGAGCACGGAGTAGTGAAGATGAGAGAAAATTAAGAGACAAAAGCACTTCCCTGGTGTAATTATGCTCTCATTTCATGGCCAAGTATCCACATGCTGTGCCTCGCATGCAGAGATACTCATTAGATCTATTGCACGGCAGAAATGTAACTGACATCTGCCTGTAGAGGGCATGGGTGCATGCAAAGTGAAGGTAAAATGGCAAAAATAAGTTCAGGTGCCGACGTCCAAACAGCTTCTTCACGATAAAGATGTGCTTTTTTGCCAGACTGAAAATCCTGTTTCGTTTTATTTATATACAGTACAGTTATGGCATGCCGTTCAGGAACTTATTATATATATATATCAAAAGTGCTGGAATATATGGACCGAACTATGAAAAGTCTGAGAATATGGACCGAACTCTGGAATATATATACGAAAAGTCTGAGAATATGGACCGAACTATGAAAAGTCTGAGAATATGGACCGAACTCTGGAATATATATACGAAAAGTCTGAGAATATGGACCGAACTATGAAAAGTCTGAGAATATGGACCGAACTCTGGAATATATATACGAAAAGTCTGAGAATATGGACCGAACTATGAAAAGTCTGAGAATATGGACCGAACTCTGGAATATATATTTTGATATATATATTCAGACATTTTCATAAATATATTCAGACATTTTCATATATATATTCAGACATTTTCATAAATATATTCAGACATTTTCATATATATATTCAGACATTTTCATAAATATATTCAGACATTTTCATAAATATATTCAGACATTTTCATAAATATATTCAGACATTTTCATATATATATTCAGACATTTTCATATATATATTCAGACATTTTCATAAATATATTCAGACTTTTTTCGGTGCACGGGAATATATATTTGAAAGCCGCGGTGTAGTGGTTGGGGTTCCGCGCTCACACCCCAGTCGCGCCCGTTCGGTTCCCGGTCGGGCAGCCAGATCGATCTTGTGTCATAAATGTAGTCAGCTCGAAATCTAGTGCCGGCAATCCTCAATGCGGAGATAATGAACGCCCTGAAACGAATCCGCAAGGGCTTTTTTGAAACGCTCCTCTTAGACAGGATGTTTGACTGTATTTGTAGTGTGATGCATGCTGTGGGTGTCCGTCTGACGCGCGACAAGTCACGTGATGGCTGGCGTGCCGACAGCTGATCGTCACGCCCCCTCGCTGGTCAAACTGTTCTGACCTGATACGGCACTTGACAGGTCACGTGACGGGGTCGAGGCTGCCTGCCCCGGAACATGCATAGCGCCGTTCTGGCTTTATACGGCGCTATGCATGTTCCGCCGTATAAAGCCAGAACGGCTTTATGCACGGCGATATGCATGTTCCGGGGCAGGCAGCCTCGACCCCATCACGCGACCCGTCAAGTGCCGTATAAAGCCAGAACGGCGCTATGCATGTTCCGGGGCAGGCAGCCTCGACCCCATCACGGACACTTATAGCATGTATTACAGTACAAGTACAATCAAACATCATATCTAAGAGGAGCATTTCAAAAAAGCCCTCGCAGATCTGTTTCAGGGCGTTCATTATCTCCTCATTGAGAATTGCCGGCACTAGATTTCGAGCTGACTCGCTCAGTGATGACGCAAGATCGCAGCTGCGCCGTGATGATGATGAATATATTTATTAGATAGAATGTATTTATTAGATAGAATGTTAGAGTACACGTACAGTCAGACAGCAGCATGTCTTACAGTACAAATATCCTGTCGAAGTGGAGGATTTTAAAAAAGCGCCCGTGGATTTGTTTCCGTTGAAAGTCATAAACTAGTTTGCCCGACCGGGAATCGAACAGGGGCAACAGGGGTGTGAGTGCGGAGCCCTAACCGCTACACCGCGGCTTTCAAATATATATTCCCGTGCACCGAAAAAAGTCTGAATATATTTATGAAAATGTCTGAATATATATATGAAAATGTCTGAATATATATATGAAAATGTCTGAATATATTTATGAAAATGTCTGAATATATATATGAAAATGTCTGAATATATTTATGAAAATGTCTGAATATATATATCAAAATATATATTCCATAGTTCGGTCCATATTCTCAGACTTTTCGTATATATATTCCAGAGTTCGGTCCATATTCTCAGACTTTTCATAGTTCGGTCCATATTCTCAGACTTTTCGTATATATATTCCAGAGTTCGGTCCATATTCTCAGACTTTTCATAGTTCGGTCCATATTCTCAGACTTTTCGTATATATATTCCAGAGTTCGGTCCATATTCTCAGACTTTTCATAGTTCGGTCCATATATTCCAGCACTTTTGATATATATATATAATAAGTTCCTGAACGGCATGCCATATACAGTATATATATATATATATATATATATATATCTGTGTCTGCGTTCAGCTTTGTCGTGTCATTCAGTATTTGCACTTTCAATAACTCGGAGTTCACGCTTCAGTCTAGACTCAGTTTTCACTGAGTTTTCTTACTTTTGTGAGCGGTATCTTTCATGCATGTGTCTGCATCTGTGCTTCGGTCTGCTGAGCATATGCGCCATTTTCCAAAAGACACGCCACATCCGGATGGTAAGTGAAGCTATTCCCCATTCCCAGACAAAATAATTAAAAACATATGGAAGAAGATAAATAGTTAGGCTTCTCCTTTCCTTCTCACCTCTTTTTAAAGTGAGAAATCATGAGAGAAAATGTTTGATTATTTCAGGAGGATTTCAGCTCTCCTGGAAACAATGCTTTATTTCGACTCCATCAGATAGTCCAATTGTCTTGTACAAATTGTTGTGAGCTTGACAGCAAGGGGAGGGGGGGAATTCAAAAATAAATTTGGTCTGCTAATTAAACAATTTGTGGGCAGTAAACATTGACTTTGACCTAATAGATCTATGGTCCATGAATAAAAATGCAGTAACTGAAACCCAGAGCTTTTACTTTTGTTCATACCATGCTGATATATTTATAGAATAAATGTTAATAATAATGGTTTCAGAAATTGTGTATCCTGTTTTGTGTCAGTAATCTTGCCTTGTTTTTGTTTTCCGTTCTTTCAAAGAGGTCACATCTCATTTCTAAAGCATGACACACACACATACACACACAATCAAAAAAACTCCTAGTGTATCTCCATGCTATTACAGCAGCAGCATCCTGATGCTCGGATCAATGTTGCAACAAATAGCAGTGATGTGTCTGACTGTGAACTCTGTCATGCCCTCCCTGATGCACTGCTGTGGAGGACTGGGATGCTAATAGAGTTAAATCTTCACACTCATTACTGCAGCGGGGACTCACTTCATTAACAGCTCCCTGCTAATGTGCCTCCACTTCTTGTGCTTTTGTGTGTTTGCCAGCGTCGGTGTGAAGCATTAATAGACAGGCGGCTAGATGGACAGATGGAAAAAGACACGGCCACTGCTTATATCAATCAATCAATCAAATCTTTATTGCAGACAACGGCGTCAACGGAATAATCAGGACATCAAACTCCTTTTGTGTGGTCAGCTTCATCCGCATCTCGACTGTCTAAGCGTCTTTGTCAGAGTTTCTGCGTGGCCTTCATGCAGATCTCTTTCTTTGTCACTAATAAAGATTGAAGGGATTTGCAGGAAATAAGCCAGGAGTAATAGGTTTTACTCAAAGTAATCTCATAATTATACTTCATAGGAATTATAAGGACACTAATGGTCACTCTATAAAGGAGTTTCTTTCCTCAGCAGGGCCCCACGAGTGGTTCTTACAACACAAGGAGTTTTTACTGGGGAACACACACACACACACACACACTCCTCTCTCACCAGTGCCTAAGAATCTGACAATTAATGGGCCGGTAAATGAGATTGTTACTGATGTGTGGTTGGGAGGCGAGCGAAGGGTGTGGAGAGGTGATGGAGGGAGACAGGGGGGAAGACACATAATGGGGGAGTGGAGGCGTAAAGATTTTATGATTCAAATTAGAAACTTTTAAATTATTTATTTATTCAAATTGAGCTGGCAGGCTTGGAATTCGACTTATATGTACCCCGGCACAACAGCTGCAGCAACATGAAGTATAAAATCTTGTGTTTGCATGAATTTTTTATGCTATTTAATAAAAAGCTTAACAATTAATTCCGCAGTCATGAATAATAAATATGATAGAATATTAAAAACATGGTAAGTATTCAAATTGCACTCTTAACAGACATATGCATAAGCTTCCCCTCCTCAGCTGTTATCTGCTTCAGATAAAAAATTCTATTAAAGTCCCCATGCAGCGGCATGTGCGGCTGCACACAGCAAGAGCCAACAAAACTAAGCTTCAAATCATTTCAGTGTTTCATGGCTCCCTATCCGACGGCTGATCATTTTCCTGCTTCTATAGCCCAAATATTCCCCATTAGGCCACGACTGTATACTACAATTGGTCAAAAAACAAACAAACAAAAACCCATACAGATGCTGGTTCGTTTATGTAATACACGCACAAGGTTTTTTGGATGTGTGGCTGGCGAGGCCTGCTGCTTTTATATCACCGTATCTGCCAGTGGTCTGTGAGACAGCTCACAACAAATGCCTTCAATCTGCTGTCTAATCGCGGCTAAAACCGGGGGAACACTAACACGCTGGCATCATGCAGCAGATGACGGTGAGTCTGCTCTGCTCTCGCAGGGCTCCGCCGGTCTGTTCCAAAGTCGAGGAATAGAGCAGAAAATCCCCCCACTCAAGTTTAGCTTCTTAAAAGTGAAAGTCATCAGCAAAAAATTAAGCCCAATAATTTAGAGGAGCTGACGGTTCATATTTCACAAATAGCAATTATATAAAAAACAAATTTCAAGCGCTGTAATTTAGGATGAAAAACAGGCATAAAACAGTCTTTGGAATAATTTCTCCCACTGGTTTTGTCATTATTCCCAGAAAGATGGCAGCGTTCATTTGGCGTTCCATTTACAATGTGTTCCTGCTGCGACTGAAAATACAGTTCATTTACATGCAGTTATCATGGGGGAGAAAAATGAATGGGAGCCGCACATGCATAATACATTGAATATTTGAACTGACTGGAACCATGTTTTATCTATAGGGCCAAGCCTTTGGTGTAAAACTGCTTCTCTAACATCAGCCTTGCAGCACACAATTGTCACTTAAATGATGTTATGACAAGGAAAGACGTCTAACCGGGAGCAGGATCAATTGGATATGGTGCAAATAGTAATTGAGGTCGAATCAATATGCATCATGTTCTTTGTTTTAGATGACTATTCCTTAAAGTGAGTAAGTGAAGCATGATGGCACATTTAAAACGTTGCCTTCACCCCCCCCCCCCACACACGGCTTTGAGAGTGGAACGCCTTCAGCCGAACAATCTGACCCGTTGAGCGAGGCGGCGCCGTGACCTTTTCAGACACGGCCGTATGGCGTGCTGCTCGTTTGACATGTACTGTATACAACTGAATGCTGGTTGAATAGGCCGAGTCTGAATAAATCGCGACCTTATTCCTGATCATCTAATGCCGTTTTCTGAATCCACTTGTAGGAGATCCCAAATTAAAGGACTGATCTTCATAGGTTTTGGTGGGAATGGTGGGATAAGTTCGGCGGAATTGCAGAATGGAAAAGGTAATATATGGCTGGATGATAAGCGAGCGCGGAGGAAATAACGGCTCCAGGCTCTGATTTAAAGTCCTGATATAGAGACAGGAGCAAGGGAGGAGAGACTCTGAGCTAACTGGCTGTTAGCCACAGACATGCTGTTGGTCATTTCCATAATATAATGACATATTGGTGGGATTAAGGACAGTTGACTGACAGATTGCACCTGATTTTAAACTGCAATGACAGCTCATTCAAGAGTGACATCGTTACCAGCAGACAAACCTTACAGGTATCATTTCTTCATCTGTCAGTTTCTTCTATTTCCTCTCCTGCCACCCCTCTAGATAATAGTTCCTGTCCCATTCTGTCCACAGAGACGGAGCAGAATTTGATCTGACATCCTACAAACACCCCGTGACGACCAAATGAACAGAAATGAGGAGACAAATAGTTCGGTCCGAACCTAAATGTCTGCTTTAACGACGGGTTTGGTGAGGTGTCATGTTCACTTCCTCAGCCCTCAACGGTTTCTCACCATTTCCCTCCCTGTCTCTGCTGGATAATAAATGATGTGACACTATTTCAGCATGCTGTGTGTGTGTGTGTGTGAGTGTGTCTACATGTATGACGCAAAGTTGATTGATGGATGGATAGATGATGACGGGGCTGTGATGCAAGAGTTGTCATGGATTTTTCTATTTCTTTTGTTTGATTTGAAATTGACGAGAGAGACTCCCATCAGAGCCCCAAAACACGACACAACTATCTCCACAGGCTACGTGGTATTTGTCCTAATGGTTATCCTCTAACAGAAGGAAATATAAAGTGGCCAAGCGGGGAACGAAAGAAAGAAAGGAGGAGAAAAAAAAAGGGCACCTCTTCTTTCAACCAACAGGCAAGCACAGCAGCCAATCACAGCTCTGCTTATCACAGCGACACAAAGGGTAAATGTTAAAGCGGCGTTAGCTTCATACGACGTGTCGCTGAAAACGCATCAGGAGACATCCCATTCCAGCCATCTCCCTCCGTCTGAGTTTCCCCTCTTCTCCCCCCCCCCCCCCCCCCCATACTCCTCCCAAACTAACACACATGCACACACACAAACCAATACTCATTACAGCCATCCTCATTGTCCAGGAAGTGGAAGCGATGGCTTTTTTTCTTGTTATTTCCATCACCTCCTCTAAGATAATACTCATTTATCCCACAGGGTGTTTACACAAGCCATTCAGGTTAAGTGACTCGCTGAGAGGAATGACAGACAGCAGCTTTCCTTTATTCAGGGGGAAATTGGATTCATCAACCACTGCTTAATGGTTGCATTTACCCCACTCCAGCACTTTAGTGGGTGTTTGTGGTGTATTTAACTGTGTGTTTGCTCAAATGTATACCCGAATAAGCACCTAGACCTTATAATCTAAATAAGGCAAAAGGGCATTAGATGAATATGCTATTGGTTTTTGCTATCGGTGCTCAGCAACCATAAAACCTGAAGCCTTGGCTTGTAAAAATTATTCTGTATTCACCGTCAGATATTACAGTTATTTACAGCCCTATAAACACTATGTTAATATGGAGTCTCAGTGGAGTGACAGCCGTCGAGGTCATTCTAATGCACTTTAATTTGAGCTGCTCTGGAGGTTATTGTAGAGGGGCAAGCATCGGAGGCAACTTTCACCTCAATGCCATCAGCAACATGGTCCTTGAATCCAGGCGTTATTAGCTTTTGACTGAACTCCTATTGATATCGGCTTCATTGAACTCTGGTCGCCTGAATCCAAATAGGTCGGTGATATTGTAGCATTTAAAATGCCCAGGAATGGAGTGCTTATCTTTCTGGTTAAGTGAAAATGCTGCGAGCAGGTTTGTAAGGTTAAATAAGTAGGTGGTGTTACTCAATTTGAATGAACTCATGAAATCATGTACGGCATGATGCAGCAAACGGCCTGATGAGGAGGAGGAGGCATGAGCTCCTTCTGTATTTTCTAGTTTACTTCAATAAAAGAAAAGTTTAACTGGAGGATTACCAGTGAACTTCATACACATTACTTTGTATTTCGTAGCACTCAACATAATCTGGATGTATTGTCTAGAAATTATTAAGAAATTATTAAAGGGAATAACTGCCTTTAAAGGGTTAATAGGCCTCCCCTTATTCTTCCTAACATGCACGCATTTCAAACGGTGAGCCAATTCATTCCTGTTTGCTGCACTGGTAGACAGGCTCTCTCATTGTAATACGTTTCCATGGGACAACAAACCATTGCCAGCGCGTTCCTTGTTTCTGATTTATGAAGCATTTAAAAGGTTGCAGGGGGAGAACAAAAAGACAAAAGGCCCCCGACTAAATAAAGCGGGGCTCAACCGAGCTCTGAGAGCCAACGTCAGAGAGGGAGGAAGTGAGAGAGGACTCGTGATTAACTTTCATTTCCTATGCCTTATTATTCCTTCCTTCCGCAAATGAAATTTCAGAGGAGGAGATAAATCTTCCAGCACTGGGTGCACACCTTAATGTCCAGGAATAGCTGCTGCTCACCACCGTTCAGCTTATCGCTTTAATTCCAGAGCAAAACTAGCTGTCTATAGCTTGACCTGGCGATATGAACCCCCCCCCCCCCAGTAAGGGTTTGCATGAAGTGATCAATAGAGTTGAAAACATGAATGATAAAGCCTTTAAATCACTGTACACAATTCAAATGAAGTGCATTATAAATAAATGAACGCGACTCTTTGACCACATAAGCAGAAGAGAATAAGCAAACATCCACTTGTAGTTTCTTGCTGCTTTCTTGCTGCTTGCATCCTTGTTACTAACGGGGTCAAGCACAGAAGACAGTTATTTTTCCACAACCTTCTGTGTTTCATGTGAGTTTCAAATCTTTGCTCTTGTTTTCGAGGGAACAGCAGAAATACATAATCTGCATTATGGTTGGGAAGCAAACCTGCAATCATCCACACTGGAGTGACGCACGCTGTCGAGCCGCTTCACATCAGACAAGACTCAAATTATTAGCACAATCATTACATTGCGCAAATCGAGATTGTGCATGATGCATTAGCACAATCATTAGCATAATTAATGTTCTAATGACTTGTTTATCCAAACAGGCTGATATGATAAAAAACAAATTAAACTACAACAGCCTAGATTTTTATCGTTTCATTGTATAACTTTTCACAATTTTTTTTTAAACACTGTACCTTCAAAGGAATGCACATCCTTCTGTTCTTGCTACCACGCTATTAATTCTGAATGCCAGCATGGCCCTGCTTGGGTCTCAATAGTATTAAGAGAAGAAAGCATTTGATTAGGATGCGATTGCAAATGTGAAAATGATAATGAAGGCACAGTGAAGAATTAAACAGGACAGCCACCGTGGGCCTTGGGAAATTCTGTGGTCCATTTTTTGTGTGTGTGAGAGATGCTGGAAATCCATTTGCTCAGTTTCACGAGGACAGTCATATTCCCCAGATATCATTGATATTCTATTTTTTTTTGCCTGAGATGGAGCCATTTGCTCGGTTTCTCTGCCAACTGCAGTCCACCCACCAGTTAAATTTATGCCCATGCTTTGAGACCATGGAGACCAGCGCACCAGGCATGTGTCCCTTGTTAGAACCTTTGAATTATCGGCTTTTTTTTAACCCTTCTCTGCGCTGCACATACAGCACACAGTTTACACGCTCGCTCATAATGTAGTGTACCTCCGCAGTGGGAGGGAAGCTAATACCAACAGGAGCTTTAATTGAATGTGTGGTGATACATTCTGCTGAGCATAATTCCAACGTAATTACAGGTATGATACAGAGCTGATCACCATTAACGGTGCAGGCGCTAATTATTCTTAGCATGTATAGAATGTAGGTAAAAATGATTGACAGACAGCGGTGAATATAAAAGAAAATCTCCCCCTTAATCAGTTTATTTTGCATTTGATGGTTTAATTTCATGTGAGAGTGCAGCGATAGACTGATGGCGTTCCATGTTTCTCATGCATTTATGCCTCTCTTGAATTGAATTGTGTGTGAATTTTTTCCCCCTGCTGCCGCTTGGTTAGGGTTAGGGTCTCCCCCAATTTACCTCACTGAACCACGCAATTCATCTTTCCTCTCTCCTCTCCTTTTAATCCTTTTAATTAGCTAAAATTATCTAATTTTATAATGAAAATGAAAATTGAGATAAAATATGAATAAAACAAATGACAGCAGCTTGCAGCAAAACACCCGCGTCGATCAAAAAGAAGGAACTGCTAATTAAATTAAACCCTTGTGCAACTCGCAAAAGGACATAATACTTGCCCTCAGGGTTTGTTCCTGTTAAACGGCCAAAGACAAAAAAAAACATTTGAGGATCCACTGTGAAACCTGTCATATATAGGCCCAATCCTCCACCGAGATTCATGAGTTACTTTTGTGTAAATCTTCCAGCAAACAAACAACAAATAAACACTAAATGCAAATACAACCTCCTTGGGTGAGAGAATAACGACCATACCTCTCTGTGACGGTACTAATTTAAAGACACATAAGTCTTGTTGGTTGTTTACTTGAGTTCAGTTTCCCTGCAGCGATGGGGGATTATTACTCATCATTTTCATTTGACAGTTTTCAGTTAAAGCTTCAGATATTAATGTTAATCTGGTGGCCCTTGAGTTGCTTCCCCATTGGATGCACAAGCGTATTTAGCGATTTAAATTGAACAAAATGTCTCCGTCAGCGGAATGGCCCAAAAAGACACCACACAAATGACAGAAGTGACAATGAAGTGGATCGTTCCTCTTACATGTGGACGGATGAATACATTCTGACATACAAAGGCATCAAAGGACACAAAAAAGGCCTTTTCAGAGGAAGCAGAGGTGTGACTGACGACATTAACGCCGGCTGCGCTCCATTTAATGTCCCGGTAAAAACCATGCCAACGTGCAGGCTTAGTAGCATGAAACGGAAACACCTAAATGTAATTGAGCCATCACTGCTATTAACTACATCGGCGCTTCCTGCCATGATGGACCAGAAACGTCTGCCTGTAATTTGGCCTGTAAATTACACTCCTACACCGTGCTAAGCGATCTGTGTGGGGTTTTCTTTCTGTGCATGCACCCTCCCTCTCTTTTCTGTATCTGTCACCTCTGTCACGTCATTTCATATTTGCTTTTCAACCACAAAAACAAAACAAAAGCACGATGCTTTTCGTAGCGCTTTAACCTCGCTTCTGATGATCGCAGAGGTCGTCGACTGTCCTGTAATCGAGGCTGATGGTTTTATTTTGTGTGCCTACGCCACCGGTTCCTCTACAGAGGGCAAACATCTTTCAACTAATGATCTACTTTAAATTTATTTTAATTAGGTGTATTTAAATAGCTCTGAGCAATAATTAACTAGCCAGGGCATCAAAGTGGGAGTCAGGGAGTGAGTAAGGCTTTTCTGTTGTTGTTTTCTTCCTGCAGCGTGCTCCGTCAGCCGAGGCGCTGTGCCAAAGCTGCATTAAACAGGAGCTTGTACTTTCTACTCCTCTTCTCCTCCTCTGAACATTTCCACAGGGACGAGGGGCTGCCTCTGGAAGCTGCTCGCTGCCGACGTGACAACAAACAACCCACCGTGGGACAGGTGCCGGAATGAAAGAGTGGGAGTACAAATCGACAGTCAAAGAGAAAACATGGTGATGGGGGGGGGGGGGAAGGAAAGTAGAGAAGGAACGTAATGAAGGAGGGAAGGGGGAGGAAGACGAGAGGGGAGAGGGACGAACGTGGACGGCTGCTTCCAGGGCACAGCTCAAGATGGTGTTTGAAGTGCTCCGGGGGTCTCTTCCCTTTATTGTCTCTCTTAATGAGCTTTTTATGTTCTTGTGTATTTTTACACACCATGCGATGCTGAACGCCTCCTAATGGATCCGTTCTTTTTTACCCGGCTATTCACCACTGCATGTAAATTTAATTATGAGCATCTGCTTCGTGAAGAGGACTAATTAGCAGATAGGGGCTTGAACATCAGGTCAGAGGCTCTCGTCCCCCTTGCAGCGCCTGTGTCCTCACGCTTTGCCCTTTATCTCTCCGGTAGATACCACGCTGCTGTTTCAGACTCTACTGCAGTCATGCTTCCGGGTTTCCAGTATTTATAGTATGGTTACAGCAGAATAAAAGCAGTCTGCGTGACTCAAAATAAGCTCAGGACTGTTGAAGACTATCGGGAAAAAGCTCTCAGAGAAACGACAAGTAATATTCTTAATTCAAAGGCCCAGCTGAGCTTTCATAAAAACAACGGGGCTATAATTAGAGCAGAACGGTGAATGCTGATGATGGCGAGTGAATAACTCGCTAAGGGGGTTTCGGAGAAAAGACAGGCTTTCGGAAACTACAAAAGAAACAATTAAGTTTGCTTTTAAATATTCTGTGTGATTTCAAACGCTATTCTCACAGCCGGAAGCTTCTCCCGGGGCTAAATATCACCTATAATGATGCAGCTGCACAGTGTAGGATGGATATATTAAAGTTAAAGTATTTTTCTGTATCCTCAGTTTGCCATAACTTAAAAGAAACCCCAGTGACACACAAAAATGTTGCACAAAAATCTGATCCGAGGTTATTTGTCTTCTCCAGATTGGCAAAGCCCGCTTGGGCATGAAAACCATGATTGATTTATCCATTTGTTCTGTGGTATTTAAAAGCACATCGGAAGAACAAATATGCTCTCTGTTCCTCTGGTCCATGAAATGATGTTCAAATGCAGTCGGCCTTAACGTCTCCTTGGCATAAGACGGAACGCTTCGGCTTCCCTTATCAACGACTAACCTTTAATTGATCGGTGATTATTGGCTAACTACATTTTGCTCTGTGTGTGGACTTTCTGAATATGATGTGATGTTTTAATGAGAAGCAGAGTGACGGCTCGGAGAAAAGTTGCTGCAGGAGTCACGGTCTTTCCTACCTCGGCGAAGGACATGAGCGTTTCATGGAGGTCAGTACTTACGTGGTCCTTTGGGGGTCAGTGACCCTACCCCCCCCCCTGCGTTTCATATATTTGCGTCTGCTGCGTTCCAAGACTAAATGTCTGACATCTATTAAGGAGATGAAGACTGATGGTGGAAGAAGATGAAACAGAAGACAACATGGACGACCCCTAAGGCCTTGTTTCATTTAGTCCTCTGGTCACAGGGGACGCCGCTGACTGACGGCAGAGGTGACTTGTCTGTCGGCTCGGCTGATTGCTGCGCTGACTGACTCCCCTCCTCTCCCGCCGTCCTTCTCGTTCCCGGCTCTGACTTTTCTCATCTCTGTATCTCCCCTTTCACCTTGCCTCTATCTCTCCTCCCTTCCCTCTCATGGATAGCTGTCATCTCAAAAGCTTTAGTTTTCCAATAAACATGATAATGTCGGGATAAAGAAACAAGACATTGTTACACAAGGACATTCTGTTTCTTGTCTTTTCAGCGGTGGGTCAGAGCTTTAGCTCTGCAGGTTTTACTTCTTTGCACAAATGCTGCCAGCAGTTCAGGTCAGCTGCATTTTGGCAGGGAGCAGGTCTACAGAGGAATTTATTTCCCAACAACAGCAGCGCATTTTTATTATTTTTTAGCTTGAAGAGAGGCATTTTTCAAATGAAATCTACTGTAAGGTTGAAATGGATGTGTTGGTAAAGGCAACGCCAAACAACTGCCACCCATTGATATTTGTGTTGTTAGAAGCTACAGCGCTAAACCATATCTTCCCTCATTATTTAATATCATGTACAAAAGAAAAGCGAGGTGAAATACCTGCAGCTTGTAAAACCTGCTTGCATAGTAACATCTGTTTGGTGGAGTTTTGTCACCTGACAGCCTTCAAGCTACTTGCCTGGAATAATGCGACCCCACCTCACTGGCCTTTTTCTTTTTCTTTTAAAGGCAGTATAATCGTTTCCACTCTGATGCTATTACAGGGTCAAAGCAATATGGTGTGCCAGGGTGAGGGAAAACTCAATATATCACCCCCAAGCTGCAGAAGAGGAGCAGGAAGCACCCAGAACAAGTTAGTTGGTATTTAAAAATTATGTCCTCATAAAAGAGATGATTGCAACGTTTCTGTGCAATGGGACGAAACATCGGTGAGGCTGGGGAACTTTTAGAAGCAGTCACAACGACACTGTAGCTGGCAGCCTATCTTCTAAATTGCTAATAAAAGAAGTGTTTGTAGGCTTAATGTTTTATTTGTTTTATTGGGAAGGAATCGCGTGACATTAGGTTTTTTTCTTCCCTTTGTAAACATAACATAAGGCCTCCAAAAGTAGAAAAGGGGCAGAATGAGAAAAGGAAAGCGGAGGGCATAAACAAGTCGGGTCTGGCTGAGTGAGCAAGCTAATTAACTCGGAAAACTATAAAAATGTAAATTGCAATTTGCTACCGTGGGCATCTAATTAAAGCCACTGGAATGTTAAGGACCAAATTGAATTTCCTGAAGAAAAGAAAAATATATGATTTTACCACATTGTCGGGTATTGATTGCTTACAGTGGCCTTCCTCGCAGCCGCGGGGAGGAAGGAGAGGGCGGAGGCGGGATACGAGGAGGGAAAGCAAAGGGAGGCGCAAAGATGACGCGCAGCAAGGGGTGGGAAAACGCTCGTGTGGAGAAAGCTGGAGAAATAGCTATGGTGAAGTAAGAGCTGCAAAAACAAAGCAGTTTGGTAGAGACAACAAAACAAAATTGGCCGCTAGAGACGGAGAATCTAATTAGAGCCAATCGGCCTCCGAATACTCTACAGGTGCACAACACAGACAGTTACATGATACTTGGAGGAATTATACGAAAGGAAGATTGACTGGGACCTGCTTCAAAACCCTCATAAGATTCACCACGATCATCCACGGCCCTGGAGTTAATTGTGTTTGCATAATTGGTGTGTGCACGCATGGTGACATGGCACAAGTATTGTACAAGCAAAAAAATGCTGGTGGTTCTGCTTGTCCTGTCATGTCCTCTGGGTGATTAGTGTGCACTAAGCATTTGTGCTGGCCTGAGTGGGTACAGGCAGGTAAATCGCTGCTCCCCGTGATTCAGTGCCGAGGTGCCAAGCAGCATTTTAAATGCCAATCCATTTCTCAATCCAAATCGGAAGTGCATGAGAAATATTAAACTTGACAGGAGCTAGCATGCTACGACACACACTTTATATATATATAAGTTTTCATGATATCAGATGGGTGCAGGACGGCTGACGATTGGAAAGCTTTTATTGAATGAATAAACTATAATCACCGGCCAGCTGGATGATTTGTTTTTCTCCATACATAAAGCTAACAAGTGGGATTCTGGAGCTGCACTTTTATTTTCACGGCTTTGCATATGTTCACGTCTCTACTCTCTCTCTCCTTTCTCCTCCTCATTCACATCGATATATGAAACAGGATCCATCCACTGATCAAATGCACTTTACTGCTCCCCAAAGCTAAAAAAGATCATTTTGTTTATATGCTGTCCATTCTGTCTGCAGAGAGAAGAATTGATCTCATTTTCAGCGTCTGGCAAGTCTAGACAGCTCATTGTGGGGCCAAGAGAGCAGATGATAAGAAGGGAATCTCTGATTGACAAATTTACAAGCCATCATAAATCCTTCCTTTTCTTCTTTTCCTTGTTTCGACGATTGCAGTTTGTTAACCCAGTAAAAATGTTATATGTGCAAAGGAAGCGAATGGTCTGTCTGTTCCTGACATGAGTTACGACCTGCAGTAAACAATCTTGCAAAAGGCAATAAATTGACTGAATCAGGATGGCAGTTCCAATAACGCATTAACAATAATCGCTAGGTAGCTGTGGGTGTACTGAGTGTCGAATGAGTGTGTGTGGGTCTGTGTGGATGTACCCTAATTCTAGCCATTTCTTTGGACAGGCAGATTTATTACATTCTCATTAAATGTACAAGTAAATAAAAAAAAATTAAAAATGTATTACTCCTTAGCTTAGTTAATGTTTGGTAAGTGCAGGATGGTTAAAAAAAAAGAAATCTGGTAAAATAATCCTATCCAAAACAACAACACAAGCGATTAACTCCTGTTACGGGTAGCATCTATAGAGTGGATATTGCACCAGTTTACAGTATTGTCAAATATTCTTGTTATTTTGTCCACCCCCTGTTCGAGATTTTAAACGGCTGCCAGAGAATTTGCAGACTCCTCTGCCTTTGTACTATTGTGTCAACCTGAACTGCATGAAAGGAAACTTCATCAGTCAAACAGTCTGCTTGCAGGTCTTGTGAAAAGATACTGTACTTTGAGAAAAAGTTGTATAAAGACTTCTGTGTCTCCAGAGGGAGTAAAGAAATCTGACAAACTGCCTCAAGTGATGTCACTTGCATCGCTGTCAATGGGAGCTGAAGATGACAATTTTGATAATGAAAGTTATTAAAAAAGGAACCAGATCGTTTTATTTTCCTCATCTCTCCTCGAGGCTCAAGGCTTAACACACCTGACTCTTCATTGGCCATGACTGTACAGTTGCAGACAATGAAGGTGTTATATATTAGTTACTAAGGACGGGAGCACAAGAGACAGTCTCTAAGTGCTGTCTCGTATTTATATTAATTCAAAGTCATAAAAATGTGTTGTGCTAATATTGCATCCTTCCTTTATTACAGATGATTCACATGTTGCAGCAAAACCTACACACATTGATCTCAAGTAAAGCACCGAGCGAGAAAACCACAGCGAGGATGTTACAGTTTTTGGATCATCCATAGACTTTAATATTTTCCCGTCTCTGCCGGCTGTGGCGCCAAGGGGCTTATTTTTTTACCAAGCGCGCAACAACTACTGTACATTTTCATTGCCTTCAGAACAAAATCATTTATTACAACAAACAGCCGATTAATAAGAATTCAATATGAGCCCAGAAGTGTTTTGTGCAAAACATTAATGAATTTTTAAAAACCTCTTAGGTGAAACAAATTGAAAAACCATGTGTGCGCATGCATTTGGCTATGTTTTATAATTGTATTCTTTGTTGTTTACATGGTTGAAATA
Source organism: Brachionichthys hirsutus (assembly GCF_040956055.1). Taxonomy (NCBI): domain Eukaryota; kingdom Metazoa; phylum Chordata; class Actinopteri; order Lophiiformes; family Brachionichthyidae; genus Brachionichthys; species Brachionichthys hirsutus. The sequence continues at coordinate 7,688,786 of NC_090914.1, read as the reverse complement.
AATAATAACTAAAACTAACTAAAGTAAGAGAGCTGCAGATGCTAGAGACATTTTTTTTTTCATTTTCTAACCGCTTATTCCGCTATCGGGTCGCGGGCCAAGCTGGAGCCAATCCCGGCAGTCAATGGGCGAGAGGCAGGGGACACCCTGGACAAGTCGCCAGTTCATCGCAGGGCAACACAGAGACATACAACCAGCCACACACACACTCACACCTACGGGCAATTTAGTGTCACCAATCAGCCTAGGCTGCATGTCTTTGGTGGTGGGAGGAAGCCGGAGAACCCTGAGAGAACCCACGCAGACACGGGGAGAACATGCAAACTCCTCACAGAATGGCCACAAGCCGGAGACGAAACTGCGACCATCTCGCTGTGAGGCAACAGTGCTCACCACTGCGCCACCGAGCCGCCCATGCTAGAGACATGATACGTGTTATATGATATGTAACTGAAATGTTTTTTGCATATAGTGTTTATGATAAAATTGTTGTGAACATGTGAGTGGGCTGAGAAAAACCAGGTCCCTCTGGAGTGGCACAGCCATTAAAGCCATATTTATTACTGCAGACATGTGTGATGTGAGTTAAACACGTATTGATGTATCATGGGTGTGTGTTTCATATTACCAGCCTCATTTCCTTTTATTTGACCTCCGTGGGGCTTTGGACTGCCCTGTGTGCAGAATCAGAATGAATAAGTTAATAATGTCTGTGTCTTTTCACTCCTTTTCCTATCAGAAGTGACATTTTAAGTCGTCACAAATTACATCCGTAAATAAAAGATGGACTCTGCATAAATGCATTCGACATCAGAGAAAGCACGTGCACACACACACGCATACAACTTCACTGTAGGGGATCAGAGTCCATGACACAACCATACATGCCATGTGTGTTGCAAATTAGACCCCCCCCAGTTGGCTTGCAGGAAGACTGTAGAGCCTTGGTACAAAAGGACACAATGAGGTGGCTGCTCAGCTTGGCTGGTCAGGCGTAGCCGGAACAGGAAGAGAGATTATCTCCCAGAGGGTCTCTGTTGGTGTGTGTTTGTGTGTATGAGACACAAACTCCTTCCTTTTCTGCTCTGGAACGCCAACTGGGCCACAAGTGTAATATATGGCAACAAATGTCCTGGAACATAAAACCTGCGATAAACGAGGGACGCCTGAATCTGACTTGGAACACAGCATCAGTGTTTAGTTTCCTTTCTTTTGCTTTGAGTTTTAAGGCTAGACTGATCTCCTCCTGTCATTCCTCATCAGGTTCCTTAGATCCTTGACTCCTCCTCTGCGTCCCTCTCGTGCTTCTCTGATCACCATCACCTGTCTTCTGCTTTTCCCCCACTTCCCCTTGGATTTATTTTGAGTTCTACTTTATGATATAGCCTCGACTTTATGACATCTGTGAATCACAACTACTTGTTGCAGACCTGAATTTTGAACAAGCTCCAATCCTTTTTTTTTTTTTTTACCATATTTGCTCTTTATGTACATATTTTGTGTCTGATCAATGACTAGTCTGTTTGTGTGTGCATGCATGGTATGTATGTATGTATATTATGCAAATATAATAAAGACAGAAGGCTTAACGGCACCGAATGTAGGAGTTTACCTTTCATTATGGATAATAGCCAGGCTTTTTCCATCAGAGCCTGCAAGACTAACATACTTTACTAACTAGATCTTCATGATCCCGAATATACATCTTTGAGCAGCGTATAGACAGACAGACAAAGAGCGAGGCAGACAGACACGACATGCATCCGGAGGGGAGAGTGGTATTCTGTGAGGATTGATAGACTCCATATTGTGAGCTAATGATCTCCCTTGGGCGCTGGGGAGAAACGATGAAACCAGCCTGCATGACACTGTCACAATCCCGAAGTCGCTCTGCCACCTTCATCTCTCAGTCTTTCTTCTCCCTATCTTTCTCCCCCTCTGTCTGCGTCTCAACTCCTCTTTGTCTTTTCTCTCAGGGAAATGCATCGATTCACCTTTGTTTGTACTGTCACCCACACATATTCAACTGTCACAGCGAGGAGAGCCGTTCAACCAATTTATGGAGCTGATTTAGAGTAAGAGGCAAGCGCTGTCCCCGTTTCCTAAAAATGAAAGTCAACAAAATCTATTCTCATTTTGTTCAGTCTGGCTGAAAATTGCCAGAAATGTCGGTGGGATGTGTTTAGGAGCTACTGAAGATGATGATTCGGAATAGGTGTGAGATAGCATGATTTGCTACTGCAAGCACAATGACTGTATTCAGCGGCTGCGTCCATGGAAGAGTTTAATCAGCCCATGTGAACCGATTCTCTTTGCTGTTGTTGTCTCCACTTCAAAACAACACGAGGCAGGCGAGGTGGTAAAGACGCAAAAGTCTGGGTTCGAGTGCAGGTAGAATATATCTGCCAGTAAATAGAGAAGTTTTTCTGCTGAACAAATGTAGTTTTTAATGTACTCAGAGATGACTGTACCAGTTAACTCGGCTATGACTGTTCTGTGTGGGTTCTGTGTGGGTTCTGTCAGTCCCGGCTCTGCAGATTGTGACACCTCGCCATGTTTGGCGAATTTCCACTTTTCCCATGAGAGAAGGTAAATTTGGAGTTTGCTAAGCTTCACCTCGGTTCTCAATCAAATGCATGCAGCGAGATCTTCGTTTTGATTGCCTTCATGCCTCGATATTTTTGACTTGTTTCCTTTAGAGATAGAGACTGAGGGAGGGGGGGCGGAGTGGGCGAGCCACAGCTGGTGAATGGACCGAGATGGGGCAAAATATGGGCTGAATGATTGTGTGTTTGCTTCGGAATTGCTGGAACCTCGACTGTTTGAATTTCACTGCTGTTTAAACCTGGATTGACAAAGAGAATGCCGCATTTCAAAAGATTTATGCATCAAGGCTACTTGTTGAATGTACAAAACGCTCTCTGACTCACCGTGCCATTTTCTGATAATGACTCGATTTCCTGGGTGTTTGTTTTTTACTTGCATTATCAAAGGGGGAACAAGTGAAAAGTGCAAATCTCAGAAGAAAAATAACATTGATTGAAGGCCCACGGGACTAGGAATCACTTAGCGAGTCAAATTCACCCCGGCAGCTTAATCTTGATGCACGCAGATGGCAGCTTGTTTTCTTGTTTGTGCCAATATAATAATGGAATTTGTATGTGGAAAAAATTGTATTGTTTTTTTTTGTATTGCAAAGGGAAATTACACGTACAAGTAAAAAAAAAAAAGATTTAGCATTGTTGCATCAACTATTTCATTGTAGTCATGAATGTTATTGTGGCAGCAATAAGGTTTTATAGGATTTTTACAGTCACACAATCATCTGGGATTTGACAGCGACATTATGATCAATACCAACCCAATCGTTCCTGCTTGGATTTCAAACATGATTTCCCAGATTAAAAGAGCTTGCAATTCTGTATAAAGTCTTCCACCTACAAAGGATTTCAATTTGCAATCCCCAAAAAATTCTAAAGCAAATAAAAAATAATAATGCAAACACTTGAGTATTTAGCACTGTAATAAATGGTTGTGATTAATTTATTTTCTGAACAGTGAATCCTGTTTAGGAAGGCTGCAGCCTGCTGATATTCCAGCTGATATTGGGCAGGAGGTGAGGTACACCCTCATTCTGCTGAAACAATAAAAGTAATTTTCCCTTTGCATTAAAAGAGCTAGTGAGGCATACTTGCTTTATAATTACAACTCTAGTGTGATTTCACTGCAGTGCCCCAAACCACCATATCTGCCACAGCCTCTTTCCTCAATGAATGTCAGATCACACCGTGTGGCCTACGCCGAGAGAGACGATTATATTTCCAACACTGCAGGGACACTCATTTCCTTTCTTTGAATCTCTTTTCCTCTTTTGTTTTTTTTTGACAGCGTTCATCTTGTGCTTTTTGCCTTTTATGTGTGGCGACATCGCATGCTTTCACACTCCATCTTCCATGCTGGCTCTCAGTATCCCCAACGTGGAGAACTCTGCCTGTTTCATCTGATTGTGGAAACAGTGTGTTAATATTGCCTGCTTATACCCATTGGGTGGGATAATGGCAGCCATCAGTCACTGATGCAGCACAAAAACTGACATTTCACCCTCCTTGTGCTGACAAACAGCATATACCTCCCACTGCTCTGTCACTCTTTTCTTCTTACAAGCACTCCTTTTTTCCCCTCCATCTCTCCATTTGGTTTCATATTTTGTCATTTGTCACCATACCCGGTATTCTCCCTGCTCAAACATGGTTCACTTTTTTGAGCAGGTGTCATCAAAGGTCACGGCCTCTGAGGGATGTTGTTGCAGAGATGGAAATAGCACTTGATTCTAAAAGCTTTACAACTGATCAGTTTACTGATGCATAAATTATGCAGTCAAGGCCGATACTGAGAGACACATTAAGAGTCACGGCTACGATTACAACTCAATCATCCTCCAGGGAATTCTTATTACAGGTCACTGAAGGAATAGTTGGCAGGACAAATGGCAGCTATGTGACCATGTGCATATGTTTTCTCATCTCACTTTCTTTTCCGTGTTTAGTCCAAGAAACCAACATCTTGACCAACTGGACTCAAAATATTTAAATATTTAATTTAATCAGAAAGCTTACGACAAACCAAACCTCGGAACCAATTGTGTTCGACGATCCCCTGTAATGTCTTAAATCTGCAAACATAAAAAGCTTTAAAGCACCCACATCTGATTTGAGGTTATGTAGAAGGCAAATAATTTAAAGAACTGATGTAAACATTGAAAATGAAGACAGAACCACGGCAACAAAGATTTCTTTCTCTCAGTAATGAATCAGTATCAGTCATGCCCGTTGTTCTCTCCCAGAAATAAACTGCAGAGGCTTATTTTTTTTTATAATTGCTTTGGCTGGGGTTGGAGCCCAGCAGTAAGCCTGGCAAAACAACACAATGACCAGTCGGTCCACTCGACTGAACTCAGAACAGAAGCCTGAAAAATGATCTTTAGTTTAGGATACAATTCTATTTTCTACAATATCTCCTGAAAATGCAGCACAGCCCGAGACAATGAATTCAATGAAATATTGTTCCTTTTATAATGTAATTCAGAAGCTGTCTGACCCCCACCCCCCCCCCCCCCACCCTCTCTCACCTTCCATCATTTCTTGTTAATCTGATGAAGAGGTTTAATAGTGCAGCAAGGTGAACTGTTGAAAAGCCCCGTGCTTTCCATTGTACCGTTCTGGCCCACGGTTCAGAATCGCTCTCAACGCTGTACACATTGTGAATAAAACACAATAAAATACGCATGTCTGCTTCTTTTCTACAAGTATATCCTGTACAGCAACATGTGCACTATGCTGGAGGAAAGCACAAAGATGTTTAGATACAGTCTATAACATAGAGCTGTCTTTTATTTGTCACAGTACACTTTTGCTTCATGTTTGAGGTGTTGTGCAAAAGAACTTTTCTGTCGAATGCTACAATAGAGCCCCACAAAAGTGCAATTTTCTCAAATGTGTCACAAAATGCCATTTTTATCGGAGCATGCACTTTGAGATGTAAGCTTTTCCCAATAAACCCACATATTCTGGTGCAGATTTGTCTGCCCTTTCACCTCCCTGCCTCCTGGGAGATTAGAGCAGTAATCAACAGGTTATTCACTTTAAGACAGACAGCAATTGCCTTTTCACAGTTAAGCGCCTCAAGCGGTTCTCAACCTGCAGTTTTTCAATGGGTATTTTGGGTTTGCTTGAGAATCTCAGCAATTGGCTTACAAATGACAGATTTTTGATCAAAGATGTGATATTTTGCCGTTTTCATGCACACACAGCTTCACACACATTGTGACATCGTGTGGTGCATGGAAGATTTCCATAGACTTTATGTGGTGTGAGAAAAAGATGACTGCTGTGGAGTCCATCGGTTGCAGTAGGTGGCGTTGCTGAGAATCGGTGATCTGCCTGCACTCAATCCCAAATAAAGTGGCAGCAAGACAAAGCCACCCAGCTGCAGGGTCAGGGCACCAGAGAATATGGGTGCTCTCCCTTCACATGTGACAAATACGATGTGACATGTCAGTGCATGCTCGAGAACATTGCCCCCCCCTTCACTCATAATGGTGAGTGTTTGCCCCTTGGTTTTTTTCTCTTGTGCACAAACACACACGGAGAGAGGAACAGACTCAAATATATATATAAAAAAACTACTCTCTCTCTCTCTCTACACAGTGACTACAGAAACACACTCCTGCCTGAAAACACACACGCATGCACACACACACGCACACACTCACACATCACTCTTCTCTCTCTGTGAATGTCATCAAAAGCAACCCTACATAAAAGTAACAGCTCGATTCTATTCTTCCCGGTCCTCTCTTTTCCTCCTCTCTGTCCTTGGAAGTGCTTTGCAGTTACTCACATCATCCCACCTCTCTAACTCCTCTCCCACCACCACAGTTAAGTGCATTTGCAGGCACTTTCAGATAGGCTGTCATATATTTTTGAAAGGCTTTCCTAAGCACATCCGGACAGATTGAAGGCCCATTTACCCAGAGGCCGTACGGGGCATACTTTTGTTCTGTGGCTTTTTGGTGTAATTTTTCCTTCTTGACTCACAACACTGAAATAAAACATTCTTATTTTTGGAATACAATTCTCTTTCCATCTCTCTCATTTAGCATGACTTTCTTACTGCATTAACAAAATATTTGATAGGTCAAAGACATCTGTGCATCCCATAATTTTGGTTAGTGTATGGATTGCAAGCATTACCTAACTTTACATCTCTCTACGTCATCATAGTAGCTTGTGTGACTCAGCATCATTTAATACTACTATATAAAATTATAAATATATATATATAGCTCAGTATAAAAAGAAACATACTAATTTATGAATGGGAATAACATAATTTTTGATATGTAGTTAATGTTAATAACTACTGTAAACCCAACATTGAGGACAAATACATAAAACAAGCGGACATAAAACGTAAAATAAATAGAAATGCAGTCATTGTTGGGAATCAACACACACGCACAAAAAATTGTATTCCCTCCTTTGGTAAGAGTAATTTAACCTGCACATTTGCTCATCTCCACGCAGGATCTAGGAATGCTGGGAAACGCTAATAATATTTAAAGTTAATCACCATCTGTTCCCTGAGCCTATACCAATACGGCCGGCAAACGTTGCAATTAACAGAGCCAAGATGTCAGGACCGCTAGAGAGTCAGACGGCCAGCCTCCTGCTCCAGGAGACGAGAGGCAGATGTTGTGTGAGCAGAGACGACTTTGTCCCTCTTTCCTCTCCTTCCATCTGCCCATATGAGATGGGATCCCCTGTATCATCTTTACTTAGGCGAATCTGCTTTGAAATATATCTGTTTAATAATGCCTGTCTCTCTTTATGTTAATGTTTTTGCACACAGCAGAGATGAATCAGTCAGGTGAGTAAGTGGCACCAGTCCTTTTCTGGGAAGAAAGCTACTCGCATCTGCCCTGCCTTCAACTATTTTTCGCTGCAGGGATATTCTGTTTGTGTGTGCGTGTCTGTCTGTCTGTGTTTGTATCTGGGATTAACTTTTACCGATGACTGCATTTCTCTAGAGTAGAAATTAAACTGTCCAAAGCCTTGCACAGATGTTTTCACTTATTGGGACCGATCAGATTAAATGTAATCTAATCAGGTGATGTATAGGCGCTGTTGCCTCACAGCAAGAAGGTACCGGGGTCTGTGTGGAGCTTTCATGGTCCGCATGGGATTTCTCCAGTTTTCTTCCACCTCCAAAAACATGCAATTAAGGTGATTGGGCACACCAAATTGTCCGTAAATTGCTGGCTGGTGTGAATGCAAGCCTGAATACACGTTACAGTTGCTTGTCTTTTCATGTGATGAACTTATGTCCAATTCCAGAGTGTACCTTGCCAGATGGAAAGGGCAAGTGGTTTTAGAAAATGTACGTTTGTGTGGTCACGTTGCAGTGAACATGCAGTCTGGCTTTAAACACTATTCCACTGATAGTGGGGGGGGATGATCCCCTACAGCAAAACAATCCATGTCCGCTCTCCCTACAGCCTAATGGCCTGGACTAATGGCTGCTTGTCGCATTTCATCATAATTGGGGGCATGCGACTCTCTCCTGCTGGTCCTCCTTGGATCCTCTGCCTTGTAGCTACTGGTTTCTGCAACTAATGATATCCTAATTGTCGTTTTTCCTCACAGTGGACAAAGTTTGTCAAGCCTGATGGTGGCCCCGTATATTATCTGGAGATAAACTGGGGACACAGTGATGATGAAGGAACAGCGTGGATGCAGAATATATAATACAAATTCATCAAAAATATGGAGTATTGTGGAGCCTGTCATTTGATTATTTATCTACCTGTCAAACCACCTGGTTATTCACAATGCAACATTAGCTGTGCAAAATGCAAATGTATTTAAACTGGGCTACTCAGTTTAAATACATTTTGTATTTGATACCTCATTCCTGCAAAGTCTAAACAGACTTTGGAAAACCCAAAGTCCAGTTTGCATCCCAAACTTCACCCTCACAGGAGTGAGATAGTGTAGGGCTGTTTGAACAATCATTTCTCAGTCGAGCTGAATTCATGCTGACGCTCCTGTTTGCTTTCTGAGAATTCCCCTCTGCCTCTTTTTAATCCTCTGAGGGAAAGTAGAGAGAGAGAGAGAGAGAGAGGGAGAAAGAGACCAGCATCGAATGCTGACAGGGACATAACTTGCCTCCCCTGCACACCTTGTTTACGGCCTCCCTCGCCGCTTCTCTGCCCTCCTCTTTCAATGGAGCCATAAAAAACAAATAGGAGCTTTTAGAGAAACTGCCTGCACTGAAGATTAATAACAGTTGCACCAGTTTCCCGAAGAAAACTCCAGAGGCAAAAAAAAAAAAAATGATATTGAGATTAAAAGAGCCACATTCCTAAATTGGAATGATTCAGAGCTCAGGCTGTCTCTAACCAATTTATTTAGAATCAAGACCTTGTTATTTCTGCCAGACCGGGAGTCTCACTAATAACTTCCCTCTGATAATCTGCTGCATGAGGGGAGAGTGTGCGATCGATCATTTTGTGTCTGAGATGGAAGTGGCTGTGGAGCAGAAATACACAAAAAGTCTTGCCATCGTGCGTACTGTCAAGCCATTTATTGAATCTCTGTTAAACTTGACGGGGACACAACATTGTACAGCTATAATCTCATATGCTTTTTTTATTTTTTATTATAAAAGCAATAACAGAATTCTTTACACACTCCTCATGACGCATGTTCTGACCTGGGATTGCGATGGCAACGGGGAAACACACGTCTCCGTCGAAACCAAACCGAAGCGTCTCAGATATCGCTCGACAGACACCACTTAAAAACGACGTACGTGTCGCGTGGAAAGCGAATATTGATCAATTCCGTTTCGATTCGATTCACCTGCGGACATGTCAAGAAAAAATACGGAACTGAGGGCGGAGGGCTTCACCGTTCGCTCCACAATGAAGAACTCTGTGGTGAGCGGCGTGGTTACTCTGCAGCGTGAAGCTAGCAAACGTTAGCTTTAGCAACATTCTGCACGTCGCTGATGGATTCCAGCGGGGGGTCGTGGGCTTTGTCGAATGCCAACTCGGTCGTAAATAACCCCGATATAAGTATATTACGCTGCGTAATGATACGGAAAATATCGGAGTAGAAAGAGAGAGCTTCCTCTCCGTGGACAACTTTGGGCGAGACGGCGGAAACTGCCGCACACTCGATTCGCTCGCTTTCCGGTATGTCGTAAAAACAATTTGTAAACAAACCGAAAACAGCTGAGTCTGGTCGTAAAGTCCCGAGAACGTCCCCTGTGGTCTGAAATATTGTATTGTTCCTGTGTTCTGAATAGATGTGTGTGCAGCTCTATTTGTCTTGGTTATTTTTGACACAAGTATGGGGATTTGAGTCTTTTGGAATTGTGAAAATTATTTCTAAATGCTTAAATAAACTTTTTAGAACCACTTTTAACACGGTAATGATATGAATGATATGATACTAAAATGATATTGAAACGAAATGCTCATGTCTTCTTTTATAACATGTTGATGGTATCACATTAATATCAGTGGGAAATAATTTATAAACTGATATTCTTATTGGGTAGTTGCAATTGGATGATAACTATTCATGACTTGAGTTTTGTATTTGTTTTCCGGCTATTTCTGAACTTATTTTGCAACTAAAAGATACTTCCTAGTCCTGGATTTGTAAAGTTGACATCCAGCTGAACTAGAGAATTAAAAACGTTCTGTCAAGACCTCCTTCGGAGACCCGTCCGGCCTGCATATTTTCTGTCATCCAATAGTAGAGAATGAATCAACTACAAATCTTATTAGCATAAAGCATCCAGCTGTATTTGCATTGATGGTGGTCCAGTCTTGAGCTGTATTCATGGTGCTGAAAAATGGCTTCTGCAAAGGGTTTTTGTTATTAGATCTGGTCTGCTTGTACTCGTCTTCAATCTGCAGAGCTGCACCGATCTGTTGACAACAGGAAATACTTGGGCATGAAACTGCTGCTGTTTTTCTACGACAGGGATTGCCTTGGGATGCAAAAGAGGCCGTCGGAGCTATCATTGACCTCATCCTCCTTCTTTGAAGGTCATAAACAAATCTTCTGTCAAGAGCTTTCACAGGGAAGGCTCCTGCAAAGCCCTTTAATATTCACTGTCTCCCCAGAGGATCTGATAGGTTTGATACATGGAGGATGCTCTAACACTGCGACTCTGCTGGCTAAATCCTCAACAAAAACCATTACAGTTTTTAGAGGTTTACTTCTGTGTGGCGCCTTATACATTTTCCTAACCCTGCTGTCGTTGCCGTACCGCTACAGTGAGGGTGGCTTTACGGAGAGCTGTGATTTGTCGGTAATAGCAAGGCCATTTCGAGCCACGGAAGGGTATCAGGGCTTGAATCATAGGCTTATTATGCTTTAAAGTATTTGTGGTCATAGAAATTGAACCAATAGCAAATACCCCCCCCCCCCCCAACACACACACTATCTTTTGAATGATTCATCACCCAGCATTTAAAGATGCTGCACCTGAATCTAGCAGGTCTGCTTGAATAAACCATCAGCAATTGCAAACTCATATGCAAGACACATGGCGTTGTCACCAATACACAACTAATCGGCGCCATTCAAACTATGGTTTCATTGTACCTGTGTTAGTCAAAAGGTTATACCCGGGTGAACCAGAAATCGAGAGTCAAAGGAATGAAAACCTTTTTTTCCTGATAACTGTCACAGCCTGTGTTTTTTCATGCATTAACCTCTCCTGCAATCAGTTCATTCCTGTCACCTGTGCTCCCGTCATCACCTGCAACTCATCTCCCATCAGCCTGTACTCTACTTACTCTCTGTTTATGCCACTCCTCACTGGCTCCCTGGTGGTACCGACTAATAAAGCTCACGTTCGGGTTCTCACCTGCCTTGGTCTGTGACAGGTAATATTATAACTACAGATAATTAATAATGATATCAGATGGCATTGGTCCAGGGTTAAGAACTTAGATAATGGGAATTAATTTGACATCGTCATGGCGACATCAGTTTTCACTCGAACCAGGCTGCAATTCTTAAACAGTATTAAATTTCAAAAAGTCTTCCCATGTGAGAACTTGAGAATATTTCTGAATGGCAGGAAGGGGCTTCATTTAATTTACAGACTCCTGAGGAAGTAGAATCTGTTACCTGAGATCGTCATCATGTGCCGTGTGGGTATCATAACACATCTTGCAACCATTTTCTCATTTTATGCTTTGACAAAGACGGCCTCTGATGATATTTTCAAGGTATTAAGTAGGAGAGACGATGACTGTAGTCTGTGTAGGATCAGTAGTCTTTTGTGCTGTACGCTGCACGTGGAATCCACAACAGGAGTACATGGATGTGGATCCCTTTCAGACAGTGTATTGCACAGTTCATCTGAGGGGGCAAATCAATACAAACTATACCTGATCCCAACCTCAACTTTCATGTGGTGAGATTTTGAAGATTGCACAGCTGATGGACTGGTGTTATGACAGCATGCTCCCCTCATTTACTGTTTGCGTTGTCTCTGGGATAAAAATTGAGCTGGCAAACGCCCGCTACAACCCCACCAAACACATTTCCACCCGCACCACTGTCATCCCTGGCTCACCCCACTAACCCCGGGGGGCAGATGGAGACTCCATGCTTTCAGACGTGACCTCCATATCTTATTTCATTCTTCCCCATAGCATCATCATTATATAATTGAACCGATGTGTCAACTCCACATGCTGTCTCCCTCTCTGTCCTTATCTTTCTCTGTCCTTCGCGCTCTCTTTCTGTACAGAACCCTCTTTCAACCATGTTTTGCTCAGACTGTCTGAGAGTCATTGGTCTTTATCTCTATCCACATCACAAAATACACCATCTATTAAAATTAAACACGTTTCAGTGATCAGTTAATCCTTTAATGGTATAATTTACGAAAAAAATGGTTTTACCATTAATACAGATTATTAGTACTTTTTCTTTTTTAAATTATAGCTTCTTTTAAAATGATTTATTAATGTTCTCTATCCATTGAAACACTTAAGTATTGAGAAATCACCACAAACTGCAAGGATAAAAGGTTTGCTATAGAAATGAGGCCATTGACGGTTATAATGGATAGCAGGCAGTTGTTGATGGAGATTGAATCCTTGAAAGCTTTTAAGGAGATCAATCCGTCTATTTATTACTTTCACTCGCAGTCAAAATTATTCTTTCCCATTCCTCCAAACACATTTGCCTGACACAGGAACTAATAATGTACCCAGATGCATAAATTGGTCATGAAGAAGTCTGGAATATTCACTCTTTGTGTTGCACTTGAATCGCACACATGCATGTTATGATTTGTTGTCCAGTGCCACGCTGTAGTGTACTCTCTTCTAGCCCTCCTCCAATGGCATTTTCCAACATGCAAACAAACTATCCTAAAACTGCTTTTCCAAACCCGTCTTTGCTCCTGCTTCATCACAAGAGGCCTCTAGTCCATCCTGGTATATCGCTATTGTTTGAGGAAGAATTGAGTCACGGTAAAACAGGTTAAATTTGCTCTAAAGGCCTCCTGCCATTTCCATTACTATCGACCAATCCCAAAGCCTAAAGGTATGATTGGATGCAGCATTGGCTGACTTGAAAATCATATGGTTTCCTCCCAAAATTTGGACTTTGTTGACTTTGGCTGCTCAGTCTGTACTTTAAACGCATTGGAAAATGACTGAACCAAATTGAAGCACAATTTGAGCCTTTAAAAAACATTCTGTGAAAGGAATCGCAGGAATCGAGTTAGTATTGGGTATTGGTACTCAGTACCTCTGATACTGAATACCAACACCCAGCAGTAATGAACAACAACGTAGGGATACTTTAATTGCATGCTTGATTTCACATGGCTGTCGGCATATTAAAAGTATAATTGAACATTAGGACATATTTTATCGTTACTAGTTAACATCCCCTTACTCACATTAAACAGCAAGTTTCCTGTAAATAATTGGGAATGGCCATAAAATAAATTTGCTTGTTATTTTACTCCATTGGATTCCCAGAAAATGGAATTTGGAAGGAAAATGGAAGCTTTATTGTATAATATCCATCCATCTTCAAAAACACCAAAAACGAAACCAAACTTGTTGAATGTTTAAAAAAGAGAAAAGGGAAACAGTTCTTTACAATCTTGACAACTCTATACATGTTGTTGAAATGGAGATATCAATTGAGAAAAATTACAATTTCCTGTCAGCTGATGTGTTTTCAGACCATTTTATTTTACTAGCTGTCAAGCTCATTTCATTTAAGTATGCCACAAATAAAATGCGAGACAGTTCCGCATGTATTAATAATTGGCAGCCTACTCGTCACATTGGGATAAACGTTGTTGTTTTTGCATTTCTCTAAGTGAAATAATCTTGATGAGAATCTAGAAGTAGATTGCGTAGCTGTAAATTCTGATGTCGCTGCAAATAAACATAAGAACAGTCTTTCAGTATTTAAAGTGTTTGTCATTAAGGAACTGAAACCTGTTACAAATAATTCACGCTGCCCTGATGTCCTCGGAAAAATGGAAAACTAAATGACGCAATTAAGTATATTAAATTAACGGAGCATTAGTCATTTATTCATCCGTCCTTCGTCACATTACCCTGACTTGTCCTTGCTCGAAGAGATCAGGTCGTTCTTGATTGCCCGTGTTATCCACTTCTCTACAGGGTCATATGTGGCAGCTCGCATACTGCTTACATCAACATAATAGGAGCCAGTAACAGAAAAATCTATTTATCTGACAGACAATGTTATTCCATTCTAATAAGGCAAAATAGTGGCCTTTATTTCACTGGCCCACACTGAAAATCCTTTAAAATCACCATCAGTGCAATAACACTAGTCTGACCTTTTTTGAAAATTGCTGACCAGCACAGACACCAAAATTGGCCGAATGCCCATAATCCCTCAAGGACAATAACCAAGTCCACGATGCCTTAGTAACTCAGTACATGGTAAATGCAGCCTTATAATAAATGTTAGGAAATATGTTTGTTGGAATAAAAACAAACAGTTTCTGTCTGAATATTAGAGTAACGTTTTCTCTGAAGAGAATAGAGTTCAGAGCAAAACTGCAGTTTTTCCATAATTCTGTACACTGTATTTACTATAATATACATTGCAGCCAACATCACAGATGAAGCGCCGGGTCTGTGGAGAATGTTAAGAAAGCAAAGCTGCAAAACCTCAGAGAATTGAAGCAGTGTATTTGTTCCCTTCAGAATTCCACTGAGGATTATTCTGCTATTTAGCAAATGTCTTGCATCAAAGTGGTCCCAGTTGAAGGTGTGCTGGAGGCAACGGCTCTGCTGCAGCAATCTGGTGAAGACAGGGACTAGGGAATGGCTGCAAGGCAAATTTACTCCGATACTGTCAGAAATGATCCACATCACTGCCTGGCATCCCTCTGCTGCAGCCACCTCTGCTCATTACCCGTGCCGCCCGGAAGCACCGAGCAAAAGTCTGCTAACGAGTGTTTGACCAACATGTTGTGCTGTAGGAGATGGAGACAGACAACCTATTTGTGTATCTCTCTCTCTGTCTCATTCTAACACACTCTTCTAGTTTTTTTTTTTTTGCTTCTCTCCTCCGTCTCCCTCCTACTCCTTTTAAGATGAGAGGAGAACAAAGGGAGAGAAAAAAGAAAAGCAATATACGTAACCTCTTGTCCCTAATCGCCCGAGCACGTCTGGCCTCAGATGTGGCTCTGCCTGCTTTTTGAAGGCCCTCGTCTCCCTTTGATTTCAGCCAAGTGGCTCAACACAGTGACAGATGCTCAACTTTCCACCTGTCACCCTGACACTCGTCTTTTTAGAGCTGGTGATTATAAGTGACTTTGTTTGGATTGTCTGTCCGGCTGTCTGAATAAGGTTGTGACATTGGCACTGATGTGAGAATGTAAGCGTCAGAGACAGATGAAGGAAAATCCCCTGACAAATAGACCCTACTGTTTTTGCTGCATCTTTACACGAACAGTTTAGACATTTAAGTTGATGCTCTGATCCTGAGAGATCTAATTATTAGTCTCAGGGTCACCGTCACATTACCTTGCAAACATTCCTCTGAGATGGGCCACAAAGACATTTCAATCCAATGAGGGTTCTCCAAGCCTTGCTTTGCTTCTGAGAGGCGATTCATTGGTAGATGGAAGAATATTGGGGATTAAATATAATTTAATAATTTAAGCTTAAATAGACGTGTACTCATTTTATGATTGAAATGAATCTATTGTTTTTTAATTTCCAGACTGAACTTCGTAGGCCATATTTAACTTCATCTTCTTCTTAACTGCTTAAGTCTTAACAATAACTAATGGAATCCTTTTAATCATTGATTGGATGTGGCCTGTTTTTCTGAGATATTAACATCAACCGTAAGCTATTAACAATGAGAATAAAGACTGACTGACTACTATTGTAGCATTCCCTCACTTCACAATTGCTCATTTCATTTACGCAGCTCCTAGGCTTGTCGTTGCTGTTTTGGAACTGGCGTTTCAGTCCAATCTCTATGATGCATAGAGGATTAGATTGTAGGTGCGTGGTGAAGGCAAGAGTGATTTTCATACAGATCCTGCTCACTGAACAAAAGCTCGGGGTGGCGGACACAAAGTGATTTGAGCATGTCTTTGCTTTAACTCGTACTTGTTTGCTTGCTTTGTGGCTGTGGGAATGTGTGTGCCTCCCTGTGGCTAAACTAAAATTGTCTCCTCTCTGTCTGACAGATCTGCTGTAGCATGTACAACGTGAGATTTGAGGCATTGCAGAAGTTGCTTTTTAGCTTGGGACAAAAGAAAAAATCGTTTTTCCTCTCAAGCTAATCTATCAGTCAGAACGTTATCCTCAAAGGAGTTCTCAGTTACGGGTTCATGTGTGTAAATCTCCTGTCTAAAATCTCTGCTGGGAGCTTCCCTTAGTGCAGTCAACACATTTTGGATTAGGAGAATAGGTAAAATAAAACATATGTGTTTGTCTTCTGTCACTTGTGGCACATGCTGAGTCATGTAGACTGTGCAACGGGACGCTCAGTGCAGGGATATAGCCCTCAGTGTGCTTCCCCTCATTTTAATTTATGTAAAGGTCAAATTAAAGATCGGGCCAGGAGTTGTTCTTTGCACCGTTTCTGTGTGAGCATCATTTTTAACAGATGGTCCCACAGGTATCCAGACTGATTTCCAGGAATAGAAGTCAGACTGAGCACGATAAGAGCAACGACCAGGGGTTCGTTTCCTAATGCATACTAATCACCTTGATAATGGTAATACCCCCCCGCCTATACCTCTTGCCATGTTCAGACTGCTTATCTGCTGATCAGATTGTGTGTGAGACTCAGATGCATTTTTGGGTGGTAGAGGGCGATGATGAAGACAGTCCTTCTCCCTCCTTTTCCATCATTGTTCCTGTCTGTGGAGAAATCAATGGCCTATACCGCTCCCTGTGTGTCCTCCTGCTATTCTTTACCCTGTGAGCTGGTGGCTGCCAAATCAAACCATCTCAAAGTGACACTGTTGTAAAGTGAATTGTAAATACGTTCACCGGCTGATCACTCTCGCCACATGGGTATAAGTGGACCTCACCGAGAAGATGAAAAATACTGAAGGCACGCTCACTCCTTCTCTTAACCTCCTTTTACCGTCCTCTTTCTTCCTTGCTCGGTTTTGCTGCTATCGTCACGCAGCAAACGCTTTCTTTCACATCCCATTAACATCTTCCCATGCCTCTGCGGTTCCTTTAAGTGATGGGGTTAAACTAGAGGAGATGGAAAACAATGGGACGCAATGCTCCAAGTTTCTTTTTGATGCTCTTTCACGTTAAACCTCTTGCACACCGTTCAACAGCAGATTGCTGTCAGCTGTTTCATCCTTGTGGCTTTTGTAGTCACACGAGGTGTGCAGTGTCGCCTTTGCCTCGTGGCATCGTCATTTTCCATGATAAACATCTCTGTCCTTGGGCTTGGTTGAAGCGAAAGCCTCTGACACAGTGACAACTGCAAAGCGCACATCTACGGTCCTGTGAGCTCTGAACAAAAGACTTTGTTACCTTTCATCAGTCTGTGGTTTCCCTCTCCAGTGAGAGCTCTTTATTCATTTGTTCTCATCCGACTTCTCCGCTCAGATCAAGGACAATTTCTGCTCATAATGAAATTTGCTCCCAGACTGATTGCTCTCTTGTTTGTTAGGTCACCAAACAGTAATGGAGTGCTACACAAATATAAAACAATTTAAGGAATGAGTAAGCAAATATATGCAGCCTTTCAGCCCTAAATACCTCCATTATGTTCTTCGTCTCGTGTTCATTGAGATGCATTTTGTGATAAAGCATGCTTCTCCAGCCATGCGGGCCTACGCCTGTGGCCTGATGTGCAAGCTGACCTTATCAAGAAAGCCTCGGCCTGTCGATTCCATCAACTGAGACTCACCCACCCCACTCTCCAACTGAGAAAAGCGAGCAAATGCAGAGAGCGAGGAAGCAATCGGATGACTTTCCTTTTCACTGTTACAGTAAGCAGCAG
Organism: Brachionichthys hirsutus; assembly: GCF_040956055.1. Taxonomy (NCBI): domain Eukaryota; kingdom Metazoa; phylum Chordata; class Actinopteri; order Lophiiformes; family Brachionichthyidae; genus Brachionichthys; species Brachionichthys hirsutus. The sequence continues at coordinate 7,670,694 of NC_090914.1, read as the reverse complement.
GTGATGGAACACAAATGTTGCACTAAAAATGCAGTGTAACAAAACGCAATTCCACCTTGACAAATAGGAGGCAGAAGGAGATGGATAAAAATGACGAGCAAGATTATCACGGACCTTATTTGAGGAAATGCAGCCGTGATGGCTTCTCACCAGACATCTGTCACCGATTGTTTTGGGGTGGCGGCATGGAGGCAGAGAGGTGGGGCGATGCGAGAGAGAGAGCGAGAGAGAGAGAGAGAGCGCACTGGAGCTGGAGGCCCAGGCCCGGTGATGGATCACCTACATGCTGCAGTGGCCCCGGCACGCTGAACTCACCCTCAGAATTGATGAGCCACACCTCTTGTTTCCCCCATCTCTCTGTTGCTGTCATATCTATTACTCCTCCATCACCCTCCTCCGTTCTCCATCCTCTTGATTTCATCGCCGTCTTCTTTCTCATTTCATTTTGTCCAGTCTGTTCTAGCTGTCTTTCTCTGGTCTAACTCCCCCCCCTCCACTTTTACCCCAACTCTTCACTCCATCTCTTTTAATTTCTGTTTTTCCATTTTCTTTCGTCGCACCTTTTGACTTCCTGCTCTAAAGAATCAGGTGGGGGAGCCATATCTCTAAGGGTGGAGGGAGCATCTCTTTTCCGTAGTGACACCTTTTTATAAATGACAGCTGCGCTGCTGGTGCTCAATCACCTCTGCGGGGGTTTGCCGATGGGAGGGGGGTTCAGCAAGAGCGCGAGTGCATGCATGGCTCATGTTGGTGTGCTATTGCCTCTCTGGGTCTGGCAGCAGTCGGGTTTACCGTGGAGCTAGTTGGACTGGACAACAGTATTAGGGAGGAAACAGATCTGGAGGCAGAGTAAAGGCGAAGGAGAGAAACGACAGCCCAGAGCCCCGTGTTACAGTACTGCCTTGTTATGACTCCCTGATGTGTGCACCAGGGGCACACGAAACAGACACTTCCTCCCTTTATTGCCTTACACCACCTCCATCTCTGCTCTGTAGTCTGTCGCCTCTCAGGCTTGCTTTATGGCCTCCACTGAGGTGTGTGATGTTATCTGCTTGTATATAGGTCTATGTTATAGTCTCTTTTTCACTGTCAGTGTTTGTGTTTACGCTGGGATTTTAGAACAGGGATGAATTTTTGATCGCACAGTCGGTGTGCTGCACAGCTTGCTTCCGCTTCTGCCACATGCAAGAAAAAAAACACCCGGTACCTCTGCGTATACGCTCACCAACAAACGCTGGTAGATTAGCGGATTACTGGATGTGTCTGGTGCATGAGCAGAGCCTAAAAATGATTTGATACGCGACGGAATCAGCAGTCGTGGAAACGGTGTTAACACAATTGCGTGCTCACCCATGCAAAATTGAAATTAGGGACATTATTGTCCACAACATGGATACTGTGTCCTTATTGGAATTCTGTTCCCTGCCCATGAATCAATGCAGTTTCTCAGAAGGCTACAAAACAGAAGAAAGACATGGTTTGTGTTCTGCTGCTCTAAAATGAAACATGTCAGTGACTTTTACTTTGGGATTCAACATAGACCTTTTTATCACGACTTGTCATCCTTAAGCTGCGCGGAAAACTGCATAGTGGAGGAACGGGCTTCTGTGTTCTGACTGCAGTTCATGCAAACCCTCAAGAAAATATACCATTGTGCCTGAATGCAGGGAGGTGGATGCTTGCCGCATCCATGAACGCTGTCTGTTGAAGTGACTGTCATGTCATCATTCCCGGCCATAAAAGCTGCTCAGCCAGTCAAAGCAGTCTGGGTTCATTTTCTCCATTGCTGCCCAGTCGGAGCTATTTTTAGCCTTCCTGTGCAGTGTGGCTCAACTGCTATCGTAGCTACCTGGTTATGAGGGCTTTATCGCTTCTGCGGGCTGGAGCAATGCTGATCTCCCAAGCTTTACAGCTTCCTCTAGCTACGGCTGCAAAAGGTCTTTTGGCATGGAAAAAAGAAATGTGTAGGCAGGACTATTGCATCTGATCTTAATTAAATAATATAAGGGATTTAATCCTTGTACCAATTTATACTTTGTGACCGATGAGATAAGACAGAAGCAATGATCTACAGCGGGAAACTAACACTTTTATACTATTTATAGCATTTGTAAGTCAAACAAATAATCAATTAATTAAATTCTAATGTGGGAAATTAAAAATCAAGAGCAATCTCTTCTTTAGAAGTGGACATAACTTTACATGACAGTGAATGAACAATGTATTTTCCTGCATATCATTCAACACACCACAGTCACTTAAATTATACAGAAAAATAATAGAGCCAAAATAAAAGATAGCAGCAGTTGTATAAATTCAAATTTGTTGTGATAAATGTGGATAATACAAGCTCCTTTTGTTGTGTTTTGCATGCAATGTTACTCAGACATTTTGCTCAGCAATCCTTTTCCTCCAGGTATGCAAACCTGTGCCGGTTAATTAAGAATAATATTATTCAGTATTCCCTATGTGACAGACAAATGCGCCAAACAGATTCACTTGAAATGACTGCGCTGCAATCTCGTGGTGCATTAGGGCTGTTTGAATGCAGAGCGTGTTTGCAGACACTCAAGAGTCCCTCATAATAGTTTCTCCTCTGTTCTTCTTCCTCTTGGGCCTGACTGTAGCGGCACCAGTTACACCCTGTTACACATAAAAATAAAAACATGTGTCTTTATTCCTTGGTGGGAGTTTTAGTTACATTTATAACTCTGAGCTTTTTTTGTTTATTCATGACTCCAGATAAGAAGAAAATGCACATGCTGTTTAGTAGCATCATAATAATACACTTAAACCCTTTGAAATCTTGTAGCACACCGATCGTGTGTGGGCCTGCCAAAGATAACACATCCCAGCCTTAACGTTGCTCAGCCTGTGGGCTGCTGCGGCGAAATGCTGTTACTCAGCTGGTGGTAATCTGAGGATTAATGACAGCAACTCATCTGCCAGTCATGCGGTCGCCCGACACAGATGGCAGAGAATGCACTCAAGGGACACGGACAGGGAAAAGATTTGCTCCAACGTTCTGTCATTCGCCCACTACAAAATGCTGTTGCAGGGATCTAATGTTTTCAGTCAATTACACAAGTAATACAGTCAAAGTCATTGTGAAAAAATATCTAAATATGCTAAAGAAATTGATCATCTTAATACAGTCAAAGTCATTGTGAAAAAATATCTAAATATGCTAAAGAAATTGATCATCTTCTGTTTGTGCCATCCATCTGTCAAACCATTATTCGTTTATTGACTGCCTCCAAAGCAACATTCTGCTGTCACCGATGCGATCGGCATCCTATTGATTTTCAGTGGCCACACAAATGCACTTATATTCAGTTTGGAGGTAAAGAAAAGATGATCCTAACCATAGCCTTTGCACTGCCTCTGGCTACACACACACACACACACACACACGCACACACTATCTGTGTTGTTTCTTCTTCAGAAGGCACGAGTCACCAGGAATTATTTCAAGGGAAAGGCAGTTTGGGAAATTAAATTCTTCTGGAAGAAAACAGTCATTTCTGATTTATAATTATAACCCCCCCCCTCCCCCGTGTCCAACCAGGTGGTGGGTCCCCCGGCTGCAGGTGCCTTTCGGGAGCGACCTACCAAAGCAACCAACTTCCGCAAGTTTTACGAACGTGGAGACTTTCCAATGGCATTGATGCATGACAGCAGAGGAAACCGCATTGCCTGGAAGGTAAGAGTGCTGCCCTTTGATAACCACTGCCTTTTCTTTCACACGCTATTAATAAATGGCCTTCGCTTCTAGATTTGCCATCAGGGGTTGTAGTTGTCGGTGCTCTCAAGTCTCAATACCCTGAAATAACCTTTAGGAACAAAGCTTCAGCTGCAGCAAAAACTATTGGGACCTAATTAAAAGCTTCCAGAGCAACAAAAAAAACCCCCAAACAAACAAATATAAGTCACTCACAGTCAGACGGAACTCTGGGATGATCCTTATACGCAACCGAATGTCTGAATTCATCCTTACTGTCAAGTAGCTGTGGTGGTTGAATTTGAAGACTTGGTGGTAGACAAACACAATTCATCATCGTCATTATCAAGTTGCTTGATGCCGATAATGACAGTTCCTCAGTTCCTCACGTCTCCACAGGTCCAGTGAGGGCTGTTATCCTGTAGGAGGCAGTGCAGATTAGCTCGCCTGAAGGCCCCACCTGCCTCATAGCGCCAGTCGCAGCCTCTATCAATCAAAAGCTCCACATAGTCGCAGTAAAACGCGGCGAGTATTTGTATATGCATTTGTGCTTGTCCTCTATGTGTGTGTATTTCAACACACAGGCCTCCACAGAACCATTAGGCTCCCGACTGCCTCAGTGTGTGGGATGGATCCATAATCACCACATTGCTTTTTTTATTTTTTTCCAGTTTCCATTATGCTGCTGGCTATTCTATAACTTTACAGCAACCCCTGCTAATGACATTTAATCACAGTAAACAAACGACAAATGAATCAAACAAATTTCCAATTTCCTCTCTTTTTCCTATTTCAAAGAGAAGTGTGTGTGTGTGTGTGTGTGTGTGTGTGTGTGTGTGTGTGTGTGTGTGTGTGTTCAAGCTTGCGTCTGTCTTCAGGTGGAAACATTCTAAAAGCTCCCTCTTTCTTACCGTGAAATATTTATGCTAAATATTTGTCTTTGAAAATTATCATGTGTTTCTTACAGGCTATTCAAAATCAGTTCACAAATGGGATGAGGTCTATTAAAGGATGGTACTTATTAATTTCCCTTTTTTATTTGTACACGTGATGATCTTTAAAAAACATCTTCAACAAAAGAGGAGCGTATGGTTCAAGCCCTTTGTGGTTCTATGGGATCGCCCTACAGCCCATGTGGAGATGAGCTTTTTTTCATCAGACTATGTACCGGTATTTATTTTTGTTCAAAGCGGTCCATGCAGAGATGTTAGGTACTTGCCATGTGCTTCGGTTGTATGGGTTTATATGGGCCTGCAGTGCAGCAGGGAGTGCAAACATGAGGGGGGTAGAGGGGGCTGCCATATGTTGACACTAAGAAGCCCTCAGGGCACAGGTTCTAGACTGTGGCTCAGGATCAGCCCCGGTCTGAGAGCTCAGTCCCCTAGCAAATAGAAAGTTGGAAAGAAAAATAAAGGGTGTGTTGATCTGGAGTACTTAAGCATACAGTGAGTGTGTGTGTGTGTGTGTGTGTGCGCACTGTATTAGTGTGTTAGTTTGACTGCCTGCTTTAATGAGAATTTGTATTCAAATCAGGAGTTCTCCCGATGATGGCAGTGCCCATGCATGTTTGTGCAGCAGCATGCAGCTGATAGAAGCCTGAACAGAATTACAGGCCTGATTGATTGATCGATCGATCATTACGACCACGTTCTGGTCCTGATGCACCCATCGTGGGAGAACACTGAGCACATCCAGAGTGAATGTAAAACGCTGGAGGATTTCCTGGGACTGTGTTGAATTGACTGTGCTGCTGAGTAATTGAGGAGATGCTAGCATGCAGCTTTAAATAGCCTTTGACGTGTTTTGTCAACGTATCATACATCGTTAGCAAATGCAATTTGTTAGCAGAAGCAAAGCGAAACCTTCATTAGTGAAATTTAAAACCAACATCCACCCGTGCCTCGGTTTAGGTGTGCCTTTTCATTCAATTTGATTTGCTCCGTCTCCTAATTTAACAGTTTGCACCCATCATACTGGTCATAATGACCATAAAAACTTTAGATGGAATTTTTCTTTTGTTTTGGAATATGTTCCACTATTATCTTATAGATTAGATTTGTTTCGCATGAGAAAATATTTGATTAAAACAAAATTATATATTTCTTATTCAAGAGATTGCACTACTATCGAGCATATATCATGGATAAATCAGACATTTACACTTCTGTAGGCTTTGCTGTCTGTTTCTTTATTTTTCATTTCCATTAATTAGCTTTACATCCACAGAATTACAATTACAAATAATTATATTATTTTCATGTAATTTTGGCATTTATTATAATACAAAATAACTACCAACAACACACACAGGAATGAATAATTGTATATGTTTTCTATTGCTTTTGTTTTACGTGCCGCTGTTCCATAGTGGACAATCTCTTCAGCAGCGGCGTGACTCCGGTAGGACCTGGAAGCGCTACTGAGCTGGCTGCATTGTGTCTCTTCAAAAAAAGATAAGTCAAAAAAAGTCAAAAATAGGTTATCTAGCTTTTCTCCATTCTGTGAAAAGGCTTGGTGGTCCAGCTAGAAACCTCTTGTGGTCTGGATGTGGCCCGTGGAGCACTAATTGGTGCCCCGTGCTCTGGATTAAGAGGAAGAATGTGTAGTACGCAAGTGTGGTCTAAATAACAACAAATTATCAGTCTAAGGACATCTGAGTGTCTGTACTTGTGTGCTGGTGTATGTGTTGCTTTATAGTGTGTGTTTGAGCCTATGCGCACAGAGAAAATGCAAGTGTGCTAAATGTCAAGGGCAAGTTGAAAAAGGAAAGGTTGTATCTGAAAGGTAATTTGGCTCTCCAGAGGTAAAAGCCTCAGCTGTAATGGCGCTCAGGTAAAAGCTTTACACGTATGGGGAACATGTGCTGCGGATAGATAAGAGGAGAGCAAGTTCCCATCCCTGTCTATGTCTATTTGTAATCCTGCGTGTTTGTGTGCTTGTGTGTGTGTGTGTGTGTGTGTGTGCATTTCTGTGTGTGTATTTGGGCCCTGCAATAAAGTAGAAGCCAAAGGCCTGGAACAGCTCCGTAATCTACTGTGGTCCTCAGTACCAAAAAAAAGGAGAGATAGCAAGAGAGGGGGAGACAAAACGAGGGGAGGAGAGAGACAGAGTCAGACAGAGAGGAGGGAGCGAAAGAGAGAGGCAGCTCCACAGGGACTCGGCAATCAGGAGACATGGCAGCCGCTTGGCTCTCAGTTATAATAGATGAGTCGAGGTCTTTTTGCGTTCCCTGTGGGCCTTGGTTTGGCTCTACAATCTCTACCCTCTGCCGTGTTATGCAGGACTACAGCCACACATCACGACGCACATCCTGCTCACATGTACTACACACACACACACACACCGCCTAAACAGCTGTATTTATTTCATTTAATTGATCAGCCATCCGCTTCATCTTGTCCCTTGATCCTCTGTTCATCTCTGTGTCTCCTGTACGCCTCAGGTTGTTGTTTTGTCCTCCTTTATAAATCCTGCCTGTCTGCTTCTGTCAGCTTCCATTCTTCCACCCCCCAACGGCTCATGTATTTAATTCCCCCCCCCCCCCTTGTCCTTATACCGGTTATGTCTTGGTGCAGAAGGAAAAGCCATTTAATAAAAATGTCAATGCAAACCTGATTTCTACTCGTCCACTGTCACTACACCGACCCGGCCATCAGAGGGGGCACATCGATGGGTTGGGGTAGAGTGGGGGGGTGCAATCAATTAATCTGATCAAGCGCTTTAGGAAATGGAGAGCGTAAGCGCTCCGAGGGGATGGATATCCATCTCCTTGGGATGATTGAATTACGCACAGAGTGAGAGTTGGAGAAGAGGGAGGGGCTGGAGAGATGAGGAGGTTAGGGTGACCGAGGATGAGAAAGCGTGTGCTTGAGAGACGCGACGGGAGTAAGCGCTGCTGGTATGAGAGGATGAAAGATTAAGAGATGGGGAAGGAAAAAGAGCAAACGCAAAAGAGTGGTGAAAGAGAGATGAGGTCATTGCAGGAACATCAATGAAGAGGAGCCCTATTTTTCCACACCTTATGGATGACAACCCCTTCTTTTGACAGCTATATTACACAGCATGGGTCCATCCCTTTGCTTTAGAGTTAATTCACAGCTGCTCTTAACAAAAGCCTCATTTATTTTATTCTTACAGTATTAGAATGGTCCAGTAGTATGAGGGATTCTATGGCAATGGCCTGTAGTAGAATAATGTCACAGTCTAAACTGAATATGTTATAATGTCATTCTACCTACCTTGATATCTTTTCTGCACAATCCTAGTCATAGTAAGATTAGTCATAGTAAATGAGAACCAGGAGCCACCTGAGGTGTTTCTGTCATCTTTTCTTTGGAGGTTATCTATAATGACCCCCCCCTCCCCAATGGAGTGGTTGCACCAGCCAACAACAGAGAAATGGTCACATTTTATTCATGTCTTAGAAATGTCATTATTTATGAAGGTATAGCCAAAGGCACATTACCATTACCATAGCACCTTCACAACATCTGCTTGACGGCTATGCCTCACCAAGTGAGTTTCTCCATTGTTTTGTTAAGTTGTACAATATTGTGCATCATATTGCGTAGAAATGCACCGCTCCTTTCAGATGCCACACTATTGCAGAAAATAGCCCATTCTTCTTCTGCTGAATGCAAGGCATTCTTTCCTTCCTAGCCTATGTGAATCTCTTTTCTGCTGTGAGCACTTGAGCTTTGTCGGGGAACTTTTGAATAGACAGAATAAAATGGGGTTAACCATGCGCTTTCTATGGCTGCATGTCTGAAAGCTGGATGCTCTGGGGGGATAGTTTTATGTCATAAGGAAAAAGATGAAACCCAATAAGAGGGGAGAATATGAACAAGTTCCCCCGGGCATTTCTGTGAGTGGAGAGAGAGGAAAAAAGGAAGGAGGTCAGATTAGAGAAGTGGAAAAAGCACCAAGCATTCTTGCTGAAAGAAGAAAGATGAGAAGAGAAGGATGAATGGAGAAAGGAGGTGGAAAGAAAAGGCTTCCAACAAACAACACTGGCTAGCCACCAAGGCCTGTATGGACTGCCTCCCTGGAGGAAGAGAATTGTGAAACGACTGCTGGGAAGGAGCCCGATGAGCGATGCCGCTGGTGCGACTGCAAGACTGCCGTTACTGTTGTAATGGAGACATCCAGCAGAGAGAGCTTGACTGCAGTTCTTGAACCGCTGCACCACCTGCCACCATCAGCCATTATGCAAAGCAGAGGAACACCACACGAAACTGATGATGGTTGGATCAGCCTGTGGGCCTTCCATTCTTGCTATGGTATGCAAAAGATAATTGCAAAAAATAGATTTTTTGAAAGAGAAAACGGAGAATCACTGGAGAAGCTTTTATTTTTGAAAATTAATCCCCAATATATATGGTCCTTTTCCTACCATCACACTGTTACTTCCTGCACTGATCTCCAAGCTCATGCAATTCCTCTGAAGATCCACGACTGTCGAGTGGAGCTGAGATGACCTCCAACCTCGGCTCCCCTGTGCAGATGGTGACTAAAACCAATGGACACATTCGCTCATAGGAAAACACTGGAGTGTGATTCCTTGTAGGCAGATGAAAAAAAATCTGTAGGCAGCTGGGAGTGAAAAAGTGAGCCCCAAGTTTAACATTTTAGAAAGACATTCTCTATTGACATAAATGCTGCAGCATTACCTATAGGCCTCCAGCTCCACCATGAGGAATCTGGGAGTTACGTTTGATCAGGATTTGTCCTTTAATTCCCAGACTAAAAAAAAATGATCGGACTGCCTTCTTTCATATGCATAATATCTCATAAATTCAGTACATTCTGTCTGAAACAAAGGGAGAAAAATTAGAAGTAATTCAGGAGTCGTGGAGGCTCTCTGTTCGCCATTTTTCTTTCACAGTTATTAATCCAATATTCATGGTATGATAATGATCACATTTTGTACCTCGTTATACCGTGACCTCCAATCCTCTGCGTATAACTAATTGCAATCTTTCTATTACAGCTGTTGAAGTTGTCGCTGTTCCTCAGTCCGTCTCTCCTTGGGACAACGTTTGTTGTGATTTGGCACGATATCAGAGGAACTGACTTGACTTGAAATCGCAGTGAAGCACAGGCAGGATTTTGTGGAAGGGGCTGCTAAATTAGACAGAGAACAAGACAAAGAGGGACGTGGCTCGTATCCAAAGGCTACAAATGATGTCCCTGAAGGCAGCACCTACTCCAGCCACCCCCTCCCTCCCACAAAATAAGCCAGGGTTCAATTGATTGGCAGTTGTATTTGGGGGGTCCAGCTCAAGATGGAGCCTTTAATTAACTTAATGGACCGAATGCAGCTGTGTGTGAACCAAGGAGGAATAGAAATAGATAGAGGGGAAAAGAAATGAAAGCTAGTATAACGAGTAAAGCAGGATTAATGGCAGACCACCTCTACTGTCAGTCAGGATGGACAGGACGGACCCAAGGAGCGATAAAGTTGGACTAATTGGGACAATGTCCTCTCCTGTTCCCTGCATCCTACACCAGTATTTACTTTCTTCACCGATGACCCTTTCATTTCAGAGACATTCTGCATGTTTCCTCGTCGTTTTCTGATTGAGGTCAACCACCAGCAGAGTTTGGTGTCTGTGTTGATCTCAGCGGGACATCTCTGGGAGCCCCATACGCTTCTTTGATCTATAGCAATCATCCCCGAAGTACCGAATCCCAGACTGCCCGACCCCGCTTTCTGTGCAGTGCTGACCGCCCTCCACTATCTACCCACCCAGAAACATTCTCATTCCTACCCACTCATCCATTATGTCAAAGGTTAATTGGTTTGGAAATGATTCCACTCATTCGGACCATTAATGCTGTTATCATGCTTTTATTTGAAAAGAAAGAAAAACGACCCCCCTCATGCACTCAAGCCTTATTTAAAATAAGGGGGGGGGGGGGAGAAACCAATTTAATCTTCTTTTTTTCTTGCTCTGGCCCAGGCTTGTCCCCACAAGTCTTTTCTTTTAAATTATGGCAGAATTTCATTACCTTGAAAGCTTTTCTGCCCCCTCCCTTTGCCCCCCTCCCTGCCGCCAATACTTTGAATGAATCAGGACTAATGTCTTTTTTGTAACCTCAAGGTTGGAATATTTGGATCCATGGAAGTGCTCAAGGGTCCCTGTGATTAATGCACTGTACAAAGTACCTTGAAAAAAATGCGGTGGCTGATGACTACAGAGTGATCAGTTGTACATACACACACACACACACACACACACACAGATATGCAGACGCACAACTGCATCTGTAGTTGTGGATAGAGGTGCCCCTGCCCTTGATGTAGATCATGGGAGACATTCATATTCAAAGGGTTACCTAGAGGCCCCCCTCAACACCGCTACACATTGCTTTGTTTCCCAATGGGTTTTTTTGGGGGGCTTTTCTCTCTGCCGCATGTTGCGTCTTTACTTAGACAAGCATTATTGGACACAAGCTGGTTATCACTTCCCTTAGAGCTGCTTAAAGAGTGATGGATTTTCATCGGTGCGTATCAGCCCCCATTAAAAACAAATGTCCAAGTGTTCTGCAGTGCAGCAATATCGGTTGTCATTTACTTATTGTTGCGATGAACTGGCGGCTTGTCCGGGGTGTCCCCTGCCTCTCGCCCATTGACTGCTGGGATTGGCTCCAGCTTGGCCTGCGACCCGATAACGGAATAAGCGGTTAGAAAATGAAATGAAATTTACTTATTGTATTGAACACCAGCAAATGAATGAATTACCTCTAAATGTATCCAGAATATAAAAAAACAACCCAGTGGTCGATTGCTATTGTGGTCTTGATGCTTTTTGCTGACACGGCAAGAATGTCTGATGATAATGCTGTCCATGCCCTATTGATCAGATACACAGAGGCCTCTGTATTGAGGTTGTTTGCAGAGCAGCAGATGCCATCTGCACATTTGTTAATTATTTACATTCAGTTCCACAAAACTGATCGATAGTTGATTGAGCCCAGAGCTGTTGGAGACAAAAACCTTCGAAACGAAGGGATACGGTTTAAATTCAGTCAGTATTATTTTCTCATCCTACATTAAGGTGTGTATTTTTGAAATTGTGTATGTTTATATAATTCAAATGGAAGAAAGCAGTACTGTACATTGAATGGTAGTTTCCAATCTCTTGCAGCAGTAATAATCCTACATGTTGATTTATGAAGGTAAAAATAATCGCTGTTCTCTTGATTGAAGTGCCATTTAGAGTAACAGGTGGTTGACTAGAAAATTGGCTTCTAAAAATAATTGATAATAATCACCTGGTTCACACATGGCAAAGGACAAAACACTGCTATTTTACAGAGTTTTTACCAATGATAAAAATTGTATTGGGGGTTCAGAAAAAATTGTTTATCGTTAAAAATAAAATGTGCTATTTGCAACATGCTGACAGACGCTGTGATGGCAAAATTGCAGCAATCATCGGTAAGCTGTTCCTGGACCATCATCTCTGATGATGAGGCTGAGACTGCAGCTCTGTCGGCCACAGACGAATCAGCTTCAGGGATGACTGAACAAACCAGCAGCAAAAACATCTAGACAACAGATTGAGTTCAATTCAAATTCTGTCAAATTCTGGACCTCCATCAAATCATGTGAATCAGTGACTTCAAAAAAGGTCTTTGCTACATAGTTTCTACTTTCCAAGATGTTTAGCAGGGAAGATATAAATGAGACCCTTGTGTATCTGAGTTTGTATTCATTCTGCATCTGTGTGTGCTTCTGTGTCTCCCTGAATGATTGAGTGACAGGAACAGATGAATATATGTAGTGTAGCGAGCCGACAGTTGACTAATCTGTGGAGGAACAGCTCGGAGGATGGATTGAATGCGCCTCGATCTAACTGTTAATGCGACGTGTCACTCGGTACTGTACATTATAAGGAGACACTCATTTCATTGTTTCTATTTCCATTTGCCAGTTTGAGCTGCAGATGTGCCATTGTTAACGTGGCAATGACTAATCTGCCTGGGCGTTCCACCGCCACACCTCGTATTGGTTTTGGTATTCGCTTATCTCGCTCCAGCCTGTCACTGATAAGAGAAAAGGAATCCAGGGAAGCGTATGCATGGGGGAGCTGGGAAAATAAGAAAAAGGGAAAGTAAAATAGTAGTTGTAAAATGGTGGCTATATCAGAGGTGTTTCTTTCAGTATGTGGTCCAACCCAGCCCAAATCATCCCAGTTGGATCCAGGCTGGGTGACTGTGAAGGTCAAGGCATCCTTCACTCGCCTTCTTTGTCAGATAACCCTTATGTTGCCTGGAACATAAGGGTTATCTGACACACCATCACACCTCCTGCTCTAATTCTCATGGTGGGAACCACAAATGCTTATTCTATATGTTCCCCTTCTCTGTTCTTCTGAAAGACACGGTCATAAGAAACAGTCTCGGGTTTAGGCCCATCATAACAAAGCACAGATGCACAGAAAAAGGAAGACCTAAAGACATGATAAAAGCGACTACATTGTCATTGTCTTATTTCACAGAGCAGATAAACAGGCTCAGATTTGCCCTCCTCTTTTAGGGCCTCAAGCTCGAACAAAGTCTTGAGAAAAAAATAATATATTGGGAACATCAATCCTTCAGCAGCTCAAGCAGGGTAGACACTTGTGCTTTGATTTGTGTAAGTGTGTGCAAATAAAGTGCATGCACGCACATTGCACAAAGCACCAGCCTATATTTCTCATCATAAAGAGGAAGGTTCTGTAATTTGTGTTCAGATGGATGAATAATGATAGAGGCACGCAGCATGGTACCGGCCATGACTCCATCTTCAATCTGAGCCTGACCTGACCCAGCAGTATTGCTAAATCTGACTAGTTACATGACGGGTGCTCTGGCTCGCCTCGCCTCGCTGAGACAACCTCTGGTCGCAATCTGGGTGTCTCTGTCAGCCGGAGAAGCCCCCAGAATCGCTGAGGTGGTGAATTTTCCTCTCCTCCCTCCTCAATCTCTTCCTTCCACAGATCAGCATTTTGTCTTTGCTGTAACACAGTCACGTTCCCATGGACCTGAGGCTTCGTCAACACATGAAATAGTAAACTTTAGATCCCCCCTTCCCCGCCCACCCCCCCAAAAAAATCACTTCCTTACTGCCAATTAGCAGCAATCCCACTTCACAGTGTTACATTAGTTGACCTGATGCTGATAAACTGAATACAACAGGAAGGAAGGAAAGAAAAGTTTGACAAGAAATAAGAGAATTATGCGAAAGTAAGAGAATAAAACACATACACACAGAGATACACACTAACACGCACGTACGCACACAAGGACTTGATTAAGTGGTCTTTTAAATGCGCGAGTGGGTGCAATTCAGCAGCTCTTTAGTCTCAGGAGGGCCTGTCTCAATTACCCTAATGAGTCAGAGTGACTCTGGCTTCATAGGAGGGCTGTGGGAGACGAGGAGCCCTGCAAGACCATGCGCGTGCGTGTGTGTGTGTGTGTGTGAGAGAGAGGGATGCAGGATGTGGATGCTCTGTAAAGTTAAATAAAGTGTGCTGGTTTCCCCAATGCTGCTGGTCTGACACAGTGACCTCCCACTGTGCACATCACTTTCTCATCTGGGCTGTCAGAGAACAGCCGTTAACCCCATTGTGCCCTGACCCTTAGCTTTGGCTAAACCAATACATATTTTCAATAAAGGCCTAGGAGGATGCTTTTGTCACAATATGCCAGCCTTCCTCATTCATTTTTTTTTTTTGCCTTCTCAAGAATATAATCATTTTGTACCCAGTAAAGAAAAGAGAAAAAATGCATTTGAAATGTCGCAATTTTCCTTGTGCAATGCCGTTGGCTTTCCTCTTCCTGACACAAGGTAATTGAAAGTGCCACTGCGCTGTTTATTAAACCAACAAACATGTCACAAACTACCGTGGAAGCTATCGGTACAGTGTGATCATCACTATTACTCCCCTGTATCCAGCTTTCCACTTCACATGACATTCTAGTTGCAATTCAGTGCAGCCACGCAACGCCCTGTGGCCTCTCAGAAATACGTCGCTGTAAGGGCACAAGACTTTCTATCTACTTTCACTTCTTCCCTGTATAGACATTGCATTCTGGTCATTTTATCTAACGTCTGTTTCAAGTACAATACAATATCCTTTACTGCATTTAAAGAGGATACCCATTCACATATATGCTCCCAAATGCTGGGCAGATTTTCCTGTGGATTTACCAGTGGACCTTATTTTTTTTTACATTTATTTGTTCATGCTACCCAACTTGAAACATTAATGTCCTCTTCTTTTCTCAAACTTTGTTTTTACCTCCCATATGTGTTGCCCCAGACAGTGTCATAGTTGGGCCAACGTCTTCATTGATAGCCCTGTCAACGTTCACTTTCAATTGCTGCAAAACAACCAAAAACATTTGTCATTCTTTCCAGGCCACTGAGTGAAATATGACTCATCGGCTTCAGAAATGTTGAAATTGAAAAAGCGCGTGCCTTTGTCTCAAATCTCCTCCCTCCTCCGCTTTCCTTGATGCTTCCAGTCATACAGAAGAAATGGCTTCCATTTACACACTCCTAACGGCCTCTCTTAATGGCTCTTTGTGATAGAAGTTATAAATGGTAGGATTAATGTTAATCCGTCAGACGGGGGGGGGGAAGAATTCTGCACTTGAAACAGCCAATCCAAAAGGCGTAACCATCTCGCTGACTACCAGAATGCGCCTCCTCTTGTAAGGAAATAATGAAAAGTTGTATGCCAAGTCTGAGAGTGATTAAGCTCATTGCCATTAAGTTAGGTTCTGAACTGCAATACAGCCGGCAGAGCTTGGCTTTATGTGCTAAAAAGTCAATAGCCAGGAGTGCCGCGTCTCCCTTGTCAGCCCTGACGGAAGACCAACGACGAGCCCGGCTCCTATTTGTCTTCCTGAGTGAGATTTCTAATAACTGTAATGGCTGTGGCAATAAATTACCACTAGCCTGTCACAGAGAACATAGTGCAGCATTTAAATCTAACAAAGATCCCCCCCCCCCCCCCCCCTCCTTCTCTTACTTTGATTTTATTCTTAAAACGTAATCGCGCTCTCATTCCCTGAACGAGTACTGGACGTATAATTCCAAATAGCCAAAAACCAGTGGAGAGCTTACTGGACTAAATAAAATCACCGCCTCGTCTCTTTCCCCGACCCTGAAATAAAACGCATCTCTTGTAGATTTTCTATGTAAAGTGCTTCACACTATATTGCCAGTTAACTATTTGAATTATTCAGCAACGTCCTAGCGACATCGATGACCTGCCTGCCGAACTCTCACTTATAGCGAAATAACAAATTAAAGCGGATAGCCGAGATGTCATCTTACCCTTGACCTCATCATTATTTGCCCTCACACAAGCTATTGTTTTTCCATCCCCTCCCATGGCTTTGAATGCAGCTCCTCTGTGAGATGAGCGTGCTCAGTAATTGGAGCAGTGGGAGGCGATTTGCTCCCGTCCTTCCCTTCGGGAAGCTGCATTTTGCTGGTGGACAGTCCATGGAGCAATGGCATTTGTCAGACAGGGGGGGGGGCGCGATTTCATCTGTTTCCACCCGTAACTGAAAGTGAGGACGCAATGGGTGGTGATGGAGACTTTAACGCGGCTCCCAAAACTACAGGCGCATGCTACTGTACAATGGTGGCAAATACCACACACTGTGCTCAGTCTTCAAATAGTCGCGATTTACAAGTGACGCATTTCTCGACATTGTGGCACTGTGCTGATGCTGCTCCAAGACCTGCGGTTTACAGATGGATGGTAGATGCCGTGCCTTTGGGAGAGGGTGATGCGTTGAAATAAAAGCTTCCTAACATGAACGATTCGCCCCTAAGCAACAGGCGAGAGATTCCAGTCTTTTTCACTTTGGCTTGTTATTCCTGTAGCTCCCTGAGGTAACTTGTATGAGTTTCTGTTTTCACATCTTTCTGTGACTGACCAGAAAAAGAGCAGAAACACCATCCAAAGGTCAGATTTAAAGATGCTAACGTTGAAATGTAGGCATGCTTTAGTGAAGTGTACTTTTACAGTGTTCGGCGTATTCAGACCTGTTTTCAACGGCGCTCGAAACCAATCTGATCTGCTTCGCTAGCAATCAAGGCTTCTTAGCGAGGTGCCATGAAACAAAGACAGCATGCAGTGTGCAGGTGTGCAGGCATGATAAGCAAACTCTGACTTTCAAACTTCCAGCTATCTACTTACCAAAACCAATTATGTTTTCAATCCGAAGGTGCACCCTGATGCCGTTCCCTTCAGACCACAATAGCAGACAGAGGAGTTCTCAGGAAGAGCAATGGGTGGCCAGTGCTCCCCTGAATGTGGGGAATGACGAGCTGTGTTATTTGTACCCACAAATTGATGTTCTTTGTGGCCATGGGTCGGTGTAATCTGTGGGTTGGGCGGCGCAGGCATCGTGTCAGGCATGGCAGCTGTTCTGCCTTTCTTCCTACGCTGCAGTAAAGGGTTTCCTTTCAAGGAGCCGACTGCATCTCCATTCAGCTGGGCAGAATGGAGTCACTGTCGTTCGTCCTCTGATAACACTGGACTGAATGTCAGCTGAGCCTTTATATTCTCGTTGTCTGGAATTAAGAACCGTGTTAATTGTTTTATGTTTACATTTTTAAAAAGTTTAACACAATTCAGGTGCTGTGCTTTTATTTATATCCATATTTCATATTTTGGATCATTCTCTTAAGCACAGAATTCTTTGAGTAAGTAGTTTGAAAATATTTGTGTTTGTCTGTATTTAATGAAACCCTTATTTAAAGAAAGGGTCTTTATGAAATAAATGTGGTGGCTACATGAGCAATGACAATATACCTACATACTAATGTATGCTAGTTACCATTGGAGCAACTTGAAGTAATCCTCGTATATGACAATGCTTTAAGGGTGGAGCAGAGTCATTAAATGCAATCGCTGCTACTACTAAAGTTATAATGATGCACTGTGTGTGTGCAACCCCTGAACAAGATTGATCAATAAGTCACTGCAATGAAGTGGCACATCGATTACACCAATGGCAGGGCATTTACAGGTTTAATCTGTATAATGAGTGTAACCTTTTACTTTCAGCCACCTGCTTTTCTGCCCGGCATGAACCTGTCCAAGGTAGCAGGGACCAGAGAAGGGGTGGGAAGAAGACAAGACGAATGTCTGTGCACGTGCATGTTGTTGGGGGTTGGAGGTTGGGGTGGAAGGATGTGGTTGATTATCAGAGAACATGAGGATGATGATACAGAAAACGTGGGGATGACAGAAGCAAGAAGATTAAAAGTGAACAGTTTATGTGACGTTTGTGTCACAACTGTAGCGTCAGATCGCAATGCAAAGGCCGGATGATCATCATCAAGCATTTGTATGCTGGAGACAGACCACCAGTGATTAATGCATGACATGGGCAACTCAAGACTCTTCTGTCTTTAGCATTTATAGTGTGTCCTCTGCCTCTCACTTTCACAATCCCTTCCTAGCGTGCACAGCTTTTTTTCCCCTGCTCCTTCCATTGTGATAAAAGCGGCGTCCTCTCTCTGAACCACATTGATAAATGTGACTCACAACACTACTTGTTTCTTCTTGCCATAAAGTAATTGAAATACTCTCCTTTCAGTTATTTCTCACTCTGCTTACTAAAACTATATCTCAGCCATTATTACTTTTTCCGTCCTCTTTTGAAATTTAACACGACTGCCAATCAACATAGGACAAACTGCCAATTAACCTACAGGCTTATCAGCGAGACGCAGACTTGGTAAAGACGGAAGCTGAATTTGCTTTTTAGAAATGCCGTGTTTCACTCGTTACCACAAGTGTCCACATTGAGCCTTCTTTGCCTAGCTGACTCAGCAGAAAACTCAGCGTCAGATGGGATAGAGTAAAGGTATGTTGCACATCAAATGTTCGACACAGTCCCTGCAACTGGAAACTGGCCATCTTTATGATCGGGGAGGGGTACGCAGAGCCTTCATGAAAGGACTTCTCCTCATTTAAGACAATGATATTGATATTTTTGGGTGGGTTCTCTTTGGGTTATTTAAAATCATATATTTTGTCTATTTACAATCTCAGCAGATGCTACATGTCTAAATCATAGTACAACAGTTTAATGACTGATAATCTATGAGAAGCTCCACCATAATTCTCGTCTAGTGTCATTACAAAAGTGATCCATGTCAACAATGAGCAAAAACAGAAATCAGCCAGGAACGACCCTTTAAAAGATTAGGCCTATAATATGAAATGTTGTCGACCGAGTCACGGTAAATGATCTTTTCTACAGATGGTTTCAGAAAATATCTCTGGGCCATAAAGTGCTGTGAGCATGTTGTCAAGGGAATATTACTGCAGTGTTATGATGGGTTTTTATTTTGTCATCTTCATCCCCAGGGGAAGGAGCACCACTCACAACACTGCTGCATACAGAAATGCTTTGACATACGTGCTGCAATGGACACGCAGGCGAACACAGGGAAGACGATGGCGTTTCACCAGCATGTTAGGGATGGGTTCCGAGCTCGGTGCTTTGATGCGTACCGCCCACATTACGTCTGAGCTGAACAGTAGTGATTCATATTAAATCACTCAGTCAAACGGCGTCTGACGGCGCATCTGCGACGGAGAGGAGGAGGAAGGTCAGATTTGTCCAGAGTTGATAACCGTAGCGACGACTGGCTTGTGCCGTCCTATAATGCGCTCATGTTTTCCATTCTCCCAAAATTCCAGTTTGCCGATTGTATAAATGCCATATCAATATCATAAAGTAATTTTGTACCGATCACTTGAAGAGCGACGGGAAATGCAAAGGTAACTACCGGTCGGTATCAACTAATCAATTAGATAATTTAGTAAGTTGTTTGAAATGCTGACTTTGAATACAAAAGGGTGCGGTTTGGTGATTTATCATGTCAAAAGTCAATCTAACCAACCCTATATGCTGTACACACACGCACACACACACACACACACACACACACACACACACACACACACACAGCCATCATCACCTTCAGAAAGCTGAGTACCTGCAGTAGACCCAGCCAAGTTGCATGGTGTTTTCGCCAGTCCATTCCCGCCCCCCCCCCCCACACACACACACATCCCTTCCCTGCTCTCTTCCCCTCTCGTCATCTCTTTGACTCCCAAGGACAAGGAGACCCACTGTACAATGGGACACCATTTATCACTGCAGGAACAATTACTGGAGACATTTCATTGTCAGAAAATTTCAAGCCACCATCTCTCTCTCGCTCTCTATCTTCCTCATCCTGCTCTCTTCCTGTCTCCCTTTCCTGCCCTCCTGTGAGCCCTTTTTTTCCTCCTTCCTCTTCTCTGTCTCTTTGCTTGACTCCCAATGAGCTCTATTGCGGGTCAGACTCCCATTAAGCTAAAAACTCATTGCTATAGATTACAACACAGGCGGGGAGCACTGTATTCTATCTTATCTGAAGCCACTGACAGACTTTCCTTCTTCTGTTTCGAACAATGGGGGTCCTCTTTTGCCAAAGGAAATGCATGGAAAATTGCCTTTGGTACTGTCTCTGCAGCCCTGTGCTTTAATCAAGCCTTTCAGAATGGAGCAGTATGAAGACCAAGGAACAGAGTCACTCGTCCAATCACCGTTTGATCTCCCATGTGGTTGGGTCGTAGCAAAGCATTCGTTTGTTTCCTCAAATGTGTGTTTCCATGTTTGCGCAACAGCACTTTGGATAGCAAATGCTGAGTACTCATTAGTGGCTCAGTGCTGCAGGCGTCTACCATTACAGCAGGGGAATTAACCATCCATCTACAATCGCCTTGCATTGCATTTAGCTCTGGATGGATTTTGTGTTTTGCTTCCATGCTGCTTCAGCTTATTCACAAATATGTGAATCTTTCTCCTTTCTTTTTAATTTTACCACATTCATTTACACCCAATTTTTGCACCTTGTTTGTGCCACATCAGCACAAAGTAGAAACGGTCTCTGTGTTCTAATTTATCCGCTCACATAAACAATGTTATGTTTAAATTTGTAATGTTTGGGTCTGTAGCAAAGAGGGCAAACAACCTCTACCCTGGCGAGTGCTAAGCTATCCTTGAGCAATCAGAAGGTCAAGAAATTATGTACAGTTGTGTTTCAAGAGCGAGCTAGTAGAAGCACCACGAAGCATTGTTTGAGGAACTATCAGATTCTTAAAGCATCTTTTTTGCTGTGGTTCGCATTTCATAGTGTACTAATAGTGAGAAAAGTCAAATGCACATCCAGCCGTGAACTGACTGGGGTTTTTTTTTTCTTTTGAGAGAGAGTCACTTGGCTCTATGAAGCAGCTGGTTTCTGCAGCAGCCAGACACCCTTGGGGACGCTCAGATACTTCTGTGGGTCTGTCTCTGTAATAACAAAGTACCAACATGGGTTTACAAGACCCGGCACATAGAAGGATCCGTGGATGTGGTATTCCTGTGCAAGTTGGAGATTGAACCGACTGTCTGTCCTGGTGTTTACACAAAATACCACAAAAAAAACCCATAATTGAGTACAGGCTGTCTGTTCTGCTTTCAGCATCCAACACACAGTACTTTTACTCAAGTGGAAATATCCAGTGCTGTTCAGAGAAGCGGTCTTAACCTTGAGGCAAATTTAATAGTGAAGTTACCAGACGGTGAAGACTTTGTTGCAGTCCTTCCGTCCTCATAGCTCTTTTAATTTCCATCTCGGCAACTGAATCCAGGAATAGACACAAACCGCAGACAAGGCATACAGTTTAATATCACTGAGAGGCCTCGAACAGTGATTTAGAGCCACTAAATTGATGAACCACCTAATCAACTTTGCATATTTGATGTGAAGCACTCTCCAGAATGGGCTGGGCTTTCAAATGTAAATTTTGCCTGCAAACTTAAATCATTTAGTGCATTTTACTCGAAGTGTGTCTTTGACTGCCGTAAATCACAAGGTTGATGCAGCCATTAGCAAATTGGCTCTGCGGTAGATGTAAGAATGCAGGGAGAGAGAGAGAGGCAGAGGGAGCGAGTGCAGCAGCAGTCTTTTATAATCAACAGTTACAGTTTCAGACCTCGAGTAGCTAGACACTGCGGCACATGGGCACCCATAAACTTCTGGCTGTATGCATTACAACAATAAGCTTATTGATTGGCTAGCCGTGACAACAACTGGAGGGTATTGGCTCCAAGTGATGCATGCCACAATCACATTTGAAGGGTCTGGTACTCACAGCCGTCTCTGTGGGGCCATGAGATGCATGCGACAGAGTGTGTGTGTCCTTCATGCGTCACAGTTTGCAGCACACCCTCGCCGTCTGTCTCTGTTCGCCATCTCATCCCCACGCCATTTGTCTCTCTCTCTCTCTCTTACACACACACACACACACTTTTCAAGTCGCCGGCCTTTGCTTTTCTCTTTGGTTATATTTGGAGAGTTATTGTATTTGGATAAGTGCAGGCTTCAGTATGTGTACCCTTTTCAGAAACATTCATTCGACGGCATGGCTCGGGCTTTGGTGAACACAAAGAGAGAGACAAGAGGAGGAGGAATGGGGCCAATTAGAGGCCTGGAGCTAGCTCTGACTTCTGATATTGGTCAGGGCCAGTCTACGGTGTGTGTGTGTATGTGTGGGAGGAATCTCTTCAGGTTCTGCACGAGAGGTGATGAGAGAAAAAGAAAGACCATGCAAGATGTCCATTATTTCTATTTTTGTGTCCAACATTCCCGGAAGCCGGATGAAATATGAATCATTGAAATGATGGGTCATTCCCGTTTCCTCTGGAGATCAGATATGAAAGAAAAAGGTGGATTCTGTGAACTGTATGTTTAGCCTTGATATATATTGTAGGCGCCGTGAAAGCATGACATATGAGGAAACCAAATTTGCAGGATGGCCTTGCTTGACTTCCTTTAGGCTCAAATAATATAACTGAGCTTTTGATGCAAATGTTTGATGTATTTTCTATTGCATAAACAGATGAGGTCAGTTTATTAACCCGAGATTGTGTTGTTACCTTTGGGAGTACTGCTTGAGAGAGCAGTATCTTCAAAAATGACAAACTGAGAAAACATTCTTTGTGTTTTTCTGTCTGTAATTGTAAGCAACAAAAAACATAAATAAACAAATTGAAGCCCTAGTACCTCCAGAAAATGCATCAGTAGAACAACGGAACTGACAGATTAAAGTGAAGTTACCGCACTTGTGATCGGTGCAAAACATGTGAATTCTACAAAAATGACAAATACTGCAAAAAAAAGGGTCTCCCTCAGCAGAATCTCACAACAATTAACCAGAAAAGAGGACAAGCGTGGGATCGCTCTCAAGCAAACAGACATGACCGACAATCACTAAGAGCCACGGATACGGCAGCAGATGCAACAAACACTGTTAGGCTACAGAAATGAAAGAACTGCCACTTTAACAGCTGTATATAATATCAGCGCGCAGGCAGCACAGAGATAAATGGCACAAATAATACAGGCTCCACAGATGCACATTTTAATGCAAAGAGAACACACACACCAGTGTGCACACCTACTGATGCATGAATCAAATCATCATCCTTAATGAAGGAAAGAATAATTACTGTAACTGTTCCTTCAGCTGATGAAAGTATACTTTGCACATTAGATTTTTTTTCAATGATCCTTTTGGGAAAGCCCAGCTTTTACATTTGAAGCATTTCCTGTCTTCATGGTTTCGAGCAAAAAAAAAAAAAAAATAGAATTCAGGTGGGCTTCGAGCTCTTTAGATATCTGTCGTTTAAATCTCCGTTATTTGTATTATTTTTTGTCTTAAGTAATCTCTTCCAGACACACCTAATGTTATACAATAAGTCTTTAATTACCGGTATTTCTTAAACTAGGCCACTAGAATGTAAAGGAGATTAAAAGAGAAAACCATATAGAAATCATATTGCGGACATTTTTCTAATCAATTTGTACAGCCCAACTTTGAATTCTGTGCGATCAAAGTTTGGAGATCAAAAAACTCAAGTGGAAGCAGCGTTACCTAACCTCCGGCTTCAGGAAATGTTGCTCAAGCCTTGCAATTACTCCTCTGCGATGCATATAAATCTTCAATGAAGGGTTTTTAAACAGGATGACCAGCAGTGACTGTCATCTTTAAAGAAGCTCCTTTACTCTTGTGGGCGGCTGCAGCTTCCCGTTCACTTGTATGCACATCATCCTTGAATTCACACTCTATATATCTTTATATGCTTATATGTAAAATATCTTTAAAAAAAAAAACCCCACCACGTTCCTGCTAATTAACAGGACGGTAAACACAACGGCTCCCATTAGCTGTGACGGCTGCTGCATGCTTCCCCAGGCAGTTTCTTGTAGACGGGGGGGGGGGGCTCTCTGCACTGCACAATAATGCTAATTAGCCCCCTCTATTGCAAGCCCTTCATCTTCCTTCTCTGTCTTCAAAGTCAGGTAGGAGACCCTCTTCCATGGCGTCCTAAGGCCCCGGCCTATTTCTATCTGTCGGTAGTTTAATCTACCCACGCTTTTAGTTTTGAAATATTACGGGGGGCGCTCATCAGGCTTATGTCACAAAGTAAAAATGGACATGTCCTCTTGACCTTTTGATTGTCTTGATGCACCAAGTGCCAGGGCGAAGCAGAAGCAGTAAGTGGGTTTATCAGGCTTACGGTGACGAACTCATCATTGTATAAGCCGAAGACGAGGAACCGGTATAGCTATCCTTACGATCTGTGTTAAAGGCTTTGTGTGGTGTGGAACCTCTTTATTTCAGAGGAGAGCATATGACAGTAATCCGAGCTGCAAATAATAGAACACCATGTCATAAATCCTCTCAGAAAACTAAGGCAGTTAGACTCATATTTGCTCATTCTGTCACGGCGTGCACTGTTTTTCTGCTCTGCGAGGCATGTCTCCATTCTTTTTTTTTTTTTTTTGTAATAAGACTGAAACTAATAATAGTCAGCTTTAGCTCATGTTTCGACTAAGTGAAGCCTGCCCCTTACGAAGCTACAGTCAGGAACGTTATCCAGTAGCTGTCAAATTTTGTCCCTGTATTACGAAGAAGAGAGCAAAATTAACTGTGATTTAATTAAATCTGGACTGAGGGCACGGGAGGACAGAAAATTAGCAGAAAAAAGAAGAGCAGTTAATAAAGTGCCATGACTAAGTATATGTGTTTTGTTATTGTTTGGCCAGTCGTGAAATGAATTTTTTTTACCTTTGGGTGGGGAGAACAGCGGTAGGCGATGTGGCCGGCTGCTGGTCTTAGACAGGCGGGAGTTAGACATGCCAATCTGCTGACCTCTTTCAGTCTGCCAGCCTGCAGAGAGCTTCAGGGCTCCCTGCAAGTCCCCTCTGCTAATGCAGCGCTCCGGCAGAGGAGCTAATTAAAACGGGGCTAAATTAACACGTACAAATGCTAGCCTGTGTCTCCTATTTCAATCTGTTCTTTCTGTACCCCAGTGCACAAACAAACGCCATGCCATCACTCCTCCTTTCCCTTTCCTCATCACCCTATATTTCACTGAGGCTGCGTCCTGCAGGAGCATGTGTCTTATGGGTTTTATGGCAATTACACTCCTGTGCTCTCTCTCTCTCTCTCTCTCTCTGTTTTGTTTTCCATTTATGTGTTTATTTAAATGCCATTCAATGTGCGGTAATTCTATTAATTCCTGAAAAGGTCAGGGTCACAGGTGATTGGCTTTGGGCCGACTCGCTTGTAAAGCCCATAACACGAAAAGCGTTCTATACATATGGAGGGCTAATTAAATGGGGCAACGCTGCAACCTTTTAGGGAGACAATTAAAACAAAGCAAAACCTAGTAGTACTAATAAGAGGTCTGGATTTTAATCAGTTTTGCAGTATGTAGTTATACTATAATGTTCCTCTTTCTGCTCAGCGGAGATCTGAATTACATTTTTATTAATGTGCTAGGGGAGCAGAAGCTACTTGCTGATTCCAGGCCCAGAGAAACGGGTAGGTTTGTGTCAGAAAGGACATCAGATAAACCAAATGGATGGAAAAATAAACTGAGGAGCACAAAAGAAGATGATTTCTGATGTAGGTGTTAAAACTGTCTTAAAAATCATTCACTTTGCACCACCAATGTGGAGATACTCCACAACCGACACCATTAATGTGTCTGTTCGGTGATACTCGGCGTTTCAGGACACCCAACCCAGTAATATTATGCTGTTTAAAAGTCACGTATTCAACCAGAGCTGCAACCTGTTCCAGTTTTTGCCTTTATGTTTAACTAAATGAGTTTTCAGGCTCTGCCACTGTTCTTTTCCCTCCATCATCCACCTCTCTGCGGATAGTGCTGATTATGGTTAATTATGTTGATGAATGGTAGAGCTGAGGGTGCTCCATCAGCATTTTATAATCTGTCTTGTCGCTTTGCTCTTTATCGCGACGAAGCGGCGGCCGTGCAAGGAAAGTGCAAACAGTGCTGCTGCTTGGAACTCGTACATGTCAGACTTATATTCTCACTGGAACTGACAAACAATCAAGTCTCTCTTCTGAACGGTAGAAGGAATCCACATATCCATTAGATGTGATGCAAGTGGCAGTGGATGTTACTGGAGCAAAAGATCAAATGTGCACATGCGTGCTGGGAAACGGCTCACAATTCAGACAAGAAGCTCAATTTGTCCGCAAATATGGCAGCGTGTCTTTTGCCTGTTTAGTTGTGGCTCACCGAATGTAAGGTACCTTATAGTTTAAGGAGCGTTACTTATTTTTAATAGAAGCTATGACAGTTTGTTTGTTTTACTGTGAGTTAAGTAGGATAGATTTAGGGGGTTTCACTTGACACTTTAGTTGTGTAATAATACCGTAGAGGGGAAACACTGCATCTGAAATACACTATACAATATACTCTTAGCATCTCATTTTGTGCTAACAAAAACATATATTGCTAAATTATGGGTGATTGATGGGCAAGCAAGCCATGTTACACTTCTGCTGGCATTGCTCTTGAATGTGCACTTTAATATTCAAGCAGGGATTATGCCCCATCCCCAACCCGCCTCTCCTTTAATTGGCTTAGATGAATATCTAGAGAGCTAAAGCCCAGTGTAAGCCACGCAGTCAGTCGAGTGCTGTTATTGAATTTACATGAATGCTGTGGATGCTAATTGTGTGTCATAAACAACCTTTAAATCACAGCCCTGTATATGATGGATACTCTATCCACTGTGTAGTGTTTATTTAAAGAAAGCGAGGGCAAGGAAGAGGCAGTTGGTGTGAGAAAATTGCCTGAAATTCAATATGCTGTGCAATTACCATGTGTAATAGGCTGTAAAATCCTAATATCTATTCAGCCGCTTGGAAAAGGCGCAAGAAATGGCCTGACCACTTAGCCCACTTTCTCTGGCCCCTTCCTGCCTATGACAGACGGCCCTGTCTGGAGAGCAGAAAGAAATTATAAAAGCCATATTTCATTCTAAGGTGCCTCCGTGTATCCTCGTTCTTTCTGTTTAACAGACTTTCCCCCCCATTTCCTTATCCATCGGATTCCTACAGAGCCATTTTGATGATTACCTTGGGTGAATCATCAGGGGTGGTCGGGACGTTATCCCGGTGACAAAATACACTCTGTGGATGTTCTCTTGTTTTGTCACTCCGTGGAAGGACGAGCATTTTGAATCAGCTGTAAGTGAACTGGGAGTTTGGGACCTGTTGTGCTTCATATTGACATTGTTACAGCGGCATCGGCGAACGTTTAACCAGAGGTGTACAATGTAAGAGCTTCAGAAGGCAGCGGTTTCACAAATATAAAACACACATTTATGTCATGTAAAATGGAAAGCAAACAAGGATAAATAATAATTGATGATAATATTTTCAGAAAATCGCCAAATTAAATTACAGGACTATACTATAAAGCTGTGCATATTAAGAAGCTGAAATAATCTAACATTTAATGATGCACACCAGCTCAGTATTCCATTACAGAGCTGCAGTGATAAGACATCGTCCATCGGGTTCAGTCTGTCGCCATGTTCGTAATGCCTCCACCAAAGGGGGCATGTAGAGATGCCCTTCATCCATCAGTCCGTCCATCTGTTCATTCACATGTTCATAGCAGGTTTGAAATGCAATACGGATTATCCACAGCTCCTTAATGCCTGCTAACATTTTTCCCACATCTTTTCAGGGTGAGAGACACTTGGCACCTCATGTTCAAACTGATTGGAAACTTCTGCGGTCAATTTGAAAACCTTCTATTCATTTAGAATCCCTCTCTAATCCCAAAAGTCATGCAGTTTCTCAGATCAACATGTGGCCAGGTACTCGGTCTCTACACACAGAACGTATTCATTTACAACATATGGCACTGGGGTGATTGACAATGCATATTAATAAATATATGTGTGAGCTGGGATATTTCATTTTAGTCTGTTTCGATTTGAAGGGACTGTCGGGTTCAGTCCAGCCTAAAATAGTATTTTATTTAATTCCCCTTTGAGGATTCTATGTTCTTATGCCATGAAAGAGATTTATTTATAATGTAAATGAGGAGAGATACAGCACACCATATCTTTGTGTAATATAGGCATTTTATTTTTGTCAGTTTGACTTTATTATTCATTTTAAAGGCTAAAGCCAGTGTGTTGGGTTGTTTAATGTGTTTTTCTTTCGAATAGAAGTTCTTCCATTTTTAAATGATTGGTAAACTCAGTTCGGCTTAAAGAACGCTCTGTTCAATTCTCCTTTGAGGATGTTTTTAGAGACTGAAACTATTGTTTTTACAATGCAAATTTAGAGATGAAGAGGTTTTCGCATTGTTTATGCTGTAAAAAAATAATGTTGACTTCCTGGACCTCTTGCAATTTCAGTCAGCTGCCCCAGCTATTTAGGATTTGTTTTTGCAACATGAATTACAGTCATGTGTACCATTTAATTTCCTCCACACTTGCTACTACTGTACCTCTTCACCCTAATTCCTCCCTGACAAAAAATTCAATATGGGTATTTGATGATGAGGAGCACTATTTACCTTCCTCAAATCACTCTCGCTGGTGTGATACGTGACGATGCCTCCAAGGAGTGAAGGATGTGCTACTTGCTGCCTTCCTTGACTCCCACCTTTACCAAAATGCTCTACCTGGTAATTCATATCTAAGAAAAAAGAGCAGTTGCCACCCCTGCTGGTAGATTCCCGACATTCCATGGCACCCTTCCAATCTCTGACTTTGCTCCATGTGGGTCGGAGAGGCTTAAAGATACATGTCTTGTATTTCCTTTTGTAATTACATCCGCTTCACTGAAATGTTTCTTGTAGACACACACACACAACCATAATCCTTGTGCACCATCGTTGGGTAAAAGCTATTTTCTTACATCCAGAAGAACAACATTAAATGGAGGAAAGGCCTTTTGTCCTCCCAGTACATATATCATCCTTGCCATCTAATGTAATGCCACCCACCACCTGCTCTAATGGATCCCTTACCCCAGCTCTGTACCCCTCTAGTAATTTGCCTTTCTAATAGAAATGGGAATATTTAATGATTTTAGCAGACTGCTGAAGTGTAGATAAGAAATACTGTTTTTAGGAAAGTTATATCATTAATAACTCAATATTATAGTAAGGTCAAGTTATCTCTGCTTTGATTCTTGCGGCGATTATTTGCTTTAAAACACCTCTAAGCACCGCCAAATGAAACACTTCAGTTATGTTCAGTATTAGTTCCAACACTCACCCAAATCTCTGATGTAAACCGTGACGAACAGAAAATAGATTTAAAATGATCTGGATGGGATTCATTTCCGTAAAGAAGGTTGGATATTACAATATTGCACGGCCTGCGTTTCATCCCATGTAGTTCTAGTTTGTATAATCATCCTATGGATTCAGTCCTTTTCTCAAACACCTTGAGTGAAAGCGTTAAACCACGCAAACCCCATGAATATGTGCTTAAACCTGTTTCTATCTTCATATGCATCACACAAATCCATTATCATGTCTGGTCCATCAGCTACACGGATGGCCGCCACTCGTAACTCGACATCACCTGGCAAAGAGCTTTACTCTAACATCAATGTTTAATCTCACCAGAGAGGGTCAAAGATCCGCCGTATGCTGATGCACCACAAACATGTGTCCCATGCCTCTATTCCTGGCATGACTAGAGGCATATTCATGCCCCACCTGAGCGGTGGCGCCGGTAGCTCCAGAGTCCAGGCCCCCTTTGATCTGCGGGCCAGAACACAGGATAAGAGTTATCCACCGGCAACAACAAGAACATCCCATTAGGAGCTGGACATATCCTTGACAGACGCTCTTTGCCGCCGCCGCTGCTGCTGCTACGACTTTGCCCTGAAATCACGCTGCCTACTGATGCTGCTGATTCTCTATGCTTTGCCACGGTTCAGGGTGGGCATTACCGGTTCAGCATGCTCCACATAAAATCTCAGGCATGGGTTCACTTGTCGAATTTCAAATGTTGAAAATAGTTTCTCTCTGATTTATTTTTATTTAATTACAGAGTTTTCACCCTGTGGTGTTTCTGCTGGGGTTCTTGCTGATTGCCCCGGTTGAACAAGGTGCCTCTGCAGAATTAAGATTTTTGATCGAAGCATGCAACAAGAAGAATCTTATTGAATGGACACTAATTCTAAGGTCCACCTAAGGTTGTATGTTGTGACCAACTAAACAACCCTTGCTTTCGGTACCCGCTCAGTTAATATAGTGCTTGGTTTTTCGTGTCTGGGTCACTGTAGAAACATGTTGAACTTCCAGAAAGAGGGTCTTTTCCTCAAGGTAGATATAACGGGCTCATTTTAATGTATGGAAAACACACCAGTCCTTAGTTTCAGCCAGTTACACACCACTGAAAAAATAGTTCTGAACATATTAACCTTTACATTTCAAGTATGGAGAAAGTCAGATTTGCCAATCATACGGCATTGTATTTAATGTCAATAAACCGTCTTGCACACTGTAATTTGTGGAAAACACTTGTATATCTGTGTGTTTGTGTGTTTTGCACAAATAATAGGATTAGTAGGTTTCTTTTAAAGCCGCCTTGTTATCTTAAATGGACAGTATATTTGTCTTGGTCTTGATTTTAGCTTCATGCACAAAACTGCGCTCATTCATCACATGCTCATATAAACTGAACGTATATGTTTTAACATTTGTGTGGATTTACAATTTTGTGTGAAGCCAATGAGGAAAACTGTATGCAAAAAAAACCCATGCTGGTAGTCATGGTGTTTACCTGCTGATAAAACATCAGCCCTCTCATCTTTCCTCTGGCTTTGACTTGTTCAGCTCACATGAACAATCCGACTTATATCTATTTGTGTGTACAATAGGAATGAATGCTTGTGTGGACACACATGTGCCTTCTGGTTCCGTCACAAACAACCACTGATGGATGGGCCCTTTCCATTTTAAACAGGGAGAAAACACATGCCCCCAGGGACCCTTGTGTGTAGAAGTACTTTGAAGTGTCCACATTTAATTCTTCTGTATGATAAATGAGAGGAGCGCTGCAGTTGTAGCCTGTGAGGAAAAGCTCAGCTCTCTCGACGAGGGGAGCGGTAAAAAAAT
This sequence comes from Brachionichthys hirsutus, assembly GCF_040956055.1. Lineage (NCBI taxonomy): Eukaryota > Metazoa > Chordata > Actinopteri > Lophiiformes > Brachionichthyidae > Brachionichthys > Brachionichthys hirsutus. Next base: position 7,639,430 of record NC_090914.1, on the reverse strand, counting down.
CAGCTGATAAGCTGATTCTGTCTCTTGCTCCCGTTTGTTGTTCTGCTCCCTGCAGACCCCCACAGCCAGATAACAAATGCATCCTATCAATCAAACCCATCAATGGCTGGCTGCAGATTAGGGAGTGTGATTGTGGGCCTGATTGGAGGGAAAACGTTGATTTACACCTCTGTCTCTCTGACTTGATTACACTCTGCTTGTGTGGTGTCAAGCTTGTCTACGGAGCTGTAATCACTGGAAGCTAAGAGCAGAAGCTGTGGCTTCTAGGTAGACAAGACACATGGGCAATCACACCGGCAGCGGTAGCTGAAAAGCTCTTACTTAATGTCTCGATCATTGGAAATAGCTCTATCTCACAATGTGAGCGCATGCACATGCAAACTGCACATATGATGATGGCATTGAAGGGAGGCGGAGAGCATGTCTAGATCTTAAGGTAAAGACTTTTAAAATATGTCGCTAACTATTCACTGAACTGTTTTTACCATGTTTTATATGAAGAGTCAGGAAAACATGATCATTAATCACAAACAGAGCCCCCTGTGCAAAACCTTAGCTTCAATTGGTGTTTTATTTCTGGACACATTCCGGGTCCATTCCGACCAGCTGGCATGACTGTGTGCCAAATAAAATTCTTTTCATTTCATTGTGCGTGGTTGTGGTGTGGACATGTGTGAATGCGAGACGCAGGCTCACGTAAAATTCATCACTCACTGTGTCCTGTGTTTGAACTAGACTCTCTAAAAATGGTCTCATCCAGCGTGTGTTGGGTATCATTTCGATTGACACCATGTACTCTGTGAGTAATGCCTTGAATTGTGCAAACCTGCATGCTTGTTAGATGGAAACAGCTGTCAGGGGAGATAGCGATCCCTCACCCCCTCACTCCCCTCACATCCCCTCACTCATCGTTCCCCTATTCCAGTCTTGTTATTGTGACCCTAAGGAAAATCAGAATGTTATTTTTTCTTTAATATTTCTGCCTCTTAATCGCACATGCATGTGGTGACTGAGCTTTGGCAATACTGTGGATTTGGAAAAAAGATGGGATTAGGATGTAGAAATTATTCTGTATTCTTTATGCTACATGTGCAAAATATTAAAGTACAATGGGTCGTGGACGTACGACAATTGGTTCCGAGCGTTTTGTCGTATGCTGACTCGTTTTTCCGGGTCGCTACCAAAAACTAAAATATCAGGGAACAACGATGCCACAAGTTTGACTGTGATTATGCAAATCTAAAAAATAATTTGATCACAGAAAATGTTGGCCAATTAAGTTTCCGCTTTACGGGAGATTCGTTTAGCGACGAAAACATTTAGCGACTGAGTCTTTGTCGCTAAGTGTGGACCACCTGTATTCCACAGTAAAATCACAGCTTGCTGTCGATTCTATGTTGTTCCTTTTCCGGCCACAGATTTAGTTTCAGTGACTGACACGGTTCCTTAGAACAACATGCTTGCTTATTCTGTGAAGTCAGGATTACACAGATGAGTGATAGGAATTCTGATGTGGTATGCATTGCTATTTTCAGTGCTTGTTGGCTCCTGCCTTTGCACATTTTAGTGCATCTCTTTCCTGAGTGTAAATATCTCTTAGATTTATTACACTCGCTCGACATGCTATCATTAGTAAATTCTGCTTTCCCTTTGGCCTTCTACATTCATTATGCACATTTTCCGAACTGCAGAACTAATCAATGTTTGTTTGGCCACAGTGACTGTGTAATGAATGACTCATAGCATGAGTTGCACCAATGGGAAGACAGTTTCTCCCTCAAAACCTGAAATGACAGCAGCTCGTTTGCCAGCTCGTCCAAATACAGAAACCTGTACTTGTGTTAGCAGAAACCCGGTCAAGTCATTACGGCATTATCAAATAATTGAAATTGATCGATGAGATATTAGTGAAAGGGGGAAGATTGTACCCCAAGAAGCAAGAAAGTAAAGAGTCCAGTTAGGATTTAAGAGCAGGCGTCCGTCCATCCGTCCGGTCCCCGTGTGATATTCCCTCCATCCCTGGAGTCACACGTAGTCACGCATCACACACATATCATGTCCACTCACGCATATACCCGCCCCCCCATGCACACACATGCCAAATCGCATCATATTGTGTGTTTAAAGTGGCAACCTGCTGCCCCCCCCCCCCCCCCCGTGCCTGTCAGGTCTTTCTGATGCTGATGTTTAATGCACAGAGCCTAGCCTCATCTACTCTGCTGTTGCTGCCGTGCGTCTGCTGCTGTTGTAGCGTTGACCAGAGGAGACGTGCAGGTCTGTGTCCAAGGGCTAATTTCTGCTACTTAGCCAATAGTCTTTCCGTGCTCCACTCTCATTGACTTCCCAGACTCCTGGGGGGGGGGGGGGGGAGAAATTCCCATAGGCACACAAACAAACCTAGGCGGACAATCGATAGCGGATGCAAGAGTTACTGCTCGCCATAGACGCTGATTAAGATTCCTTGGTAAGGTGTGTGTCTGCATGCATGTGTGCGTTATGCAACAGCAAGACTGCATGACAGTTTTTGCTTATTGTTCCCATCCTTAAGCGCTAACTGGAATCTCAAGCCAGTCCCCGTGTGCATCTTTGATAGTTATCGATTTATAGAAATTCAAGTCAAATAATTATTTTTTCTAAACATCAATCAATATCTGAGGCTTAAAAGAAACACTCATCTAGCGTTGTGTGTCTCTATCTGCCTTCGACTGCCACTACCTAGTAAGCAATCTGCACATTAGTGTCACCTCACCCTCTCTTGCCCCTTGTTCCCACTCTGCACTCCAGCTCTGCAGGCCCATGTTTGCTTTTTGTTCTCTTCTTCAACCTGACTCACAATGGTGATCTTGGCCAAGTGCAGGAAAAGGTCAAGGTTGGCCAGCAAATTGCCTCAAAGCAATCAACCACGTCTGTCAGCACTAACGGTGTGAGCTCTCTGTCTCTGTTGCCATCTTTCCATCCCTCCATCACTCCATCTGTCCATTTATTTCTCTCATGCTATCCGTCTCGACGTTCACCTGGTGGGTAGGTTGTGCGTCGAGGAGGACCGGCGGCGGAAGAGGCAGTGGAATTCTGCCCTTCCTTGAAGTCTTGGCTCTCGGGACACAAAGGTACCGAGTACCGTGGCCTGGGTGTCATTTTAGCTCCGAGCAGTGACCCAACATGATGCTTAAGTGCACATATTCACGCAGGTGTGTGTGTGTGCGTGTGTATGGAGAGTGTGGGCTATTTGCCTCCGCACCAAATCTAGGACACAACACAAAAGGTGTTACTTGAATGCATCGGACAGTTTCCACACATTCAACCAGACGACAGCAGACGCCACACGTGACCTGTAGCCGGACGGCTGTCGGATGATGCCCATTTGTGTGCATCTTTCTGCACGTCCTTGTGAATGGTATAAACAGCTGGTGATATTTTCAGCCACAGGTTAACACCTGCCGCTGTATCATGATTTCCTCAACAGCTGGCCCCTGCTATTGTGCGTGGGTGTTGGTGGGTGAGTGAGCGAGCATGAATGTGCATACTGCAAGGGTTATAAATGGCTGCAAGAGGGAGCTTTAGCCTTAGATATTGTTCAAAGGCAAGGACAAACAAAGACGAAGGGCAGAGAATGAGAAGCAGCTTTATTGCAAGAGCTGATTTCCACAAGAACACTAGGAATGTTCTTTTGCTATAAAGGTTTATGCACTTTTATATGACTGAATGCACAGGTCAAAGTGTGAATGTGAGTGAGTTAGAGGGAGCTTTAGTAGGTAGGGAGAGACGTTCCACCGGTAAACAAAGAAGAATGTTCCAATAAATGCCCTTGAGCAAAGGACAGGAACTCTAACCTCTCCCTCCCTTTGTGGGCCTCTTTGGATAGAAAGCAGTCTGTAATATAAATGTAAATTTTTGTCCTCAGGTGGAGATTGAGAAGCTCGACTACCATCACTACCTACCTCTGTTCTTCGATGGGTTATGTGAGACCGTTCATCCGTACGACTTCTTTGCCCGTCAAGGAATCCACGACTTGCTGGATCACGGAGGCTCCAAGATCCTGCCCGTCATTCCACAGCTCATCATCCCTATCACGAGTAAGTGTGGGGGTCGATCTCACCTTTCACACATCGCACGCAAACGCCGCCTTTCCCGAGTGACCCCGTGTGAGCTGCTGTCATTTTCCCCAATCACTGTGTTTGTCTGGTAATGAGGGGGAAAATGATATTATCTTACAAGTTAATTATATATGTGAAATTTAAATAGGTGTGTCTTGATGTTCTTATTGCGTGGATCACTATCAGTGCAATTGGCAGCAATTAAAATACAACTATTCGAATAACGGCAGCAAACTGGTCCTATTTGTCTTACTTATTACGATGCATTTTACTAACCTTGGTGTAAGTGCGATTATTATGTGTGATTGACATACAAGGAATCCTCACAGTGGGAATGGAATTTCAACATTAATAATGACATCAATATTATTTCATGAATTGAAAATCAGAATGTTAAAACACACAGGAGGTGTCTTTAAAGGCATCCTTTGTTATCGTGTTTCTCAAATTAATGTAGCTTGAAAATAGATCAAAATGACAATTTTGTCAGCTATTATGAGTAAACAAAAACAATATCCATTATAAGCTACATCTATAGTTGCATATATTATTATTAATAATTACAAAGTGGAGCACCCCCCCCCCCCCCTCCCTCATGATGTTACAGCTGCAGTCAACCAAAATAGAAATACATACTTTACCAGCAATAGACTCACCTGTCTTACATTCTCCTGCTCCAACAAATTCTGACATCACCATTCAGCCAATCGTGTGACAAGTCCTAATTTGGCTTCAGTGTAATACCGTTCCTATTATTACATTAACCCTCCGCGCGACGCGTCCTTGTTTTTGGATTTGGTGCAAGACGGTGGCTCTAAATAAAAACACAATTGATAATCTGCCATGTGGCTGCATTTAAACATGCCATCGTCTCCTTACCTTTTCCTTAGAGACACACGCACACACACACACACACACACACACACACAGAGATAAGTTGAAGTGGACACACAGGTTGGAGTTGTCAAAAATAGACTTGGAATTCATACTGAAGGGAACAGAAATGGTTTCCTGTGTGCAAAACAGGAGGAGGATTAAAGCACAGGGAAGTTAGAGCGATGCAGAACTTGACTTTGTTGAACATTTTACACACACACACTGTCTTTTGTTAGGCGCCACTGCTAAGTAGAGTGTCAGCTTCAAAGTAGGAGCCTTTAAGTGGTGCCTAGTGAGCCTTGGATAGTGTTCATGGGCAGTTGTGAGTGTGTATGTGTGTGTGTGTGTGTGTGTGCAGGCGTGTGCATGAGTTTACATGAAATGTGTTCCCTGCCTATTTGCGGGTGCTGGACGTTGATGGAGGCAGAGGACACAGAGACACAATGGCACAGTGACGGACGCTGGCACCGCCTGCTACCACACCACGTGCATCACTCGGCACACATATTCAGCTAACTTACCGTGTATTTAATTACAATACAATAAAGATATTGTTTCACAGAAGGTTAGAATTGATGCTATGGACAGAGTGACAGGACCTCTCACTGACTGCGAGTGTAGTTTATAAATCAAAACCCTTCTGCAGTTTTTTTTTTGCCAATTGCCTTTAGGAAGCCAGAAAAAAAAGGTGTGGGCTATGCTTCTCATGAAAATACACACTTTGCGCTGATAATGGAATTTTAAATGGCCTGTTCCTTATTAACATCATAGTTTATTAAAAATCCAACCTGTTTTGCCATCAACAAAGAAAACCCCCCGCTGCAGAATAATTACTTTCCTACGTAGCAAAGAGGAAGAAGGGATGCGAGGAAAGAAGAAATTGGATTGTCGTCTATGCGCTAAAACGGCAAGATATATATTTTCCTCGCCTGGCGTTAATACATCTTCTATGTGGCTGGCAGGCTCTTATCTGCTGAGTGACTGAGTCACGTCAGGCCCTGGTGAATTTTGATGATGACTGCAGGTCACCCAATGAGAATGCACAATGAAGAAGGCTCTGGCTTACGTTATACCAAGGAGCTCTGCTTACAATGAACGTATTCCCACTTTAGATGACTTGTGTAAGAAAGACTGCATTATATGTGGAAAATGAAGCAAACGGAAAGTGAAATAAACAAAACCATGATTTGGAAACACTTGTAAAAGTTAATATGAGACACTGATATTTCTCTAAGTATATTACAAAACTGTTTAGCTTAATGCTATTGTGGTGTCTAGAGAAGAAAGGGTAAAATGTTACTTTAAACGTGAGAATGATTCCGAGCCATGGCTTTATTAAGCCTCAGACGATTGGCATAACATTTGTTCAGCCTTGAACTGAAAGGAGACTTTCATTCCAAATCAATTCTCCGTTATGTCTTCACAGGAACATGTCCTTCTCATCTGGGAGGTATATTTATACAATAAACGGGAACAATTCACAGCTAAACGCTTGAACTTGTCAGCCCACCTCTGAAATTTCACAGGAAACTGAATGCAAGAAAACGGCTGTTTTATTTTCATCCTGAATATGCGTCCCAGCATGAATAGCTCATTCCTATATCCAGGTTTGTCCCAACACAGGTTTTTATACCAGCATTGATATATCAGGCAATCAGCAGCCTTCTTCATTTATTTATTTAATTTCTGCAAGCATGGCCATGAATAATTGAACAGTTCCACGGTCCAAATGTCACAGCAGGGAAAATTGTTTGCGCTGGCTGGTAATTAGAATTTCATTGTTTGTTATGTAGGTTTGAAATTCCTGTCTCTCCACATTCCACGTTATCTCAGTGATGGTTGATACAGTATCTCTGCGCTCGTCTGCCTGGGGGAGACACGAAGGCAAAGATAGAGAGATGGCATGAAGCACAATGCTTTCGCTCATTCAGCATCATCTCTACCGCCGGTCCTCTCACAAACACGCACACGCACACGCACACGCACACGCACACGCACACGCACACGCACACGCACACGCACACGCACACGCACAGAATCTGTTTAAACTGGTCCCACATGCGTGCACAAAAGATCTCTCTCGCCCTTTGTCTCTTCCACCATCACTGCCTTTTGTTCTCTCCATCAGTTGTGCAGCTGTAGGACAAGTGGCCCGGTGATTGGCTCTTACTTACTCCTGCATCCCCCTTGCATTTGAAGTCACTGATTGCAAATCAAAGCCGAGCTACAATGGAACTCTTTTCAAGAGGAGCAAGAGGGGTCGAGATGTGTACATATTTTAGATGTACTACAAATTCTGCTCTGAATTACCATATAGTTGCAGATCACTCAGTATTGACTGTAGCCCTACCTGCCCGACCAGAAGACCGTTAAACCTTGACCCTGTTTTTTCTCGACGTTCACTCTTCTTTAACCTGAGTTATGTCCTGCTTTGCAGACGCCCTGAACACCAGGAACCGTAAGGTGATCTGCACCACCCTGAAAGCCTTGCAGCACCTGGTGGTGTCTGCGGACATGGTGGGCCAGGCGCTGGTCCCGTACTACAGGCAGATCCTGCCCATTTTCAACATCTTCAAGAATGTGAACAGTGAGTTCTGAAAATGAAAGCAATTGGCTGTTAATTCGAGGACAGACGGCGTGTAAGTGTGCAGCGTGACCCTCTTTTAGCAGCGCAGTCATTGTGTGAGGACATCCATTTGTGTTATCAATCATTTTTGTGCTGCTGCTGCTGCACGATGTCAGCACTGACTGTGAAAGGCGGTGGCAGCTTTGCTTGTGTGGCATGTAGCTGGCTGTCGGGTTAGAACACAGGATTTTACAGAGATGATCAGGTTCTTGAAATGCTACCTGGATGCTTCGTGCCTCTTTTAATTTGCCTTTGAGTCCAGACAGAAAGCACCCTCTTCTAAACCTCGTATTTTTTTCCCTCTGGATCAAATATATGCAGCACCTGTCCGTTCTTCATGTTTCCACTTAGACATCCGCTTGACAACGAAGCTCCTTTTTGTCCTTTCTGCTGCCAGTCAAGGTGCATTGTGCGGGGCTGCTTAGGACACTCTGTCCTTGTGCTCTGTGAAAGCCTCCACCTGGGTGACACCAGGACCTGGGGATATTGGCATCAGATAGGCAGCCCTCTTTGTGTGGCCGTGTCAAAGCACTTAGCATGGCGTGACACGATGTCGTCCTATTGAAGACTTAGAGGAGGGCCATTCTTGAATCTGGCTCTCCACACAGTCAGTAGGATGTGGAGAGGGACATTGTGGATCAATCATTTAAACACAGGCTTTAGCAGGTGAAAAAGCAAGACTTTAGTCCCTTAATCAATGTCCAATTTGAATCCCTTGTCTTTTTAATTTGCCGACATTATTTGTTGCTATTTTCTGAAGCCTGAAAAAAAGGAGGACGATTGCTGATGAAGATTGTGGAGAAAGACAAAGGATGAAAAAGAAGAGCCCGTCCTTATTAGCGCATGACCATATGCAAATCTCCTCTGTAAATTAGCTGTCAAATCAATCCCCTAAACGAGTGTGAAGCGTGCGTTCCTCTGCCGCGGCGCAGGCTCAGCAGTCGGCCAGTGAACCCTGCTAGGAATAGTTTTGTCCCTGCCGAGACGCTGCTGTGCCTGACTGTCTACCTGCCCGCCCACGTCTGTCCTCCTCTGGCGGGCATTGATTAAACCTGAGCCAACCTCTTACCTGGCAGACAATATTCCTGCTATTGACCTCTCCCAGCGAGCGACCGGACTGGGCCGGAGAGGGGGTCCGCGCATCTGCCCGGTCTGCTGCACAACAACGGTGCGTCCTGTCACACCAATTACTCGCCATGCAGTAGAGTTTCTTTCTTTTTTTACAACTTTGGTTAACAGTTAAGGTTGAGTGATGGAAATAAAGCCAACACATATTGATATTTAAATAGATAAGAAGGTGTTTCCATAAGTGCAACATTTCTTTGTAGTATTTTCTCCTATTCCTATCTGGAGCTTTCATTTTAGAGCCAACTGATGTCCTCCAACACCCACTATCTGCTAACACTGGAAGATACTGCCTCAAATGGCGAGAATAAATGTTTTTCACACACACAATGATGTGCGACCTGTAAATCTGGGAACTTCTGTCTAATATGCAGATATTTCAGGGTGTTGCACAGTCTCGCTCTCTCCCTCTGAATTTCTCCTTATTTATGTGGCTTGTTTTTTTTTGTTTTTTGTTTTTATCTATCAATGCTTTCCTTGAAGTCAATCTATTATCTAATATTGCTTATATGCACCTCCAGCTGCATCCCACACTCGTTTGGCTGTCTCAAGCAGAGCCGTGAGCAGACAGACGATCATTGTGTTTAATTCACCAGAGGACACAGAGGAGCATTTAGTTGTGTGTGGTCACACCTCCGAGACTGTAACCCACAGAGCTTGCATGGCATCCCCCTTATCTTCTGGACAACAACCAGACCCCTGTCCAGTGTGTGTCTGTATTTGTGTGACTGTGTCCTGAATAGATCTGTTGTGTCCAATGTGCAGCTGTTGACTTCAGTGTCAGCTTTTTCTCTCTGTCTCTTTCTGTTCACTGCTGTTCACGCGCGCGCGCACGTGCACACACACACACACACACACTGACAGCTTCCCTCTATCCTTGTCTCCCTAGTTGTTGGAGCTGTGAATCAATAGGCCAGCAGCCACTGCTGTAGAGTCAGGGTTATGCTAAGACATCACCAGCAGCTCATCGTAGGACAGATCCCCGAGGCTGTGTTCACACGCTCCCTCTGTGCCGTTCCCACTCTGAGACGGGGTTGTGACCTGTTAAATTGGTCCGTTTACAGGCCTTATCTTCGTCTTTTTTTCCCCCCCTGGGTCAGAGCTGAACATCTCTAAAATGGACCCTCTGATATCCGTTCAGACGGACAGAGCACTGGACCTCTGACTTTCCACGGGCCACGTGCTCAGCCTGTCTGGGACAAAGGCCTCCAAAGAAGGAACAACTCCATTGTTCCATGAGGGGGAAAAAAAGAAAAGAAGCCTGTTCGACTCCAGGAGGCCATTTTCACTACTGCCACAGTAATGTGTCATTTTGAAGCACACAATAATGAGCATTCACATCGTATCACCGTCCTTGATGTCCCCCTTTGTCTCCTCTATCAGCTCCCTTGCCTTTTGTTTGCTTTGTTCCTTTTTGCCCGTGTGTGTCGTGCGTGTGCGTGTCTATGTGGCAACGTTGCGTACAGTGTTGAAATTCCTCCAATGCGATTTGCATGGCTCTCTTGTTTTCGTCCTGTGATGAATCTTATCCCTAATGGAATGCTACAACGTTCCTTATAAAGGAGCGCTGTGCTCCCTCATTCAGCTGATTCCTCTTCTGGGCCTGAAAGTAGGGAACTCCTGTACTGTACATCATTTGAGGAAGACAAAAGGAGTTTGAGGAACTTCTCTTTTATGCCATTGGCGTAAACTCCACACGCTTCACGGACAGTTTTCTGGGGTCTTCCGTTGGGATCAGATACTAAACGTATTCCGTGGATCAGGTAACGGCCAGGCAGAACCGACTTGGACTAAATATGTTATTAATATATACAGTGTTTTTCCATGAGACTCATTCATTCAGTTCCGTAGTCGCATTGGAATCGAATTTGGTTCCAGCGCCCAAAGGTACCTTTTTCTTCTGGTATTTTACTCCCTCTGTAATAGCAGAAATGTAATTTCAGTTGTAAAAAGAAGTCATCATGTACAGTATAACGCTGACATTACTTCAAAGGAAGGCGTTGTTCAAAGTCCCGGGAGCTGCCTGAGTAACTCTGAGCACTTTACACACCTGAATAATGGCACGAAAATGATGAAACTCATGGAATATTAGCTCAGCATTGGACTAAAAATCTCATTAACTGTCTAAAGGAACATTAAAAGAAACTATAGAGGGCAGCGATCGACTTTTCCAAAGAGCGGAGCCGCTAGCATTGTGTCACATGATATATGAATTATATAATGGTATTAATATTTGTCCATAAATGCTATATTCACATTATACTGCTTTCAAGTCGAGCTGCAGACATAGTGTTCAGTGAATATAGCCCGGATTTCTCCTGCTAGTTTTCAAAAGTTTGAGGTTTCAGTCCCAGAAAATGTCATTCTCACACACACAGATGTAGTTCTCAGGTGAACGGGGCGTCACATAAGTGACCTTTCGGCCGTCCATTGAGCAAAGACGTTACACGCTGAAGCTTTGTTATATTGTCTCTTCCAGCAGGTGCTTTTCACGCTTTCCTGGCCGACTCTACGGTCTCCATTGAGTTTAAAGAAGTGTAGCATGGGTGACGGGGTCACGGGGTGACAGGGGTCACCTTGCTGTCCCCTTTTCTCTTTACAATCCAAGTTTCTCTCTCTCACCCAGAGGCATTTTTTTTAAGTACTGACATTTGCCACAGGTGGTTTAATGTGAATCCTGAGTAGATGAGTCGATAGCGCTGATGAGCTGAGCGCCCGCCACGCAGTGAGGTACACGGCTTCCGACGATGTTTCTGACATCTTGTTTTTATAAAAAAATATTTTTCTTTTTGACAGGTCTAGCCCGTTGACGTATGCGCTACATCACCGTGAAGTTGCGGCATTGTTTACAATACAAGGGATAAACAAGAGCCATTTGCACAATGCTTTTCAGATTCTATGTGGCCACACGTGCGTTGTGTGTGTGTGTGTGTGTGTGTGTGTGCATATAGTTGATGTTTGCCTGCAGGCCTCCTCTGGCATTCATTTGAGCCTGAATTGTTGTTGTTTTCCTAATGATTTTCTCTGCTTATCTGAAAGGTGTAGGTCCTTAAACTCCTATTCATCACTGACAGGCTCTCTCTCTCGCTCTCTCGCTTGCTCTCTCTCTCTCACACACACACACGCTGATACAAATATTCCTCACACACATTGTGGTGCTCTGCTTCCTTTGACCTCTTTTATCTTCCTGGTAGGAATGTGGCCAGTTATGATAAGGTCACACACGCTTGCTTTGCTCAGCCCACACGCCCACACACACACACACACACACACACACGCACACACACACACACACACGTAGAGGCTCTGATAGCGGTGGCTCTCGGTCTTCCATTCCTGGGTGACTGGTGAGGTTTTTGTCTTTGTGAGAGATGTAGTGCTGCAGCGATGCACTCTGTCTTCCCTGTGGGCCTGCTTTAGATGTGTATCACATGACACACACACACACACACACACACGCAGAGCTTTTGTTGGATGTCTCTATGAATAAAGCAGCTCAGTTATAGTTGATAGATGAGTAGAAATAAATAGGAAACTGTTTGACCACATAACCCTTCCTTGATAAAAAATAAAAAAGAGAGAGACTCGTATCTAATGCCCCCCCCCCCCAATTCTATTCCAACAGACAGCCAAGCGTATGCTAGTGTACTTAGCCACCTGTGCTCCGGGCCCACAATGCAACCTGGCGCTCTTGTTTACTGCCAGAACGCTGCGTATATGGTGTTGAAATAAATTCCTGGGGATTCCCATTCATAAACATTTGTTTTATTTAATGACCTTTTGCAGCTGCCGTTGTGAAAAATGTATTCACTGCCATGCTTCCTTTGTGTACACAGCGACACAATAGAGAGGACCATGCCTACACACACACACACACACACACACATTATCCCACGTCCCTGCATGCAATCCATCATCTCCACAGACACACAGAGCTCCTTGTCTCTGTGGACGACAGAGCACACACCTCATCCTCAGCCCCCCCCCCCCCCATCTCCTCTTCAGTGTACCGCCCTCAAACAGAAGATATCTATCTATCTATCAAGCAATCACAGACTGGCGAGACCCCTCTGCCATTAAAATGCAGAATGAGAAGGAGAAACAGACAGAAGACAGAGAGATGGAAGGAAAGGTAGCATGTGTGAGTGAGAGATGAAATCCAGGTAATGCAGAGCTTGTCTGTTCTTACGCGTTCCACCGTTAGCATGCTTCACAGCACATAATGACATTTCCTTCCACCTGAACTTTAAGAGAAGGCTGCAGAAAATAGCAGAGATATATTTTTACATCAACGCCGTCCACACCTCCCACAATCTTCCCCCCACCCCAGACTTCAGCCGCCTGTGGGCATGCCCACCTGGCTCTGTTAATTTCTATTGTCAGCAGGTCTGAGGGGGGGAGGGGGGGGAGCAGCCAATCAGATTTGAGCGCCAGCCCTTGGGTCTGCAGTCGCCGTGTGGCTCCAATTTAAAGGTCAGCTGATAAGAAGTGCATTTCATGCATAATCTGGGATGCTCTTGGGGAAGAGACACAGACTGCTCAACGATACACACGTGCACATGCGCACACACACACACACACACACACACACATTCATGCGACAGATCTATCACATCATCAGTATCTTGACGCTCTAAAACTTTTGACTGCCGTGAGGGACATGTCTCACACTTCATTTTGCCCGTGTTGCCCCTTCAGATAGAAAACATACTTTAGAGAATTCCTCAGAAGAAACTTTTCTTTGTTTTTTGTTGATTCCTCCATTAATTTATTTGTATCTTTTGCTATGTGCAGCACTTAGGGCTATTGAGCTATCCACTCTTTAAATGGCACAGCACCCTGAGGCTAGCAGTATGTTTAATTTAAAACAGTGTTTGCCATCTTGGCACAAGCAATCTGCATCTTAAACAAAGCCGCAGTGTCTCGGCACCTTGCTGGCTTCTCTCCACATCTATGCTGCTGATCATCAGTGTTAGGTTATTTCTTTGTTTGTGCTTCCATCAGTTCCTAATATCACATCATTTGGCAGAAATGTTTCTCAATGCTTTACTTAAAAGCTTTTTTTTTTTTTGTGAATCCTCCAATTTGTTCTTCGTAGGAGTTGTTCTGATTCTTAAGCGCTCTCACAGGATGCCGTGAAAGAGAAATGTGGCATTTTCTTCCCCTGCAGGGGGTCTTGTACAAATGAACAGTAGTGTTAAATGACAAATCCTGAGGCAACACAAGGTAAGCATATGGTGAATATCAAGCTTTCAGATGATCAGCCATCATTCTTATTAGTAATCTGCAGATGACCACGGTTGTATTTTTCAAATCAGACATCCACACTCTCGGCGGGGCTTCAACTCACTTTCCCTCTAATTCAAGTAAGACTCAATTAACTAATTGGATGAGTTATGAAAGTCTTTTTCCACTTTCAATCTCAATGAGATTAACACAGTCTGTAATTAATGAATTTGGGGCATGATTCACAGGATTGTTCAGTGCTCTGGGGGCCTGACATTTGTAACACAATTATGCTGTTGTTGAAAGTAGACAATGGCGTGAGATAAATTGTGTGAGCATTAGCTGCGTTTGCCAAAGACAGGTGATTGTCCCTGTCTAAATGTGGATCATCTGAGTGGGCTGTTTAGCTAATGTCGGTAATGTCAGACATCTCACAGGCAATATCTTTATGAGATATATATTTATATGCTTCCTTGTGTATGAATCTCTGTCCTTACGCACGCCTATAGTGTGTCATGACTTTCTTGTAGCGAGACGGGAGCTCTCCTGCAGCCTCTCACCACATCATCGTGTTTGACATCTCCACAGGCAGCCAGCAACAGAATGCTGGTGTGCGTGCCGCCGCGTGTCCAGCCAGCTTTAGATCACAATTCGCACCCTGTGCCAGGTTGCCTGTCAGCTTCCATAAGCAGCCACATCTTCACAACATGGCCGTCTGCTTGAAAGCAAGGTAGCCGATATTTTTGCAAAGCAAATGAGACATAGGACTTCTACAATCTCCCTTACTTGTTGCCCCCCCCCCCCCCCCCCCCCCACATGACAAGGACACGCATAATAAACAACACAGATAACTTTTTATCATCAGGATACAGTCCTACCTCCTCCTGTTCATCAGATGTTGGCAGAAACACAAGATAATGGAAGAGTAAAATAATTGAATGCAGCTAGAATAATGTTTTTTTCTTTTCTTCGTTTTTAAATTTGCATCTAAAGAGAATATGATGTTTGCAATTTTGACTGTCTTGGATTGTTAGTCGATTCCTTTGTCGGTCACAACGCCTGCACACCTGGCAATTCTGGAGTCTGACTCCTGTCTGTCTGCGCCTTTAGAAAACCAACCCCTTCACCCCCCAACCCCCATTACTGCCCCTTCTCAGTGTGTTTCCTTGATGGTGGTAATCTTATCTCCTCCATTCTCACATTGGCATGCCAGTACGCTGCAGTCACAGTCGTCACTATCGCTAATGGATGTAATTGAACACTCGCCGAACATTCTAATGCATGCTATTTCTCAAGAACCCCCGCCCCACCCCACTGACGTTTCCCAAGTCAAGTCTTGGCCCTTATCTGAACATTGTTTTGCTTGCTAATGTTTCCATCTGTTTCCACTGCTCATATTACCATCTCCATCACAAATTGTAATATATACATATATACAATATGTTGTATCCAGAGTTAAGCGCAAAAAAAGTGTTTGCTGTGGGGGGGGATATGTGGATGCTTTTTATTAAAATATGGCAACATGGATTTAGGAACATGCAAACTAGACAAATTGGAAATGCTGATTAACACATATGACAAATCTCGGGATGCATTATCAACCCAAAAATGAAATGTTAGAAATTTTTCACATGCATGCATGCACCTAAAGGTCTCTTGGAATTTTTACCTGTGCATAAAATGCTCAAAGCAGTTTAGCTTTTCAGTGCCACAACAATGCTAATGCTTGAAATTAATTGAATAAAAAAAGATTAATATTTAAATAGACTCCCGGCAATGCCCCGTATTATAATTTAAAATGCAAATTGTACATTGTTTGCATAATTAATACAATGCAACTTCATCTGTAAATGATGTTGGTGCCACACGAGTCGACTCGTATCAGGACCTGATTGTGGGTGTTTGTGCGTGTTTGTGTGTGTGTAGAAGAGCACACACTTTCTGGTGTGCAAACATTGAGAAAACTCCCACAGCACTGTCTGATTTACTCTCAGGATCTGTTCTGTCACACTGGCAGGCATGCATGGGTACACACATTTGCACACACAGTCTATGCCCTTCAGAAACAACAACATGGCTATAAATATCAATATGTCCACTTCAAGCCTGCATGTGGAATGGCCAGTATGCATCACATATAACCCATGAAAACCCCGCCAATGCTGATCATTGAACAGTTTCATTCCATTTGTTTATCAGTTTTCAATAATAACCGGTTTCTGGTGAGGACATGCACAAACTGTTCATCATAATCAGTTTAGGGCTGCAGGATTTAGCAGACAGCCTTGAATCTTGAACGAAAGGAAGACATTTAATGCTTCATCCTGCGACAGGAGCAAAATGATGAACTCTGTCTTACTTTCAGTGACAACAAAGTATTTTGCATTTTGCCTCCTCTGACTTTTCTTTTTAATTCTGTCTAGACTCATCTCTTTCTGCGTGGTTGTCAGTTTGTATACAGTGTAGCCTACACGCTAAGAGTCTTGACCTTTTTGTTCTGTACTGCACACCAGCCATAACACCGTTCTAGTGTTAACGTCACTAAGATGAATAATTCACCTGCTAGATTTGATAACGCTTATATCGTCCTCACCCCCCAAGCCCACCCCTTGGCCATCTGGGGCACTTTATAAACTCCCAAAGGATTGTGAACCCAGGATTCTTTCTCCTCCTCCCACCTCCGTTCCTCTCCGCTACCACCTCTCTTCAAATATTCAGTCAGTGTGACTGTAGTCGCACATCCCTGGCATCCCCGTGGCTTTCACTCCGTCTCATCCCTCTCCCTCTATATGTCCTGCTGCTCTTCGCAAGTCTCACTTTGCACAAAGAGGTAACAAGGAAATGGAATGAGGCCACGAGCCCCCCTCCTCCATCCATAGATGGTCTTACATTTAAAAATACTGTATCCTCTTGCTGCTTTGAAAAGAGCTTCAATGATAACCAGTTACTGTTCAGGGTGAACTCTGTCTTAGGTAGATGCGTTTCCTTTCCTTGTTATATTAACAGTTCTACTTGGATTCCAGCAGATGCCCTCAGCCGACACAGCCACACATTTTTCTGATGTTTCTTTCACAAAAAATGCACAAAGACTGAAATGCGAGATGCTCTTTGAGCGTTTTGTGTATCAGGGTTCTGTTGGCGGTCGATATGCTAGTCACTCAGGATGACGTGTAGGTTGGTGTCGAGAGTGTTGATGCGTGTGGATGTGTTCCAGGACAATTGCAGCATCCGTGTCCAAATCTTAAAGGCCACAAACCAAAACGACAGATTTTCTCAATCAGCCTTTTTCTGTAGGACCGTTGCACAATTACACAAACCGTTCCAGCTAAGTCACGACGGTTTTTGTCTTGCCTCACTGGTTTGAAATTAATATTGAGAAATCGGGTATGCAGTTGTGTCCTGGAGACCACAAGGATCCAGGACTCTTTCAGGGAGTTGTGTATATAATGTATATGTCAATGGTGGCACATGTGCACAAGCTCATAATATGAACTTGTGTCACGAGCACGAGAGTTGGCCCCGGCAGGGTCACCATCACCCTTGCCTGTTTGTCGTCACAGCTTTTGTTCCCGACAGCCTTACTATTCTGGGCAGAGAAATGTCATCGCCCCCTCGTCTGGTTTATGTGTCATGAGGAGTCGCAAGAGTCTCTGGGGCTAATTTCTAGGAGTCTGGAATGTTTTCTTATCTACCAATATTGGAAGCTAATATAAAACTTATTGTACGAGTGATTGTTTATGACAAGTTTGGACTTCCATAGCATGTGTCTGTGTTTTTTGGCTTGTTCTGTGATCCCCTCCCTTTATCTTTCTTTCTGAGCCCCTAACTATTGAAGGCAGACCAGAGGGTGGTTCATGGAAAACTGATCCGAGCACCATAAGTTATGTGCCCCCTCACCCTGCACAGTGTGATCAAGCGACCCCACCCCCCCCTCTCACTGGCAAATACAGAGAGACGTTACTTGACACTGTGTGTGCTGTGATATGTAACACACAGCTGCTTTGGAATGGCTGGAAAACAACTCATCTCCAGACTGAGACACTTGAGCCCCATTTTTGCTGTAGCATCTGTTTGGAAGGGATCTTCTCATCTCGTTTGCTTTTTTATGGGGTTCAAAAGTAGCTGTTTCTAAATGTTTTGGCACAAACTCCATTGCAGTTCACTGATTGGTCGAAGCCCAGCATGCACAGAGGATCCTGGTTATCATAAATTCAAAAGCAGTTTTCACACGGCGTCCGTCTATCCTGGGGACAATTCTGTGTGGACGGAAACCTGCAGAAAAACAGGGAAACAAGTCGAGTCACAACCACACAGTGAAAAAGCTGCTGTAGGATGTAAAGGGTTATCTATGTCCGTGCAACTTCAAATCTCTTGACTCCAAGAAGGACGCTTTCAAGAATGTAGTTGAACTGATGATGAATGCGAGCCACATAACATTGATTGGATGTAAAAAAAAAATGTAAGTCATCTTTACTTGTGACTCTCTTGATATTTTTAGGCCAACAACCCATAAAAAAGCTGCTGTGCATATTGATTAAGCCAGCGGTATCCTCACCGACAGGACAGCTCAGAATCATTCCGAGTATATAAATGATTAATGTTGTCGCAACAGCCAGAATTGATTGGGTTGCATGATAGCAAAGGAATCCATGCTCCCATGTTTGTGACAGTGTGTGTGTGTGTGTGTGTGCTCATGCTTGCAGTCACCGCAGGGTTGGCTTTTATTAAAGAGTCCCAATGAGTGAGCGTCATCATGAGCCAGCTCGGCTATTGATTATCTATAAAGAGCACTCAGTGGAGACGTGCTCTGATCCATAGATAATGCGTTTCACAGGGAGGCTCAACTTAGCCTGATTCCCAATCACCTGATTGAATCATCTCAAATTTTGTTGCGTTATTCAAATAGTTCTGGTAGCTGTCCTGCAGGCCGGAGAGTTGACGAAGCCAATCAGATCGACACATGGAGATCGTTGTCATTCGACTTGTAATTAGCAGATTGTCTTTGTATTTATGCCTTTTTCTGTAAGTATTCTGATCCTAAGCAAACTGTAACCTGATCATTGCTGTCTGAGGAGGATATCAAACAGCCAGTCATGTTTTCAATAGTGTCGATGAAGGGGAAAGCAAATCCTCCCACAGACGTCGCCTCACAAGAAGACAATTAGACAGATTAACGGACTAGTAATGAAACGGTCGTTCAATCTGAACATCTGAACAGCTCGGCCGCCGCACCAATAAGACCTCTGCATTGAAGTACCGACGGTTTGTACATGCTTCCACATAGCACTAAAAATATGATACGCATAATTTATTGCTCTTCATTTGATTTTTCAATGCTGCTGCAGCCGACCCAACAGCTGACTCATTTTTCCGCCTGCGGCTTTGAATTGCTTTGTTCCTAGGATTGCTCCAAGCTTCGCCTTTCAACAGCATTTAGTTGGTCTACGTTTGTGGAAAAGTAATTGGAAAGAGCAACCAAGCAAAGACAGACTGCATCAGTCGGGGGGGATTATAAAGTAATCCACCTACAGTTCTTGAATTTCTGCACAATTAGAGAGCCATAGCAACAGATCATACATATCAATCATTCCATAACATAAACGATGAACAGAGAGATGGTTTCCATAATGAATTCTCATGATTCCTAGGAAATCATGGTGGTATTGTATCTGTGCTTGCCTGCACTGAGCATGCTGGGAAAGCGCTGCAGCTCCACTGGGAATGGCTCAAAAACACAGACGATGCGTAAATACAGTCTGATACAGAGGTATTCTTCAGGTGGAGAGATCGAGTGATCCATTCAGATTGACGCACAGCGCCTCCTTGACAAATCACGACAGTGTATAGTGCTTTCGCAAGACACACACACACACACACACGATCGCACGTCTTGGACAGTTCATTTCAATGCAAATAAGTATTTGCCCCTCTACTGGGAGGCGAGTTTTGCATTTTCTCCTCCCTATCATATGGCAGATCTAGATTGCATAGCAAGTGCTCAGGCGGAACCAAGAAGCCTGAGCGCGCACGCCGCTCTGCTTGCTTGAACTGATTTTATTGACTTTTATGTTAGGGACGAGGCACTTGTTATTCTGCCTTGTTTGTGTTTGCACTTTGAGATGCGGTTGTGCTCATGAGATATGATTTTATTTTTATTTTTTGGCGTTGTCTTAAATGTGCTTTGGTTTAAGTTTCATATATGTCCATTATTGTTATGCTGATAGATGATACGGTCTGCTGGATACCTGCAGCATTTCAGATGAGGTGAGATTCTTCTGCCCTCCCAGTCGGCATTTGTCCGTAAAATAATTCATCTGATAGATTACAGCCAATTAAATGTGTATCGGTATCTACAATTAATTAACACGGCAACTTCTTGATAGAAGTAGGTCTGACCACGCACCGGCTATGAATGTGAAATTGACCCAAATACATCCAGATGAGTTTCCATTTTTTTGCCTCTTCTTCCCAGCCTTCATTGAACTGCACCGTCTTTCACATTGATTCCCTTTGAAATGTGAATTGCCGTGTTAGTGTGCAGAAGTTAGGTGTTTCTGTGCATGCAAAAAGCACACGTTCATGCATACATATGTGAGTTATGGTACACGTTAAAATGTGACTCTCTATACCTGTGTGTACCTCACCGCTAGTGTGTGCATGTGAGTTTAAAGCTGATGGAATGGGTTTGCAGAAGAGACGGGCAGCGGCCCTGAAGGATTGACACCATGTGACAGCAGACTGATTAGCCACCGCTATAATTTAGAGGCCTCTGTTAATGCTTTTATGTGGAAGACATTTACCGGCTGAATAGAGCAGATTCAGAAAAAAAAATGTTCTTTCAACAACATAATACGGGCAAACAACCTTTTCCCCAACTGACATGTCTTTTGCAAATGTGTGTAGGCCCCTGCCTAGCAGTTCAGTTCCCCTTCCCTTTTAGATCTGGGAGAATACTAGCAAGATCATATTTCTTCCCTGTCACCTTCTTTTTTCTCGTCCTCTCTCTTTTCTGCTCACTTTTCTTCTACCTTTACGTTGAACCTTATTTAGGAGGTTTGATGGGCGAACAGCTGACCCCTAACCCTGAATCAGGCATTAGAGGAACAGTCTGGCATCAGCCTTTATCTCACTTGGACAGGATCAGAGCAACACGGCTGGCAAAGAGGGTTTCAGGAAGGAAGATATTTAGGGTGTGACATGTTTCAGTCAGCTGTGTGTTTTCAAGAATTTGAAAGTGCCTTTTCAAACAGCGTACTACCGACTCTTTATCTTGTCAAGAGCGCTGTTTGCCTCTTCTATTCTTTTTTTTTTTTTGGAACTTTTTATTTTTTAACAAAACATCATCTGAGGCAAGACATTAATAAGCAAATAATAAAGAAAAATAATAATTCTAAATGCATTAATTTTGAGGGTCTCAAGTCGATGCACTTCTTTGGGCACCCAGAAACTCTTGTGGAAAGTTTGAAGTAGTAGAGATGAAGGGTCCTCGTGATTGGCCAGTCAGACGGACAGATTCCTCGCATTATAGTAAGATGGAGGAGGGGAGGGTGTGAGCTAGGGACACACACAAATTGACAAAAGAGGGAGAGAATGTAACTGATGAAGTGGAAAAAGAGGAAGAAGTTAAAACCAGCTGCTGTTCATGTTCTGAGCATGTGAAGAAAGTAGCTCTGTGTGTGTGCGTGCGTGCGTGCGTGTGTGTTCATGCATTTCTAAGCAATCAGAGCTCCTTGCAGCTATGTTATTTCCACAGTTGTAGAACACATTTTAAAAGATCAAAGCATTTAGCTGTGTGAGTACCGGCAACAAGCCAGCTTCTCCCCTACACACACACACGCACACACACACACACACACACACATCCTAGTTCATCCAGCCTTTACCTTGCACATCTGTGGGGTTTTACAACACAGAAGTCACCCAAACATTCCACCTGGAATTGACCGCCACCAGGTTCTGAGATAAGCTGAGCGCAGTTGAAGCCCTTCAGCTCTGGTATCCTGAGCAGCAGCCACCGCAGCAGAGTGGTATCAGCTCAACCGCAGCAGCCCCCCCCCCCCCCCCCCCCCGGGTGCACTTTGACAGAAATAATTGAGGTAGGGAGGTGGTGGGAGGTTAATGAAGCACTCCCAACACACAGCTGACCTTTCCCCAGCCCCTGCCAAATCATTGCAGCACAGTTTTTTGGACATTTTTAAATGAAAGACTTTAAATAATGTATCTAACTATAGCTCCCGGAAGGCCCTTCATTAGGGGGGGGGGTGACATCCCCCTCCCCCCCAGCTTTTCATATATATCGCCTCACATTCAGTCCAAGAATATCACTGTCAATTTATCTTTCTCCCTACTGATGACTTCAGAAGGGAAGTGAGACTCTCGCGCTTTCTCTGTGTGTGTGTGTGTGTGTGTGTGTGTGTGTGGGGGGGGGGGGGGGGGGGGGGGCATTAGCCACATTAAATATTGATCTCCAGTTTGGCCCACACCTACCTGCGCCACAACCGACTGGTATCAGAGCACAAGATGTGATTATGCTGGGGGGGAGGAGGGGCGAGTTACTGTAAATGCCTTAAAACGTTTAAAAAAAAATACTCTTTAATAGATATACGAGTATCCTTGCGTAGAATATATAAGTCAAACCCAGCACAACAAAGTCACCCTGTTGCTCGGTGGGATCATATGAGGCTTGTCATTTCACTTTAAGCACGATTCATCAGGCCTGTTTTGATGTGACATCCGTTAATGTTATACGATATCGATATTAGCAGAGATGCTATCAGATATAATGTGTGAGATACTGCAGAAGCACAGCCTTCCCAAAGTAAGTCAGTAAGTCAGTAAGGAAATATCAACTTGTCTCAGACACTTCTTATAATTTGAGTAGCGTCTATACAGTTTATTGTCTGGCCTTGTGTGATCTAAAATGATCCGTGTCTGTCAGTAGCTCTCGGCTCAACCGGAACAGAACCTCAAGGAAATCAACAATCCATATTCAGCTGTTTGACAACCATGAACAATATTTTGCATGTACAATAAAATCATTTCCTTTGTAGGTGTGTAGCAAGATATAAATGAATGTTAGAGGCGGGGGATTATTTTTCTAACTGAGTGGAAGCAGGAGTGAAAGCAAACCTGATGTGGAAGCAAATGAAGGAGATGTCAGCGACATAAGATGATTCTATGTCTCAGAACCTTTTCCATGACAACCATCTGCATGAAACTATATTATGTAAGCATATATAGAGCTTATGCATATAGCTTCAGAGCCATTCTAAATATGCTAGTCTGCTATTTTTATTATGTATTTTTCAGTGCATCCATACGGGCAGGCGAGCAGGTCAATGCACTCTTTTCTTTTTTTTTATACAAACCGTATTTTTGGTAGGGAATAGAAAGCCTTTATTGTCATGGCATAGTAGCTACACAATGAGATTAGGACATGTCACTTATTGGGTACCAGAAGGCTTCCTAAGTGCAGATATTAAACTAGATTTGCTTTGTGACTGTAGATTTGTCGCAGTGTCCACTGTGCATTTTCTTCCCAGACTTCTTTTGTGTTGTTTTGCAACTACTTTGGCCTTTTGTCGGTTGTTTGCTCATTATTACTATTCTACCATGTGGCATCGGCACCAGGAATCTTTTATCTGCCTCATTAGACGGGTACTTTTTCCTCTCCCTGAATAAATCTGTTTCTTCACCACTGCTCATCATATTTAGTGCTGCTCCTTTTCTCTGGTCTTTCTCTTGCTGCTCTCTTGCTATTTTAAAAGTTCTTTATTACCTGGAAACGAGGGCAGATTTATGCCTTTGTCCGGAACAGAGGCAGGCATGGTTTACAGCGTGCGCTGAGAGACATGAGTTGTGAGCTGCATTACTTTGCAGGGCGATTGGGACAAGAAGAGAAGGTGCATCTTTCTTGGTTGTCTGTTCGCTTGTGCTGTAGTGGATGCAGGCAGACATATTCAAGAGCGACTGCTTCATTAACTTTCAGGGTCCATGGCCGGGGTCTGTCTGTGTCTGCTGTGTCATTCACCTTGAAAGACTGCAGCTCTTGTTCTTCTCTTTTTCTGGCTCTGAGTTTATGTCTCGTTCTTTCTGTTCTCTTCTCCTTTTGAAGGTGAGGATTCTTATCAATGCCTGAAGATGCCATGAGAGATGCATTGAGTTCTGGATGAATTGCCTTGTATTAAGATTATAATTATCTTCCTGCATGGCAGACTGTAAATGAGAAATAAATGACTTATTTATGTTTGACTTGGGGAACTTTACATAACCCGTGACGGTATAATTTCAAATAATGAAGTAAAGATAAGGTGCCAATGAATGTTATGAAAAGGCAGGTTGAGTGTGCTTTGAAACTAAACACACTCGTAAAACAAACATTTAAAAAAGTAAATGACTTTATTCTCAATAATGCAACTTTTTTATCTCATCTGGTTTTACAGAGATACCTAGAGATCCATCTGATATGTACTCGCTTACTTTTTTGGTTCTATTTCATTAGCTAGGTCCCTTTATTCCAGGCAACTAAACGTTTTTTGGGTGATTTAATCTCAATTTGCACCCACCAACATTCATAAACCAGGATCGATGCACAGCACAAATGAGCGGTGTGAGGCATTTATAGATTATTTTCTTAAACCTCCAGATCTGCTCACAGATTTATGAGCCACGCCTATTAAATACTAAACATTTTTAATGATTAAGGTGTTAAAACTTGATTGACGAGTGGATCAATACTGAGCTGCTAATTGTTGAGATACTCGCTGGAGATTCTTTAGGTGCCATCTGACTGTCTGAACGACAGACGACTCTGCGTGCATTTACTGTATGCGCACTGATGTTTGTGTGTTTTGTTTGTCTGGCCCGGCCGTCCTTCTCTGCAGATGACATCCCTCCCTTCACTAGCTTGTTTGTTTAGCACAATGGCAGCCTTATATATTGCTGCTGGTGCCTCTTTTTTGTTGTTGTTGTTGTTGCCACTCACATTAAGAATTAGCTTTTTGTTAACTGACTGCTGTAAAATTTGCTAATCCCTTTATGAGGGGAGAGGGTGAGGCGGAATTTGTCAACAATTGTTTGCTAATGAATCGCGCTTGCATCATTGGTATTCATGTATTATTGTGAGTACAGTTGGGTGCATTTGTGTTGGGGAGAGAGTTTGGCTAGTTTCAACCCTGCTAGGGTCCTAGTGGACTAAGCTGCTTTTGACCGAATAAGCTCATTAGAATTCCGCGCTAATTACAACACACTCCATTTGACTGTCACCGGATGGAACGACAGGTCCCAACCGCCACCGGCTTCCCGTAGAGGCAGAGGAAGGTAGAGCGTGGAGGATAATTGCTTGGAAGATGGAGAACACAGGAGGCTGTACAAAGGAAAAGAGGCAGTATTATGATTGGCACGATGGGATGTAGAGAAAAGAAAATGGAGCGAGAGAGAGGGAGAGAGAGAGAGAGAGACTGTAGATTAGCCGGGCCGCTGTAGTGCGTTTTCTCAGACTTGTCGAGGCTAAACTGAGGGCAGCAGGGAGTGGGGCCGATATGTCAGAATCTCCCTGGCAACCAATCCTTCAGCCCACACACACACACACACTGTTGAGGCTGTGTCGGCGTGTTTGCATCCCTGTTCAGATTAAATCTAAGGCAGACATAGAAAATTTATAACGTCTCCGTTTCTCACATGTTGAAAATGGGACCGACTTTTCCTGGATCACTCTGATACTCTTCTTCTTTTTCCTTCTTCTTTCTCCCTCCATCTCCTTCCATCCCTGCCTGTTTCTCTGCACCGTGCACGTGCCCATCTAAGTATTTCTATTTGGTTTTTTTCTTCTACTAAGCACAGAGCCAGCAGATAAATTCCATCACTTGTTTCCATTAGGCGCATGTTGTTGTTCTCTGCTCTTGCTCGTACACAGATGTGCTCACTAGTGTGTTTTGTGTGATCTCCTGCACTGTCTGGGGGTAAAGAGCGCTCCCTAGGGACGCACGTTCCTCGACCGCTCTTATTCCCTTCCCTTTG
The DNA here is from genome assembly GCF_040956055.1 of Brachionichthys hirsutus. NCBI lineage: Eukaryota > Metazoa > Chordata > Actinopteri > Lophiiformes > Brachionichthyidae > Brachionichthys > Brachionichthys hirsutus. The sequence goes on along the minus strand of NC_090914.1, from coordinate 7,613,465 downwards.
TTTTTACCCCTCGCAGCGCAGCAGAACGTGAAAGGGAATTATTGGATTATGTTGATTTGTTCTCTGTCTCAATATGAAGCATCTCACTAATCCCACTGCGGTGCCATCGCCAGTCCTTCATTCACTTCAGAGCCAGCAGCGCCAGAGGCCTCACTCATTAACCAGGCTTTTATAGGAGGCAGCGATCCGTCCCTCGGGCCTCAGCCTGCGTGGAGGGGACACGGTCTGGATTGTTTACATGTCTTCTCGTGTGCTTGTCTTCCTGTATGAGCTCATGTGTATATTTGGCAGGACATGTCTTTTGCTTCGAAGATGATGTTTGTGTTTGATGTCTAGCTTACTCCAGGGCTGTGTTTGCCGCCCCCCTGGGCAGCAGCTGGTGGGTGTGCAGAACCCAGCAGAACTGAGATGAGTGGGTTAGCCCCTGGCACAGAGCTGCACCTTGGGACCAGTAGCTGCTGGCGCCAGCCATCTTTGGCACCGATTAATCTCTGGGTCCTCCAAAGGCTGAGCCCCTCGGGACAGATGCACGCTGGCAGATGTGTGCAAATTTGTGTGGCAAAACTGTTAGGATGTTACTCGTGTGTTTTGTGCTCTTGTCAAATTGCGTAACCATCAATGTGTGTGTGTGTGTGTATTAAATGTGTGATGCGTTTTCTGTCGAGAGCAGCTTGTCCTTGGAAGACGCCCTGGTAGGACGGGACAGAGACGGTGTCCTCTACTGGGATGACAGTTAATTGGACTCCCGTCAGCATTTGGCTGTCTTCCTCGCTTCTAACTTCCCTCACTGTCTTCCACAGTGGAATGCTCTCTTTGACTCTGTCTGTCCTTCCATCTTTCCACCCCCCCCCCCCCCCCCCCCCCCCCCATACTCATCCCTCCTTCTTAATGTGAGAAATAGCAGAGGAATTGATTGATGGTCGCAGCCGCGCATCTTCCCGCTCTCCTCAAATGTATTATTCTCTCAAACACTCACATGCCGATGGCCCCCTGGAGGGTTAGGTTGTCCAGCCACACACACACACACACACACACACACACCGATGTTAGATGTTGATGCATTATCACATCAAATTGATCCACACAACGTAGGGCACACGTACACACAATAACAGACAGTGTCAACTCATGCATAATGCATATTCTCAAACCGGCGTAATATGTAGTCACACACGCACATTCATTTAAGCGTACGCTGACAGAGGAATCAGGATTTGCTGGAGGACCCTGGCCTGACTCAGCGTTTCAGCTTCATGTTTAGCCGTGACATAGTTTTAACACTGAGCCGCAATGGGGCAATTTGAGCTTGCTGAGAAATACACAGCTGCTGAGGTGAAAACATTGCATCGCTCAAACAGACAACTTCTCAGGAATTTGCTCGGCAAATGAAGCAACGTTGCATCTGTTCAAGTTGAATTGATAGTAAGCTGAAATCCCACACTTTTTTTTTTTTTGCCCAGCTGGTGGGGCTTCTAGCCACAGCTTTCAGAAAGAACAACTGTGAGGGTGTGAAGGAATATCGTTGCAGTTCTTGAAAAGAGAAATAATCTGAAGCACAGTCATTATATAATCTGCACTCCATATCTGCTCATTAAAGCCACAAAAAGAAATGAACTCTATTTTGTAGTGGTCCCAAAGGTGTGCGTCACATAATTGGTCTTTTCAATTTGCCTATTTTAACATTTGAAGCTATTCTTAGATGGTTGTGATGTTATTTTGCTTACATTGAAGGTATGATCCTTTAATTTAGTCTGAAAATCGCTGCTTCGTGACTCAAAATATCCCTTCAGCCATTAAAATTGCTCTTGCCAAATCATTCCCCTCGCATTTATCACTGACCAGCTCGTCTTCCTTCAAGTCAGATTCCTGATAACTACCTTTTTATCAGCTTAAGCCTCCCTCAGATGTCGGCTTCTCAGATGTCTGCTCGAGGAACTGAGGTGAATTGAAGTTGATATGAAAATGTGTCACCCATGCTCGGTTTAAATTCTTAGTCGGTACATGCAACAATGCCGTCATCCTGTCTCCCGATTTAGGAAGACTAGTTTGAATGACAGGTGTGTTTAACTGGTGCATTACAACGCAATGCTGTACGCAATGATTAGTAGCTACCGTAAATAAATACATCAAGCATTTCAAACAGTCCAGGCCTTTCTGTTTGATTTGTAGTTTATGCAATAATCATAAACATTATAATCTCATTTCTGCACAAACATCTTATCATTAAACCCACCATTAAAGGACGGAACATAAAAGCATCATGAAAGGCTAAAGTGAAATTGTTAGATTAAGAAATATTGTTTCACTCACTCATAACAAACATCGAAAAAGAAAATTGAAAAGATCCCAATTAGTTTGCAAATTACATCAATTAAACCGCGTGGCCGTACACGACGGAAACCAAAACACCCTTAGTTCTCTTGTCAGTTTTTCATCTACACACACACACACACACAAGCCCATATTACAAAGTGCCCAGGGATGGCAGGCTTTCTCTTTTAAAAGACTGTTATGGAACGCCCCATTACAGTGCAGAAAGTTTCACCCTCAATTATATGGAGAATATATAGTAGTCAAGCTGCTAATGAAAATGGAGGAGTGTATCTACTCTAGCAAACAGCTTCCTCCGAAAGATGGGGAAGTAATCTATTCTCTTTACGAGGAGCAACACTTTTTCCCCACTGATTGCCAAACCTTTAATGAAGAACTTGCAAACCTGGGGAGGGGGGGTGTAAGGGCTTCAGACAACATATTGGATTTGACTCTAAAGTAGAAGTCAACCAAGCAGCAGGTGCATGCACTGTGTGTGTGTTTGTTTATTGTTGATGGCGTCTTCATATTTTCTCAGTGCCCTGTGTAGACGTGATTTAACCCTCATGCCCGCTTCGATTAAGGAAGACGCAAAAGATATGCAAGCAGATTCAAGCAAAATGAAGGTGGAAGCAAACGGAGCCATTGCTTATGAATGACTTTGACACCTTGTGTGTGCGCGTGTGTACGCATGTAGCCTGCCAAGTGGAACCAACTATGTTTCTGGTGTATTTATCTTGTATTTAGCTCTCATTGGAACTCTATCTTTAATGATAACTCAGCAAATTGTTGGAAACAAAATGTCAATGCCATTACTGTCACTTGTGGTTGCAGTGATGAGAGTGTGACTTCAAATCTTGGTGTTCGTGGAACATTAAACTTCCCACAAGCCAGCGAAATGCCTCAGATATAACCCATTGCCCTCGGACGTGTTTTAAAAGAGACATAATGGTGTGGTGGTTAAGTGGCCTTAAATGCCATCATTTCTCTGTATCTTCTCGAGGTCTAGTAACTAAAAAGCAGTTGAGTGTGTACGGAATTTAAAAGGAATGAAGTGGAACGCGGGAATATAAATAGCAAGAAGCAAAGAGAATGATGAAGAGACAGTGGGAAATGACAAAAAGATGACTCAAAGAGACACCACAAGGTCAAAGGAAGTGTCTTCATGGCGTCTCCCTTCCAGTTAGCCAGCCAAAGTATCAGCAAGCATGTTCCAGCGTGTCTATTGTCTAGTTGTGGATGGATGGCAGTGACGGGCAGTTCTCCTGCCGGACTCAAAGCTGGGCAACTCCTCAACTTTGCTGGTCTCATAAGCCTGGCTTTCCACACTTCCCTTTCTACCTGCAACGTCTGCCAAGCTCTCCAAGCTGGGTTCAGGATTGCTCAGCACAACACACACACTCCCAGTACACAGAGTACACACAGTACACACACACACACACAGAGAGAGAAAAGTTTTATGTAGTTTTACATCAGGATGGGAATCCGTCCTTCCCTGACAGCCGTATCACCCGAAGATGGAGGGGGGAAGCCTGCAGAAAGACGAGAGTGTGTGAATCCACATGCTGTTGCGTTTCTTTTGTGGATCTGTGCACGTTTGAACTTTTCAAGGGCAGGACAGCGAGGAGTGATCAGCCACTCTGTAAATGTCAGTGGATCTGAACAGCCCGAGCCCAGACATCCTTTTGCCGTCGCCTGCCACTCACTGTGTTTCTGTCTGGCTGTTTATTTTCCTCTCTCGTTTCCTTCCCGCTCCTCCATATCCTGTTTGCTCCCACTCTTTTATTACTGTTTGCTCCCACTCTTTTATTATTGTCTTTTACCTCAGCCTCACCATTGCCTGCAGGAAAATAGCACATTACACAATGCTGGTTTTAGCTCCTGCCTGTCTCCATCTGTTCTTCTCCCTTACTCGGATTCCTCCTCAGTTGATACCGTCATTCCCACTGCCAAGCTTTATTTCTTCTTAATGTATTAACCTACCATTATTATTGCCTCGCTGGTAATTAGATTTTTTTCTCCCATCGAAGGCTTTGTTGTTTCATTTCATTCTACAGAACCATCTTCAATTTCCTGGTGAATTATCAAGGGACGGTTACTTCATTTAATTTGTACGGAAATTAATTTGTCAATGTGAGGAATAGGATACTTGCTAATCTGGTTTGCCCAGCTTGTACTCCCCCCAGCATTAGGCCTACCCTGACTCTCTATCCAGCGTGCAGGAATACATGAGCTGGTGGAGGACAGGCAGAGTAAGAACCCAAAGACAAATGAAACAATAATAGTCAGCATTTTACGACCAAAGAGACACGGAAAAGGGGAAGTGAGAAAGACAGAGGAAGAGGATAATCACAATGCCGAGAGGTAGGGTGATAGAATGTCTGCCTTTATTGAGCAGGCCATAGTGGAACTGTTGCAGCCTGCAGGCCTTTTCTAGCCCATCTTATCATGTATTGATATTTTAGCAAATAAAGTGATTGTTCTGCATAAGTGAGGAGTTGTTTACTGCTCTTCATCCTCACAACAACACAAACGTAAAACTATTTTAGTACCAATTAAACAACTGAGATTTAACAGCTGCTGATTGATGATTATTTTTTCCACTAGCTGTTTTTAAGGGGAAACAACCTATTTTTTATCCATCCTATGCTGAGGCTTTACATTTAATGGATGGTATAACTCAGTCACAAGAGATAAACATATTGTACTTTATTTGGCAGTCTATGCTTTTGGTCATGCAATACAGATGCATAAAAACATCTATGAAGCCTGAGTTAGCTTGGACAAACTCAATTATTAAAAAAAAAAAAAACAGAATATTATGCCTCACAATTTCTCAAAAAACGAGAAATAAGAAAAAGTTGAATATTTCTGAACCCCCCTACTCAGTCCCATCCCCCGAGGCTTTCTCCACACTCCGGCAGACTGTCTGTCTGTTGTGTGTTTGTGTGAGATATGGACTTGGATGCACACTGCGCCACCGCCCACTCCACGCATTCCTCTGTAGTTTGCCCACTTCTCTTAGATGTTGAACAAATTGATTTGGCCGTTGATCATTTGAGGGACATATTTTAGAACTTTCTGACTGGCTCCTCTCCATTTCCCACTCATACCCCCCCCCCCCCCCCTGCATCTGCCTCTCTCCTACTCAAATCCATATCCAGCTGCCGCTCTGCAGAATACCGCTGAAGGAGGCCCGTGGGTCTTGTAGTTCCAGGCTCTGTCTCCGAGTCTGATTGCACTGTAGCAGAACTGCGGTGTTGCCTTTCTCCTCGGGGAACCACACAAAGTGCCCGGGCACGGCTGGGAGTCAGCGATAGGGAGACAGAGAGGATCCATCTGTAACAGAATCTTTGTTTGGAGAAAAGACAAACATTCTTCAGTTCTCTGATTGCAGTGGATGTAGTCTGAAGCAACTTTGTGTATTCAGGTTTTGTCAGTAAGCTTTGACAAGAAAGAGACAAATCTTTGCAGCAACGCATCCCACTCACACATGTTGCTTTATGCAAATGAGTGAACTCTTCCAGGCGTTGCCCTCTATTTTACCACTCTCATATAGATTTAAAGGAATTTGTACAAGGACTGAAATCCATGACCGCATAAAATCTATATCTGTATACTAATAATGAATGTTCAAGGAAAGCTTGGACACGAACTAATAAAGCATTCATCACAGGGACAGGAGCTGAGGCACGGTTGCAGGCACATTTCCATTTGTTATTAATATAAATGATCTTCTGCATGAATGAGTAATCAACTCTTCTAAGACGCTCTCATTTGTGCGAGAAAATCAAAAAAAATTCCCACAAGAGTAATCTTAAAAAGGACAAAATCCAGTTCTCAAAACTTACAAGTCATTGATTTACAATTTGGCACAATATGTTATATATGTAGGGCATTTGTTCATTGGTTCTGTCTCCATGCTAAGATTGGAAACGAAACCTCCAGGTGAGACGGTTTGCTAAGGCGTCTGTATGGTGGGCAGATGATTTAACGTGTAATTCTGTGAGGACATTCCTCTGTGATCACAGCTGGGATGGGGCAAAAAAGATATCGAGGGAGAGACGAGTGGAGGAGGCCGCCCTCGTCGGGTTGATGGGACGCGAGCCCAGGTAATAATGTGCACACAAACCTGAACACACAGACTCATCCAGCACATTGAATGTGCTGCAGGTTGTTTGAGAGTGTGAGTGTGATGCTGTCGGGTTGCTGTGGAGGCTGCAGGGCAAAGCAAGCCAAGTCTTCCTCCAGCACTAAGTCAGCCACTGATCTCATTTCTCTTCAGATGGACTCCTAACACACTCCCATCAGGGGAGAAATATATATTCCCTCCGTCTCTTTTCCTCACACATTCCTGCACCGGTGACCTTTTCACTTTAGTCATCTCCCGCTCTCCTATTTTTTCTCCGTGGCTTACTTTATTTTCTCACTCCCGTCTTCTTTTCGCTGCGTCTATATTATCCTCCTCCACCCCAATATCTTCCTCATTCTCTCACACACTCAATTTTTCTCTGTGTCGCAAATTCCCTCTCTCCTCCATCCCATCGCTTCATCCTGTGTCACACCACACACCATTACCTTTGATCAATCATGGCCAACAGGTGCTGTAAATTGTGTCCTCTGGCGACCGGCTACTGCAGCGTCTCCCACATGCATCCATTCCCTGTCCTGCCTCCACCCTTGCTCTTTGTCCTCTTCCTCACCACATACCGGCAACTCTTGCCCCAGCTTTTCAGTGAAGCAAAACTGCCCATGTCTCACTGCTCATAACTTATCCCCCCCCCTCCCCCCTCGCCATCGTGTCATATTTGCAACTTGGCTAGTCTGAGACAAATAGCGCCACAGCCAGAAAAGAGTCAAATAAATGGTCCCTTCTCTACCGGCCTAATGGTCCTGCCCTCCACTTGGCTAGGGGACAGCACAAAGCCGGGGGACTACACAGACACAGCCATCAGCCTCTAATGAGAAAAGCCTATAAGCTTCAACTAGCCATGACATGAATGCATCACACACACACACACACTTCATGTCGTCTTTCAACAATATCCCCCCCCCCCCCCAACTAGTACTGTGTGTGTGTGCGCGCGCGTGTGATTTGTGATTGTGTAGGAATCACTCTGTGATTTATGGATGTTGTGAAAGTGCATTATGGTTAAAGTAGTTCATATCCCAAAGCCCAAATCAAGTCACATACATAAATACACAAGGAGCCCGTCACCTGCAGGTGTCGGATGGATATTGGAAAATAACTGTTCAGCATATTTGAAATGCATTTCAGGAAAAGACAGCAGAATTAATAGCTCATCATAGTGTGTTGCCTTCCTTTTTATTCCTCACGACAGCATGCCGATATTCTCAAGGTAAAGGAAGATTACATGAGCACATGAGTTCCCTTGTATAATGACTTTGGGTCTTTCCTTCCCACGTAAAGTGATATTTGTCATAAATTCATCTCCTGTCTTGCTCTTTTTTATGCAGTCATGTTATCCTGGTAGATGAGTGGCTTCAATATGCCATTACAGAATCACTGATCACATCTGATTTCTTTTTTTTTTTATTAAAAGCCTGCGAGTCTAATGGGAAAATGTGCCTGAAATATGTGTGCTGTCTTTTTTTAACCCCTCGCCATTCCTTTATGAATTTTGAATGCACAATTTTAAGATGCAAATTAAAAACAGATTAATGGGTGATTTGTATAGTTATTCAGCAAGTAAGAGCAGCCTGTTAATAAATGGCTCAAGCTGTGCAGTGGCCGTTTTTTAGTTGTGTTCGTCCATTCAGGGTTTATTATTAGCTACTGGATTTGTACTGGATTTCAAATAAATCATATTCTTGTTCACATGTTTGTGGGATGTCAATCCAATCCAAGTCAGGTGGGAATGCAAAACATGATGTTCATTTGAAATAAGCCTGAATAAAAACAAAATGTAAGCTGTCTAAGGTTTGGTTCAGATGTTTTTAACATTATGTACCATCTGACTGCCTTGAAAATAAATAGTGGTCTCCTGTCTACTTGTTACTATTACAGTTAATCGCAGGTAAACGTTAAAACTCAGTGTGGAAAAAACATTATCTTAAATAAAGCTAACCAAGAAGGCCCGTCAGAGAGCATATTGCCAGTGGAATGCTCAGCTATACAGATGTCGATAATATATATTATCATCCCTGAAGTAGATACAAATGGACATGAGTTAAAATGATATGACAGTGTGAACTTGTGCAGCTGAAGCATCAGCATCCAGTTGTGTTTATACACGCACAAGAGCTGCAGGTCTAGCAAAGGTGCAACGTGCATTTCATCTAAATTCACAGGCGAGCGTATTTAGAATACCTACACCTGCATATTGCTGCCCTTTCCCAATACACAAAATCCTTTGTGAATTTTCACTGTGATTATGTCCCACTTCAACAGCATTTAATGGGTGCTTTCTAAGATCAAAGGTTTGACTATAATCCTGCTGACAGAAAACTTGGAACAGAAAACATGTACAGGAAATATCTTGTGTCAGTTCAAACTCCATGCTTGTGGCGAGACTGACAGATATGATGATTGAGACTGGGATGTCTCCATCAGCTGTGTTGTGTGCTTCCATTGCATCGCCCATACTGAACCCCTAAAGACTCGTCCATGAAACATTTCATGGACGGAAGCTTCTTTGGTCAATACAAACCACTGTGATAAACATTTAAAGGAAATAAAACCCAGTCTGGAAACTGAGTGAAAGTGAAAACGTCTCCCACCATACAACAGTCACAAGAGGACATTTCCTGAAGAGACTGATGGTGTTATTCCTACTCAAAGGATATTGCTCCAACGGAGACGGAGAACTTTACAAAATAAATCTATTCTGCTGTGTATTTATTTGAGTACAATAAGACATTTTTGTACCATCATACATGCTGACTCTGACTGTGTCCTCTGTCTGTCTCACACCGATTTGGCTCTTCCAATCGCCTTGATCATGGAGACTGTTGTCATCTCCTCTCCTCCAGCGTAATGAGTCAGTGTGTGATGTTGGATGGCTGCTGACAGTATGAGTCACATGGGGGTGGTACTGCTGTCCCAGCATATCTCAATTCCACCCCCCCCCCCGCCCCTTGCTCTATTGTCCCATCCCTCCTCTCCTCTCTCTTTCTGTCTCTCCCCCTTCTTCTGTTTGGACTGCACCTCCCCTAGTGAGTAGGGACATCTGCTAATGATAATCAACACACTGTATATGATGACACACGAGTATATAGAACCCCCACATGCACGTTTGGTCCTGTTCTGCCCCCCATAGAATCCATGATGTTTCTACCGGTCACATGTCTTGTGGTCTTTTGAGAAAAAAAAAACGATGCAAACAAATATAAAAGCTGGTGAAAAAAGGGAGAGAGCTGGCAGAAGGCATTGCATGTGCTTGTGCAACAGAGATCTGTGGTGAGGCTCGGGCGGCTGCAGGCTTTTGGGTCGTACGCCGTCTTAACCTTTGTGCAATATTTAGATTTCTAAATCACAAGTACATCTAAGACATGACTTTGAGGCAGAAAAACGTGCCCCTGGCCTCGATGACGCGGCAATTTCAGCTGACGAATTTGTGAGAAAGAATAGAAATGCTAAAGATAAAGACAGACACCTTGGTCTGTTTTATGTAAATACCACACTTAAACACTCCTGCTTAAAGAGGCCCGGGTGCTCGTAAACCTTGACAGACCCTTGGGCCGTGCCGCCGCCTGTAAAACACTGACTGTTTATGGATGCTTGTACCTGCATCCTCCCAACCATAAACACTTTTCTTTGTCCTTCCGGGATAGAGTCGATGAAGAGGAGAGGAAGAAGAAATGATTGTGTCACCTCAGCCAAAGTTTCACTAATGAAAATGAGAAAATTCTCAAATGGAAACAAAGCACATAAATATCTTGGACAATGGTGCTTACTGTGAGGATGAACCTGAAGTTGGCAAAATAATGCTTTCAGGACAAGGTTGGATAAATAAAATTAGTAGATTTTTGCTATGTATTTGCTATTTGTTGCCCCCCCCCCCCCCAGTAGCTGCTGCCTTCAGTCTAGCCATAGCCTCTTCAGTGCTCTTTCTTTCATGACTGCGGATGGACAAACATGCTGTCCTCTTGGTGCCATTGTCATTGTTGAGCCAAAGTTCTTTTAATCATACCCCCCGTGATTTTACTAGCCCCCACCATCCATAGGCATACACTCCAGCCAATTGCATTAAAGAGATAAATAACCTTCCCAAGAAAAGTGCTGCGAGGAGGCTGACTGGCTGACTGGACGCTGGAATGCTCATCATCCATTTGGTGCAGTAAGCAACAGAGAGGAGGGTGGCGGGGGGGGGGGCTTTTAGTGGAAGGTTTTTTAGGGGTGATATTGTGATTGGTAGTGGGGGGTGATGTCATGTCATCCATCTTGGGGAGCCACTTCATTAGGCTAATGGAAGGGCTGGACCGCTCACTGTTCATTCCTGTACGTGAATGTGTGTGTGTGTGTGTGTGTGTGTGTGTGTGTGTCCTTCGACTGACGGCGGTTTCCAAGGCTAAAGTGGTTATGAAGGCTAAAGCGACTTTATTAGCTCGGCACATTGCCCATCTCCGCGTATGGCCGCACTTAGCCAGTATTTTCACACAGTGGAGTAATGGCACTGTTTTTGTGAGAGGATATAATGCTGCAGCGTCTGACGAGCTAAAGCGCACCTTCTTCCATTGATGTTTAAACTACAGTCACATTGCCTTCAATGACTTGACAAAAATGTGAAGCACAAAGAGGGTACTCGCCGCGGTTGAGGGTAATATCAGTGACAGACTTTGATTTGTCTCTGACTTAAATTAGTGTGTCACTTCAAATGTTCCTCTTGTGACGAGTAAGGAGGACAAACGGAGCCGGTCTTTGAATTTGCTTCGCTGCTCGGCCTCCCCTCTCTCTCACTCTGTCAATCTACCCCCCTGGTCTTCTTCTCTCTCTCTCTCTCTCTCTCTGTCTCTCCATCTATGTCAGCTTCTCCACCTGAATCCCCTGTGATTTTCTGTCTGAGCGTGTGCCGTTTTTTACGAGCGAGCCCCGTAATTCCAGTCGTGCCTTTGTTGTCCAGGTCACTCCACCTCCATTTTATCCATTCCTTTCTTATTTTTCCGATGTGAAATGACACCTGTCTCTGCCTTTCTTGGTAACACCCTGGAGCCGATCCTGATCATGTTAACGCTTTGTCTTTTTTTTCGGTTTCCCAAAATGATGGCGCTCGTGACCTTGACTTGCTCGATTAATATCTTTCTAAATTAATTTCAGGTTTCTGAAGCCCAAGTATGAATTAGATAATATACCTAGATTGTTGCGGCGCTGTTGTCTCTAACTGCTTGTAGGTACGAAATGGCCTGTGATGAGCTGGCGACTTGTCCGTAGCGCACTCCGCCTGGACATTGGTTGGATCGACACAGATTAAGTTAAAGCTACACCTTCGTTTGAGTTCAGCGCTTTATCTTGATTTTGTAGGCTGAGGATAACAAAGTGAAAAAGATGCAGTGATTTTTGTTTTTTTTTGATTCTCAAACTTCTAATTAAATTCATCATAAGGTCCCTCCATAATGAAACGACAACATCTCCACAGGACATTAATCCGATATTACATAACTAATTATTTACACTGTTTAGAGTATATATATCTTTTATTTGTGACTCATATAGGGGGAGGTGTTAATGGAACCGTAAAGCCACACTGTGTCAAAACCTTCAATCAGCAGCCTCCATTTCCCAAGAGCCACAGTACAAATAAGTTAACTAACTTAAACTGTTGGTGTTTGTGTGTTAAGATGCGTAAACGACATTCATCTAATGTGCCTGTTTCATGGTTGTACGGACCTGCTGTCAGAGCAGGACACCAGCCAAGTTGTTCTTCTGGTACTGAAGGTCCCAAGACACCCTGCATGGGAATAAAAGTATTCCCTTCTTGTATATTTATTACTCCTGACAGCAATTAATTTGACATCCCCACATTCAAAGTTCCAGGGAATGAATGGCGTTGTGACATTTCCCGTCAAATGCAAGTCGGGGTGAGGCAACGCCGGCACTCTGATGGATTGGAGGATTGACGGAAATGAGAAGACAGGCTTTCTGATGGCTGTAAACATTCATCATCCTGATGTGATGGGAGATTGTCTTGTGAGGGTGTCTAGTATCGCCCGACTGAACCTGTGGGTCACAGGTTACAGGCAGCGTCTCAGTGGAAGGGATTATAAAATGACGTGTTTTAACTTTGATGTGTCGAAAAGCCTTTTGACCACTGACCGAATGCAGACATGTATTGCTGATTTGTTAGCATTGGGAAGTTTCATTCGTTCACCTGCATCCATGTTGCATGGCTTCACATCGCAGCGAGAGCTCTGTGTATATACGATACGTACCCTACATGCATTGGTGGGTCTTTGTCTTTCAAAGTGCAGCCCTTGTTTAGCTTGTGTGGCCTTTAACGCCTGTCCCTGGTGCAGATCGATTTTATGCCTAGCCAGCTAACCTTGAGGTAAGCTGGCCTAATGAGATCCACATCTGACGCCATTGACTCCTGACACCTGACAGGACTGCCCCCCCCCACCCAGGGGAGAGTCAGAACAAGTGGAGTGCGAAAGGCTAGGTCCTCTGGGGTGGGATGTACTCTTAAAATACTTGATCTTTCTCTAGCAATACACATGCATACTTACTAAACCAAAAAAAACAAAAACAAAATCATGTAATACAATTTGGAAGTAATTAAAAACTATCCGCCTCTCCAAGCCCCCGGTGATAAATGGATGTACCTGTGAACATAAAATTATAGGACTCTTTTGCTCAGAGCTGTGACAAGCATACTGAAGTTGATTCACTGATGCATGTATCAGGATACAATTGGATGAGATGAGGCTGGGATAACCATTATCACAGCGGTGGTAATTGAAACAATAATGGCTATGGTAACGGCTTGGAAAATAGCACTGATCCATCATCTAAGATGAGCCGTCTTTGTGCATTAATGCCATGACTAAATAGTGCAAACAGATATTGCACTCGGCCATGGCTAGGGCAAGTTGGCTAATTGGAAAAGAAATGAGCAAGATGAGAGTTTTTGTGAGGCATGGATGAGTGACTCTCTTACCGCTTCGGTGGAGCTTTGGATCCCTCCCACAGTCTGCCTGGGATTTCTAAGGGCTTGGATTTGGAGTTGTTGACTGCGAAGCGGGCCAAGCTCATCGATAGGAATCTAACAGTTTTAGCCCCCGGACAGCCAAGGAGCATCCTCAGCAGGTTCGGTCTCTGTCCCAGGCTCGTCGACTCCTTCCTGCTCCGGGTTTCTGTGTATACTGATTTGCTGATGCCCAACTTTCGCCGTGTTGAAATGGCACAGAGCTAGCGTGCACTGAGCACTGCTGGGCTGGATGAACGCGTGGAAAATGAGATCACTGACTTACAGCAAAAGGTTAGATTTCAGTGAGCATGAGCTGTTAGATAATGTCTGGTGCAGGGTTTGGGTTTTAATAAACTACTGCCGGCCTATTTATTTGGTGCTTTTCTGCTCTCCACCTCTTGTGAATATCCATGCATACACCCCCGCCAACCCACACACACACACACAAACGTATATGTGTGTGTTTATTGTGATGCGTCTAAAGCTGCAGCCCTCTTTGTGGCAAACTGTGTTAAGCTGAAATGTTGTTATTGATTACCCATGAAAGTTGAGATGGAAAAGCCCCGCTGTGTGTGTGGGTGTGTGTAGTTGTGTGTGTGTGTGTGTGTGTGTGTGTGTGTGTGTGCCGGCTGTGTCAGCCTCTGGGTTATCCATTAGGGAAGAGGCGGCTGGGAGCTTTGACGGAGGGAAATAGCAGTGTGAGGAAAGGAACAACGTTTGGGGCCAAGGTGGAAAGTAACAAAGCAATAATTCTGTAGTCGAGTACAGTTTTGAGTACTGGTACTTCACTTTAGTTACTCTGTTTGGTAAGGCTTGCTGGTTCTGCTCCAGACTGTTTATTCCATAACATTCTCCTTTGCGATGAAGATGCTGCTAGTATCGTGCATATGATGAAAACCTGCAGATGATCTAACAAAACACTGTTAATACTTCAATATTCAAGGTCACACATGCACAGTGCACACACACACACACACACACAGCACAATATTATGTCTCACTTAGCCTTCCTGCCTTTCCAGTGACAACTGTTGTTATGCACAGACACATAAATACCCCCTCTTCCCTCTGTCACACACACACACACACACACACACACACACGCCTCTCTCTCTTTATGAGAGACCTGCCTGGCGCCCAACTGTGAGGCCCCTTTAATTAGAGCCCTGCTGTTAAGCACAGGCCTCCTCCTGTGGTCAGATCCACTCTCTGCCACCTCCTCACACCTCCTCAGCCTCTGTCACACACTCACCACCACAATACCACCCTGTCTCCATCCTCGTGGCATGCAGTAGCTTCATATATCTGAATCACATGATTGTATTTAATTGGTGTCAGCGAGTTTATTTATTTAGAGACGGAAATTGCAGCATTTTCCTTTCTGTGTCTTCATGTAGTTATCAACTGTTTCCAAACAGAATATCAGAACACATAATACTTCATTCATTCTAACGAATTAACATTTAATTCATAAATACAATCCGTTGTTGAAGAAAACATTCAAAATTAACTTTATATAACCTGACAGGACTGGAAAAATTGTCCAGAATTTTTTTTTTTTACTACACTTAAGTCGCTTTAACAGCAGAGGAAACACGGACAAAAATAGGATCCCATACAAACAGCAGCTTCGCAAATTTAAGGAATGAAAACTCAACTGCTTGCATTGCACCCTTAGCTGTGCAGCCACATTTGACTTCTACCTAAGGTATTCCTGGAACTCTAGTTCCTCCTTCCCACTCATTATCTACATTCCTCTATTTCCATTTTTTAAGCAAGGCCAAGTTCCCCGTATGAAAGCCCAGGTCTCCCGCACGTTGATTTTCTCGTGCATCTGGAGGCTCTGATCAAAGACCTTTTGTATTGTGACCTATTGTGGGCCTCCTGTCTAAGCTGCTTTCATAAGGAACTCCTACCAACAGGGATAAGTTCATTTGAAGCAAAATTATGTTCAAACAGCTCTGGAATGTTGAGCTGAATTTCCCAAAGTTGCTCCAGTGTGTGTGTCACCCGGTCCCTGGCGGTGGAGGGGATTTATCCATACAAGACTCGCATTGTCGAACGCCGACCTCAGCCAGAACTGTTTAGAGGGCAGTCACAGTTCAGCTCCACGCGCCCAACGACGCCACGCTTCAAATCTACCGTCTATACAGTCAAACTAGTTCGGTGGGATTGCTGAGCGCTGCCAGCAGTTGGTGATCCTTGTCTTCAGCTTGATGTGCAAAGACAGGTTGCTTAGGAGAGGAGGTGGGGGAGGCAGGGGGGTGGGGGCTACAGCTGTTGCGTGGAGGATTGGTCTGCTGTAGCAGAAATCACAGCAGTGCCTGGGTCGGTCGGATGGATGGATGGATAGCACCTCATGTAGCAAATGTTACGTCTGTATCGGCCCTTCCTCTTCCTCTTCCTCAGAGGAACAGACAGCTGACTCCTGCTTGGTCCATTTTCCTTCTTTTTTTTTATTATAATTGTTTTGAAAGATTTCTCTGCCTGCCCAGGGTTGTGGATATTGCCAAAAGCATCGATGAAAAAAGAAAGAAAAAATGACAGGGAGGGTAGAAAAGAAGAAGATTGAGAAAGAGAAGTTATTTTGCTGAGGGACGTTTGCAGAGGCAGCTTTTAGCGTCCTGGCCCCCTCCTCCACCCTCCCCTCCCCTCTGCTCCTCCCTAAACGTACTCCGGGCTTTTTCTGCTCTTTAAATATTGAGAACCGTCATAAATTCCTCCGGCCTGTTTCTTTTGATGCTCCTGGCCTCCCATGTGCTCAGCAATAGAAATTCACTTGGAAGTTCTGAAATGCTCAGTAAAGCAACAGCAACACTTTCTTGCAGCCCCCCCCCCCCCCCCCCCCAGTAACCGGGTCTTTGCCGGTTCCCATGCCGCAACTCTTCTCCGAATCCCTGCCTCCTCTAGTCTGAAGGCCAAGCTCTCCCTCTGGGCTGGCTTGGGATGCTCATTTTCGCTCTAACGGTGGCTCTCGACAGGCCTGGCTTCTTAACCCGCGCTAACAGGCGTGTCCACACACAAACACACACTCCATGCAGCTGAAACCGACTGGAAGCTGCATGGGCCCTGCCGGTTCCTGTCACTTTGCCCTTTACTTTTCGCCGCTCTCCCTCCCCATCCACACAACGCAGCCTCCTGCATTCCCGTTCCTCGCTGATTGCTTTGCCTTTTCTTTTATTGCTCAGATGGTGCATTCTAGATGCTATTTAAGTTTCCGCTAAGAAGTAGTAAGGAGCAGACGGCTGCACTGTAGACGGGTCCAGAATAAAACACGGCCTGGGTTTAGACAGCGAGAGCTTCCTCTTAAGAGCTGCAGCTATTGTTGCTTCCTTTAAGGGGGGGGGGGGGTAAACTGCTGCTGAATAAAACTGGAGCTGTTAAAGTTGCACAGCATGTAGGCGCTAAGCAGTGGTCAAAAGAAGGCTGGAGAACTGCCCGCCCCATCGCTTTTAAGTAAAACAGGAGAGTGAATCCTGTGCAGAAAGTAGAACAGACTAACAGCCCAGTTTATGGGACTGGCTCTCGTTGTCTTTAAATGAAGAGATCGTGGCTGGAAAGGCCGGGAGAGAGACGGAAGGTTGAGTCCATCAAATAAGATGAGACACTGGAAGAGATTTAAAGTAAAGGGTAGAGTAGAAGGGAGACGTTTAGATTCCTTCTCTCTTTGGGTCCAAGTTTGGATGCGTGACTTACAAATGTTGGTGTGAGCGGGGGGGGGGCATTTCTGTGTCCTGTCCCTGTCCCTATGGTGATTAGCAGGCCCCGTCACAGTCCAGCAGTTCGTGCCATATTTAAAATCAAATCATGGCGATCATGATATTCATTTTTAAGTCATTTTGCCCGCCTACTAGAGTCCCCTTCACACCACAGGTACACTTCATGATGCACCCTCCTCTGCTCCTGCCACACATATCGATGTGTGTGTGTGTGTGTGTGTGTCCATGCCACACACTTGTCACATTCCTCTCTGTTTACCTCCCTCTAAAAATCTGTTTTGAGCCTCCCAGTGCGGCTGCATGAGATTCTCTCTCTCTCTCTCTCTCTCTCTCTCTCTGTGTGTGTGTGTTAAAGCATGCCTGCCTGTGAAAGAGAAGAAAATGGAAGGAAGGAACAATTTAGGATACGGCTTTTTTGTAAGCCGTGTTACTCTGTGCTGTCTGTAGCGTCTCGTACGCGGTCTGTTCGAAGCGGCGCCATTCGTCCGCTCCGCCATTTTGTACTAAAGGTATGAACATGAAACAGAGGGACATTGTTCCTCCATCATTAGGCCAGCAGCGGAAGTAATAACAGAGTTAAATCAACAGGATGCTGCGTTTCACATCATTTCTCTTGTGCTTCTGGAATACAAGCTGTTGTTTTCTATTCTGAAATACTTGTTGTTGTTGTTGTTTTTTTGCTTTTTCTGTTTGGGATATTTTTATGCGGTTGTGTTTGCTCACTGTAGCAGATTTTGATGCTAGTGTGAATCCACACACATTCCTACCTGTTGGGCATCACTCCAGGCCACTGCCCATGGCTAGTGTGCATCAATGCAGCTTTGTGCAACTGCAGAGCCGTCAGTAACTCGGCTGTCCTTTACGCTGCGCTCGGCTCGGCAGGCTGCCTCATTAAACTTTCAGCTCAACAGTTAAAAACTCTTCTGCCTTTCAGTCCCAACCGGCTGCAGCAAGACGAGCAGATTAAATTCAGTCCATCCGTTCGGCTTGCAAGGATGGCATTTGCAGCAAATCTAGCGAACGTGGCCACATGGAGCATTGTGATCGACCTCGCGCTCTGGAATGACCTGGGTTGATTTAAAATAAGTTACATTTCTTTATTTTGTTTCATCCTATTTGTCTACTTGTCTTTTCTCACTCTCCTAGTCAACTCTGGAGATGGCATCGACTACAGCCAGCGAAAGAGAGAGAACATCGGCGACCTGATCCAGGAGACTCTGGAGATGTTTGAGCACTACGGAGGACCGGATGCCTTCATAAATATTAAATACATGGTACCCACCTACCAGTCGTGCATGATGAACTGAGGAGGGTTTCACACTGCCTAGTTACTTCTCTTCTTTACCTGCCACATCTAAACAAAACTATTATCTATGCATTTTTAATCTTTATATCCTTAAAATCTCATTAGATAGCTGTTGAGGCTCCTATATGGCACATTTTTCAAGCAGACATTTCTGTATTTGTGAAAATGGTAGAATGTGAATTGTGAAATTATATAGTTTGTGCTAGTTAAATCCTGAAGCATGATGTAAAATACATTAAACTCGTTCTGAAACATTAAACATCTTAACGCTTAAAAATAAAAATGTGCTAATGCAGCTTTAGGGCATATTGTAAGTGTGCAGTCTTTGTTGTGTCGTCCCGTGACGTCCGTGTTGCACAGATTGCGTCCTGTTTATCAAACAGCCGGGATGCTGCTGTATTATTTTGTACCACTGTTCTCATTCTGTCACAAACGAAACCAGAGACAGAGCCTGTCTAAACATGCAGGGAATGACGACCGACAGCATTCCAC
This sequence comes from Brachionichthys hirsutus, assembly GCF_040956055.1. Lineage (NCBI taxonomy): Eukaryota > Metazoa > Chordata > Actinopteri > Lophiiformes > Brachionichthyidae > Brachionichthys > Brachionichthys hirsutus. Next base: position 7,594,494 of record NC_090914.1, on the reverse strand, counting down.
TGCACACACACACACACACACACACACGCACACGCACACGCACACGCACACGCACACGCACACATTTAAACAACATCCTTTGAACTCAAGTGCCCCACAGTAATCTTAGTGTTGTGGGTGTGCATCTTGATGTGTGTGTTGCCTGTAACCAACTTTGTGTTCTCACTGTGCAAGAGGTCTCTCCTGCCATGGAGCCACAGTGGAAACGTCTTACCAGAGACTGTGAGTTTCATCAACCCCGTTTCCACTGCTCACACTTGTGCATATATCGTACATATACAGCACGGCCTCGTAACCCACAGGGGAAACATAACAGAATTGATTTCTGACCCTCTTGCACCATCTCTTATATTGTAAGTCATGTCCCAAGCAAATGCAACATTGCAGGCCTGCAGAGGAATTCATTCTCAACGAAAAGACAGCTTTCATAATGCTCATATTTCAACCTCGGTTCATCTTTGAAAAGAACGTTGCTGAATAGTTCCATGCTGTTGAAGCCAGCCACGCTGCACTCTGCCTGCTGCTTGATCTGCGCGGCGAAAGACGAAATCACGACGCAATGGGGTTCCTTTCCAGCACAAAACACACATATTTCGACTTAGCAACTTCAGCTGCATAATAACACAAACACGACAATGGTGCAGCGCGCGAGATCCAGATCTACAGAGGGCCAAATGTCTCTGCTCTCGCTCGATGAGTTGATTGAACCCTCAACAGCCTGCGGCTCGGTCGAACTGTATCAGTGATGTCCTGCTGTCCCGCTTCACCTGCCCAATTTTACTGAGCCACAGGTTAGCAGCTATAGCGTGAGACAAGAGCAAGGTTTTTCAGCTGAAGAGCACATGAAAAAATGATATAGTAAAACACGGTGAGCATTTCTGTTAAGCTTCAAATATTGTTTTCCAGGACTGGCTGGCTTTTTCTTTTTCTTTTTGTACAGCTCTCTATTTGTTCATCATTACCCTTAACGTCAACGGAGTGTACAAAGTCATACAAGTCATAGCCAACAGAAATCGTACAGAGTTCATTACACTTCTCCAACCTTAAAAGCTCCAGGCAGTCTGATTGCTTTGGCTCAGTTAGGTCACACTACAGAAGTTAATGGGCATTAAATGCTAACTTGTGTCTGTTTCAACCTCTTCACTGCCCCACTGAAGCTCATTAAGAAAGGTGATAGTCTGGAAAGCAACGTCGGAGGGTATATTCCAATCCAAGATTTGCACCCACATGGCTGGGCTTAAACACAAAGACACACATACTGTATAATAATGCCATAACAGTACCAAACGACACCGAGCTGTAAATTACTCATGCAAGTAATGGACTGAACTGTGAAATGAACAGGAATGAAGGCAGCCGGTGAGGTTATTTGGCCGATCAAAGGCATCAACGCTTCAGTGGACAAGATCGACAAGCTGGAAAGACGAAGCATGACACCGCTTGCATTTCCGCCTTATCGTTCCTCGTGCTCCGACATGTAGCGAAAACAAATCTGGCATAGAGGAGAAATTGTCCTGATCATCATATTCTAACCTTTTTTCCCCATAGTCGTATCGAGCAATTGATCATTTTGTGATTGTAGGTGCCTGGACATGCATAAGGAAATAAATTGCATCCTACTCTGTGTATTTCCTCCAGTTATCGAGCACAGGTTGTAACACCACGCTCTACTTCCACACAGCAGATTGTATCTGTTGCAGATAAAGTCACGTTATTATTTTCAGCCGAGAGGATTTCTAAGGTGTTTTTTTTCCCCTCTTAAATTCCTGTCTATTGTGACAGATCTGCCTGATGACGCGTGAGGGCGATGCTGGAGATTTGACATGTTCAGCGATTTCACAACGTCTCTGTGCGTGTCTGTTTGGTCCCCCCCCCCCCCCCCGATAGATGCTGATCTGTTTGGAAACATTTTGGCCTCGTCATTCAAGCTAAAATACTACATTTCCAATTCCAATGTCCAATTAATCTGAAGTGCGACGCTCCTTGCAAACTGGATTAAAAATCAAAAACTTTATAAACTCCATGTTTAATATAATTTGGAAATTTATTATTGTGACCTCAACCACTAACCGCTCTGGGAGCAGCATTCCTGCACACCTGACTTTGTCCTTACAAGGTTGAAATAACACTCCCTAATCCAAGACCTGGCCTCACCCTCACTCTCTGCTGCAACTGGACTCCGTAGGTCAACCCACGACGATGCGGGGCGTTCGGGTACTCACTCAGCTCCTGGGGTTATTATTAGCTAGGAGCTATCTCAGCTTCTCACAACAGCTGCCACTGCTCTGCAGCCAGCCAAAGCTCCTGCTGAGGAACACATGCCAGCCATTTCAGTGATGGAAACGCTAAGCGTGGCAACATCATGGGACGACTTGTACACGGGATCCACCCAGCCTCGCTTGATCAACACACACAGACGAGAGTTTACATGCGTGTGCAGCGTCTGCTCTGGGTTGAGCAGCTATGTCGAATTGAGCAGTGATTTTCTGAAAGCTCGCTCCACAGAGCTCAACTTTGTCCCCGTGCATCTCTTTCTCGCCATATCACAGTGGGGGCACGCCAACAAAGGCTTTTGAATTGCAGTGAGGCTTACAGTCAGAACTGCGCAAACGCACCGACAGTATTCTGTTGACTGAAGGGAAAAAAAGAGAGAAACGGCTAACGGAAAAGACGATTATGGGAGAGGAAAGGCGTCGAGGAGTGTTTGTGGTGTGTGTGCGTTGGAGAGAGGGAACCTGTTGAGTGAAGAGTAACACAGATGCATCGAGCATGAGTTCTGAGAGAGACTGTCAGTCCGAGATGCATCCAGGGAGAGAGAACTGAAGGGAAGGAGGGCCTGTGTGGGTTACGTCAAGATGGATGTATCGAGGGAAGCGTGTCGCCTGACAGAGAGTGCTGTCTAGCTTCGACCAGAACCGAGCTTTAAGGGCAGTCGGCTGCAAAGAGAGGAGTAAGAGACCAAAGACAACAAGGAGGTGGGAAGGAGCAACGGATCCCACCGATTGGTTGTCTGATCTGAAGAGAATTGAGGCAGCAACTGGCCCTTAACATCCCTGCACTGCTTTATTGGAAAAGACGAGCTAAATGTGAATGTTCTGGGTTGAAAATCAAATGCACCATGTGTGTTGGTCCCACTTAACACGATCAAAGTTGAGTTTTTGTGTGCCGCGTTCCAGCCCTGTGGACGGCGGGTGATTTATTTGGCAGTCAGGATGTTGTCATCTGTCTTCCCCTTATCACTTCCTTCCCTCTTGTCCTCTTGTCCCTTCTTCTGCTTGGCTGTCTCCCTTATTCCAATGTTATAGTCTCCAAAGGCAGATTGTTAGGACCAGCAGTGGGGGGTGGGGGTGGGGGGTTGTGCTGTGCAACAGAAATAAATGCCCCCCTGGGAAGGATCTGTCTTGTTCTTGTCTGCCTCGCGGACTTCATGCTCATCCGGGGAGCTACTGAGCATGCGTGAGACGGGACGGCACAATGGAGATTTAGTTTTCTGCCTGTCCATATGCCAGGTTTCTGTTTCACAGGCTTAGTTCAAAAGTGCAGAAAAGAAGCAGACATATGATCAGTGAGCATTTTCACCGTCACATTTAGTCTCTGTTCTTCGCCCTCCTCTTCCTCTCCTGCAGGTCTTCCCTTGCTACGGGCTGCCAGCCACACACAACCAGGCAAATGAGCAACTAAACAGATTTGGGCATCTTCATTAGGAGCAGGAATGGATCCACTGTGTTAACAATTGGCTGAGTCGTCTGCAGCATCGGCAGGACTTCCTCAAGCCTTATTGACACCGGCGGGTTCTCCGCAAGAGGAGGATGAGGAGGAGGGACAACAGAGGAAGAGGTGTCTCCAGCCTGTTTTTGGTGCATCTTACTGTAACATGCCAGATTCCAAGTGTTTCCTTGCGTTGAGTGATGATGAGCAGGTTTGAGGTGGGAGTTTGAATGTGATGTTTTCCGATCAGTCTGTTCCATCTATCACCATCCAACCCCCCCCCCCCCCCCCACCTGTCTAAGCAACAACAGGGATTTCCATCACCAGACTGCCAAACCACTGGAGAATCTAGACGACAACGCCCAAGGTGACCTTTAGCAAAGTACAGGATGAACAGCTGAGGTCATAAGGATGGAATTGGTTATTGGAAACGCCGGAATGTCTCTGCTTCAGGTTGAATTGTGTACACCCTTTATTATGTGTAGTCAATCTGTCATGGCTAGGCTACGTTCCCCTCTCTTGTTTCCAAATGGTTCTACAGCCACAAGTAAGCCAAGAATGCTGGGCAAGAAACTTCAGCATTACTGAAACAAGGTCAGAAATGGATTTCATGTGTTCATAGCCCTGTGTGTCAGCGTGTCGGTGTCAGATATTACATGATCGCTAGAAGTCTATACCTCCAATACCAGACCATCCTCGGGCATAGCTGCAATAAGACCAAAGGGGATGTGGATGTTTCTGGGTCCAGTACAACCAGTTGCGCACATTAATACAGGAATGACCTGTCTTCGCTGTCCCGGCCTGTCAGCTGTGGAATTCCCCACCAGCTCTGCAGCATTCTCAGTATCCTCCATTGAATTTTGTCTCAGACTTACTTTTACCGTATGTTTTCTTTTCTGTAACAAATATATATATTTTTAAACATATTTAAAATAAGTAACTTGAGTTTCCTTTATTGAGTAAAGCACTGTAACAGTGTCTTTTTTAAGGTTTTATTTCTATAAAGCTATGACTATTATTATTAATTGCATCTACACTAGCTGAATCTGAATCAGGTACTTCTTCACCCATATTAAGACTCCAAAACGAGGAGAAAGTGGCAAAATCTCATTTTCTGTGTTTGCTCGTTTTTTATTGTCACACAATGCGTTTTAATACATTCTGCACTCGCTGGTTGTATTTGCTCTCATCTCTTCTGTACTCGCACATCGTTCCACCTTATTGTCGACAGTTCTTCCTTTCGGTGATTCAAGACAAATAAATAATGTCCATTCACTGACAATAACAAATACGCTGCACGTTACATTCAATACAGGCTCACACAAACGAGCATGAGTGCAGCGGCGCGTGAACACGCAAACACGAACAGGGAATTTGTCACGTCGCGGTTATGATACGAGTTAAAATGAATAATAGGTGCATTATGTATTTATCTGTGTTTGCTCAGTATATGTGCTGTGGTTGCTGGGAGGAAATTTATTTCTGTTTCACACCTTCCTCAAAATGTAAATGACCCAGATTCTGCCAGCTTGTTTCACCCAGAGTCCCCGAACTCCTAAGTCAAAAGAAGAAGGGGACGATGTTGGTCCTGCCTGCCTGCCTGCATGTAGGCATGTTATCTGAGCCCGTGGGCCTCCGTTTGCCTCCTCCAGAGCTACGGCCCTTATCTCAGGCTGCCTTGCCTCGACAGAGGCAACGTCTCCCACTCTTTCCTGCAGCTATGGCCCCCCCGAGGCAGGCTACAACCAGCCACAGCACCCGTAACGAAGGCCCACTCTCTGTGAACATACATTCAGTGTAAAACCCAGGGCGCACTCCAGGCTCGTTGTGAGTGAGCTAACAGTCTCTCTTCAAAAGGGGCTAAAAGCCTGTTCATTAATTATCTGGATCCTTGTTAATTGGATTAATTGTTGAATAGAAACTGTGTTATTAAAAATGATGAAAACACAAGGGCAGGGGGAGCAAAGGGGAGGGGGGGGGGGGGGTAATATAGTTTCTGTTTACTCTCAGGCTGTCAGACGACACAAACGTGCGCGAGCTCTAACACACACATTTAGGCAAGCCCTGTTTGCCTATGTCCACGTCTTTCTCTTCTTCTATAGTCTGTCCTTGTATTTCACACACATATCATCACGCACACAGGAGCCGTGACCCAAGCGAGAAGAATGCGCGGAAGGAAAGGTGCAAATTACCATGCGCATCGTCGAGATAAGAACTAAACCCATTTTCAAAGCTCAAAAATAAATGCCAGATTCTTTTTTGATGCAAGACGTCTGTGACTTTTTCCCATCGGTTATATTCAAAGATAAAGTGAGCAACTGAAAGAGAAACATAAAGTCAACACCATGAAGAATTTAGCTATCACTAAATCACGTGAAAAATGTGGTTTCTCATTTCCTCTGCCTATCTGCACGTTCTTATCAGGATCTGACTTCAGAGGATGTTTTATTATTCTGGCTTTAAGTTAGCGCACTGATGTTGGGGGACCATTTAGAAAGATGACAGGGCTAATATCAAATGTCCTGCATAATTGGTGGAGGTGCAAATAACAAGCTATTACACCTAAACCTCATTATCTGCATTCCCCTATGGTCACTGTTTGAAATTATGATAATCAATGCCAAACACCACACACACACACACACACACATGAGAAGAATTCTTAGCCAAGAGGCTTTTCTGTAACCGGTCATCCTTTGCAGGGTTTCAGGTGGTCAACACTTTGTCACGAGGAAACGCACACAACCAAGAAAACAAAGTTTGCCTTCTGAGTCAAAACAACCGTACTGAAAAATGTTGAGTCGAAATGCCTTAATTTAACTGTTTAGTAACTTGTTCCGGGGTTTGCCGAGTTGCAGATATTGTTCCACTTTAAACAGCCACGACAAAGAGAAAGAGATACGCCATGTAAAGGAAACAAGAGGGGATTTATTCAAAACAACATAACTTAAATAAGGAAAAATGAGTGATCTAAAATAATCAAACAGAAGGAACAACCAAAACGAAACACATCATTGGGCTGCGGGCTGGCACATCTGTAAGGGGAGAGAGAAGAGAGAGGAGTGTCACTGGCCATTGCAGTTTATTCCCGCAACAATGAGGCCAGGTGTCGCCAATGACCCTGATCACATCAGGAGCGACGCCCTGCCCACAGGGGTCATCACTAGAGTAACATGACTACTGTAACCTATAGCAGAATGTGCCATTAGAAGAGAGCACAAAGGGATCATCAGGAATTAGCATGACTTTTTCCAAGAACTGATGCAAAGAGGCTAGTTCAAATGGGAAAGTCTGAGGCAGCAATGATTGTTAGTGGCAACATTTGGATAGCTGATACGCATTTAACCTAACCATTATGCTATCAAAAAGCACTGTGAGTGAGCTGAAACAAGAAATATATGATATAAAAGAAGAGCAAAGAAGTGTAAGATAATTCCACCTTAACGGAAAGTGTATTGACTTGATGTTTGTTGACATATGCAACAAGAAAGCAGGCGATGCAAAATGAGACACTTCCCATGACATGATAAGGATATAATAGTGTGTATACGCTTTCAGCAGGAGTTCATATTTAATTGGTTTCCTGTTTAAAAGTCGTATTTTCTTCTTTTTCCAGAATAATTAGCAATGCTAACTTTAGCCAAGCTAACAGTAAGGCTATTTATTTACCTACTCTCGATTCCACGTTACGATCAATAAAGCCCATTTCCCCCCCCAGAATTATTCTGCAGCAGCTTCGACATAGTTTAAATATATTCTGAAACTACACTTTAACTAGCAGGAGACATTTACGAAACATTCCGTAACTCATAAACAGACGAGAGGCAAAGCGTCCCTGTCGCCATGCCGGTTCCCGTGACACGTCATCACGTTTAAGCGTAAATCCGACACGTCATCATCTGCCGCTGAGCCGCGACGCTTTGATACATTGTTGCATTTTTGACCTACATTCCGCACATCCGGTCAACGCTTTGATAAATTGTTGCATTTTTGACCTACATTCCGTCCGCCCTGTCAACGTTGTTACATTTTTGACCTAAATACTTAAACGTAATTAGAATGCTCAGAATTGAGATATTATTTTTTATTAGATATATGCTATGATATGACAGTAATATATTTATATTATGCATCTGTGGTCTAATTTATTTTTAATTTATTGTTATTTTGCATCTGTGGTGTAATTTATTTTATTTTTATTACTTTGCATCAATTGAGTAATTTAATATTAGTTTTACTTGTATTGTTAAATGTCGATGATTTATGTACTAAGGACTTTCAATGGAAACAAGACCGCAAGTCTTTTTTGAAACGCTCCTCTTAGACAGGATGCTTGACTGTACTTGTACTGTAATACATGCTATTGGTTGACTGTACTTGTACTCTAACATTCTATCTAATAAATAAATTCATCATCATCATTGCCAGTTTCTCCCTTGCACCGGTCTCAAGCCCGGGTAAACGCAGAGAGTTGCGTCAGGAATAATTGCACCAGTCCCCAGAATGACTCCAGCGCGTGTAAGGCCGATGCGATCAGCCATCAGAGCTGCTTGTGTTTCCATGTGGTCACTGAAAAGCTGTTTTCACGCTGAATCAACAACAGGAAGGGCCCTGGTAATGATCTTGTGCAACAAACAGGCTGTGTAATAGACCGGCTTCACGCTTCAAACGGGATTGCTGTATGGTTTTGTGATCCTTCTACACCACTACTGTGCTACGGTTTGTGACAATGTAGGTCTGGGGGGAAAGAAAAAAAACAATTAAATAGTTTGAGTTGTATCTATATAACCTGGACATGAAAACCTCCCCTTTTATACAAAATACTCTCCGAAGAGAGTCAAAGGCGTGACAGCAGCGTGATATTAATAATGGACGGCTACAACGCTGCCATTAGTGATCAAAAGGGAAACAAGTAGACGTGTGATATTTTGTTTTGACAACATTTCAAGGCAGGACGCGTTCCGGCGCACTGCGCGCCATTGGCTGAAATATCTGCCAATCGTCCACCTCTAAGAGAACAGCTGACCAATAGCTGTCGAGGAGGACGGAGCCTTTCCGGTGGAACGGTCCCGCACCCACAGTGGAGGAATCGAACGTCCCCGAGCGCACACGGCGTAGAGGAGAGTCCGGGCGCGCACGTCTCCGGGAGGAAGATAACGGTTTTGTTTTGCCCCCCCTCAGCACGCAAACAGCAATAACAGTCCACATCTGTATCTCAAGGGGGGGTTACGGAGTCTTTAGATCAAAGGAGGAGGGATTGGGAGCCGCAAGTTATTTTTGTCCTTTTTCTTTTTTTTTTTTTTTTTACATTTTCTTTTCTCTCATTTTCCAAAAGGCGGATTCTGCGTTTCGCGGTGGTTTTGCTCTCCTCTCACGCCGCAAAGATGATGGTCGGAGAGGTCGAAGTGAAGGAGCGACCGAGGCCGAGCCCCGACTATTTGATGCAGTTGTTGAACGAGAAGAAGCTCATGACGAGTTTGCCGAATCTCTGCGGCATCTTTACGCACCTGGAGCGGCTTCTCGACGAAGGTAAGACGCGCGTGGGATGTGCCCACGACGCGGTCGCCCTTCGTGCGTCCGTGTTTCTACCTAATATTACGCGCAGTGGCAACTTCCATTGAGCGAGTCCTCCAAGTTGCTGCGCTCCCGACTTTGTGGAGACACCACAAAAACTTTCTCTCATGTGGGGGGGGGAATAAATCATCCATCTGCTTCAGCATGTAAAAGAAGAAGAAGAAGAAGAAGAAGGAACACCCACGCGTGGATTACCGAAGCGCACGTTCGCGTTATCAGACGCGAATCTCTATGCGTTTTGACGCGGCCTGATTCCACATGTTCCACAGCAGTTTAGCTCGCGTTAGCCACAATCCACGGCTAGCGGAGTCTGCGTTCCGTTGCGCTCCACTGGAATCAACGCGTCGACGTCAAACTAAATACTTTACAAGTCAAGCGTAAAGGATAAAGTGCGACTATCGCGTCCCGTGTCGGATCGCCACGGCCCCGTGGGTCGTCGATGCCCACGGTCCCGTGGTGGAATGTGTGCTTGTTGCCCCAAACAATGGCCGGGGGGGGGGGGGGCGGCGGCGGCGGCGCACGAAGACTGTTTTATCCGGATAACTTTTTCATTCCGAGCTCTGCGCCTTTACGCGGCTGAACCGGGGCTTTCGTCCCTCGTTTATACTTCCGTCCCCCTTTCGGTCTTCCAAACCAAGACTGCGTCGTCGTCGGGCCGATATCCAAAGGGGAACGTCTGGGTGGATTTTCCACCGTTTTTTTTTTTTTTTGCGCTGGCGGCGACGCAAGTGGAGCGTGGTTTATTCGCCATTCTTGTCGATAATATCAAGAACGCGAGCTGGTCCTATCGGAAGGGTGAACCTCTGATTTTATCAAAGTGATCTCGGGGACGCGAGAGCGCGCCCCCCGCCAGCATACCGCCCCCATGCCGTGCGTAAAGCTGGGCTTGGACCCCACCACGCCGGTACAGAGTGTATCTCGTCCTGACCGCCGCTGGGGGTGAATCCGTGATTCCTTAGAGATAACAAAGGGCGTGAGGAGCCGCTCGCAGCTCGTAGTTTCGGTTGCGCGTCTCGGTGAGCGCGCGCTCAAGTATGTCGTTGCGGAACCGGTCTGCAAACATTTGTGCTGCTTCCTTGAATAGTGATAACAAGCTGCTGTACGTCATATTCCCCTTCGTGCACCAAAGTACAATTTAAAGAATGCAAGAAAATACATTTAGAATACATAAAAGTAAAGTAAAATCTGACCACTGGCTGCGCCGGACGGCGCGGGCATGTTATAGTTCAGGGCTCATAATCGGTTAACCAACACATCGCTCTGTGTTTTTAGAAGTGTGAGTCATATATTCCTTCTTTTTCCTCCAAGTTTAAGAAGTCGCCACACCCCGATGGACGCTTTACTGAAGGTGCATTTTAGAGCGTTCTCTCTTTTTTAAACTCCAGGAGAGTGCACTGCTTTTTTAGACTTATTTGGGAATGATGGCTGTGCTCGTGTCTTCATTGAGGGCTATGTCAGGTTTTCCTTTTCATTCCCACCCGCCTTTGTCAAACCCCCCCCCCCCCCCCCATAGTCACAGACCACAACAATTGTCCGGACAGGAAAGAAACGGGATCGTAGATCCTTCCTTTATCCCACAGTTAAGCCATGCTGCCAATGGAACGCCGCCTGAGCCAGGCCACCTAAAGCCAGGCACAGTTTTTAGTCGATTTTAAAATGGCTAAACTTATTTCTACTTGGATATTGAGCTATAAGAGTGTCTATTTTATGCCGCGCTGACGGTGACCTTCTAAACCAGCAAAGGGCTGAATGCATGTCTAAAGAATAGGAGCGGAGAGACGGCGCGTTCTGCAGACATCTTGTGTTCTAAGTATGACGTATGCGGTTTAATAAAGTTAATCCAATGACACAGACACATGCTAAGTACTTTGGCATTGTAAATGCTAATTTGGACCCGTGGGAATTTTTGTCGGCACATGTATATTGCGAGTTGTCTGAAAGGCACCGAGCGCTCTCATTGTTTATTTTATGAAGGAAATGTTCCCCACATGTCTTTTGATATTTTCCACCGTTCGGTTTTGTGGCCTCGACAGAACTCCTTTTGAGGATCAAACATCTATTCTGTAATGACGCTTTTGTCACATAGGAAACTGATGGAAACACTCCCACATTTGGTGTTTAATTAATGCCATGTCAGGACGCTCTTTACCTTCAAACTTTCACCACCACCGTTCTCCGTGCCGCCGAGGCCGACTCCCCGTCGGGGCTGCCGTTTGCGTCGCTTGCCCCTTCGGATGAGGTCGAGGTCATCTCCTGCCGAGCCGCGACCCAACCAGAGTAAAACCAGATGCGTAATTATGTCTGGGATTTTTATTCAAATATACACGAACATAAGAATGGTCCGCAAATGACTGGGCTGTTTTAAATGTGTTGACAGATTTCCTCTATTCCAGAAGCCCAGTGAAAAGATGTATAAATCTTTAATGCATGAATACTAGACATGAAATAAGGATTTTTATGGTTGTAAAGTTCCTGCTTCGTCTGTAACGCTCAGTCTGATTATCTGTGATCATGTGGTGTGAGTTAGTTCTGCTTCATCTCACTGGCTGACATGTAACCGGGACTTCTCAGAGCTCTTCTCTTGTGTCCCGTTGAGCACACGTATTAAGTAAAAAATCCAACCAGTCCGATAGGAACGCTCCAAACTCCCCCCCCCCCCCCCTCAAATGTTCCAGCTCTCAAGAGTAACCCCGTCCCGACAGCTGCACATTGCCCACCCGGTGTTATGTGTAAGTCTGCACAGCTGTTTCCACGGGGGTAGAAAGCCGACACCACCCTTCGGTCTCATGGCTACCCCCGCCCCGCTTCAGTGCCGTGGATTCTCCCTGTTATGTTCCAAATGTGTGTTGTCGTACCTCAAGGTCACTCCGGCCCCCGAGTGACGGTCCTCTTTTTGAAAGCCTCTTGTGTTGCAGTCGTTTGTCTCCCCCGAGGTGACGCCTGCTACGGAGGTTTTAGTTATTTATTTCTTTTTATGATCTGCCAGCCAACACAGAGCTTTAAGTTGTTATATTTTCTCTTGGCAGGAGGAGACGGCCCATATAACATCTAGAGATGTTGCCTCGTAGTGAAGTACAGGCGCTGTTGTTGGGTAATGCAGTGTAGGAGAAAGGGAGTTTTTTTTTTCCTGTTGCCATGAAGAAGTGTCTTTGTGGTAGAGAAAAATCAAATTGATCAAAACGACTTTTTCCAGGCTCATCTGTGTTCTGTCGTGTCACACCGATTGTTTCCTTCCTCCTTTGCATATACACTTTTGTGTCTGCAAGCGCTGTGATTTAAAAAAGTGCCTTCCCAGGAGAGCCGTCACTATCGGGAGGACAAATAGTGTGCTGCCCGTGTAGACGACTGCTCCTCCGGGACGATCTGTTTAGAGAGCGGACTTTGATAAATAGGAGGATAGTTTTAGTTTCCTACTTGATGTCCCGTATCTCCGTTCGTCTGTCTGCATGCTTCGCTCTCTTTTTTTTTCACCTCTTCTGCGCCTGTATATCTGGATGCTGTGCCCCCCCCCCACAAACCAGGTGGACCACTCTCCTTTCCACAGACCAGCACTAACCTCTGGCATGCAATCAATTTAGCATCTAACAAGATTGAGCACTGCTCGCAAAGTAAAGTACAGCTCAAAGCCGTGAGAGAGCGCCGATGGCGCCTGAAGTGAAGAGAGAACTCGGGGTGTTGGGCCGGGACCGCTGTCACAGGCAGAAACCTGTTAATCCCCCCCCCCCCCCCCCCTCGTCCCAACTCCCTCTCCCCACATTTCCTCCCAGAGCACCATTTATAAGCTGGAATTTAATTAACCGCAAGCCATTCTGTGAGTTGGTTTACTGCGCCGCCGCCGCCGGGGGAGAGCAGAATTGCAGGCTTCGTGGTGTCTTTCTGCGGCCGCCTCTCCGTTGCCCTTTTGTGGTCCCTGTTTCTTCAGCTCCTCTTCCTTTTGTAATGAATTAGATGGCAGCCCAACTTTGACAGGGCGTGGCGGTCGTGGCGGTGCTCTGCATTCCCTCGCCTGTCGGCCTTCAGACACACCTGCTGCATGATCCAGTAGCGCCTCTACGCCGGCCCCCCGGACCTATCTTGCTCCCCTGGCCCCACTCCAGCCACAGCAATGCCCCCCCCCCCCCCACAGCAGGTACTATATGATAAAGCCATCCACAGACAGCTACAGGCTCTTATCTCGGGCTTCAATCCCTTGAGTGCTGGGCGTCCTTATCGCCGCCGCCTTCGCCTGGCCTCCTGTCTCCGGGCCGCGGCCGTCTGATCTGCCTCGATGATGCCAAAACTAAGCGTCTTCCTCGCTTTCGCTGCCGGCTGTATGAAAGCACGCGTACGGGGCGGTTTGTCTCTTTCTCTATTCGTTGTTCAAGCCTTAAAGCAGAGCAATCGCATTCAAATGAACAGCGGACAAGGTGACGCAGTCATAGTGAGTTCTACTGATGGCAACGTGGTTTCGGTTTGTTTTTGACAAGTGTCATTAAAGACAAAGATTAGTGGGGGCGGTGCCGTAGTAATTATGCCATAATAATTAGTGATAGTAAGTAATGGCTTCCTGACACATACTTGTTCGTTCATTCTATTCAATTCCTGGCTCCACCCATTACTCCCTAACCATACTTAAGTCACCTTGAAGAATTAACGTTTATTTCAGACAGAAGATGATATAGAAGCAAAATGTTGATTTTTCTTTTGATCAACAGGAAATGTGTGTAGAGAGCTCTGCTCGACACACCTAACCCTAACCCCATTCCTCCTTACAAAGAAGACAGTATTTTTCATACACGAACTACGCCCCGTTACATTCTCGGAGTGCTTCAAATCGCTCTCCCACTCCCCTCGCAACCGGCTGCTTCCCCTTATCGCCTCAGCCGCTGTCTTTCCGTCTACAGTTTGGAATCCCACAACCTTCACTCCAGGATCTGACGATCGGCTTTTCCAGGAGTCAGACCGGCATCATTTGTCACCATCTCCTCTTTTCATTTCCCATTTTTATCACAGAAAGGTGGAAAAATATGAAGTGAATGCCTCCTCTGTTCCTCTCCTACGCCCTCGCCCCTCTGCACTCAGATTCCTTTCTGAGAAGGAATGTCGACCTGGCAGCCGGCTGAGGAATGTCACCGGAGCACAGTCGGAACACTTGACCCCCCCCCCCGGCCTGGCGTTTTGTTTTCCTCGCACACTCATCTCGTGTTTTAGCTCCGTTTAATGTGAGTAGCATCCACGTTCGAGGCGAAAGAAACGCCCGCTTCGCCGTTAACATCCAGGAGCGTTGAATGCGTCGTTTATCTTGAGCTTGCACTAGCAGGCACCGTTCCACTAATTACTAATAGCATCAGTAATTCAATAACCCGGCGTTGCCAGTCTCCGCCGCATGTGCGCTTGCAGAAATGGTTTGGAAAGAACTGCTATCGCATTTACGGCTTCGGATTGTCAATCGTGCTTTGTTTCCAGTTTACCTTGGGCAGCCATTGTGCGACCGCCTTTGTTTCCTGAAAGCAGATGATGTCTCGCAAAGATTTTTCACTGTGCTGTTGTTGGACGCCGTCGCCCCTTTAGGGTTTCCACGATCTTGCTTTCAGAGAAATTGATGTGGTGTGAAAATCTCGAGCACGTGTTAAACATCCGCCTTGGAGGAGTTTCTCCAAACGGAGAGGATAAAAAAGAAAAGAAGTCAGTGCGGAGAGTCGCTAACATTTCCTTCACTTAGATTCGTTTTTTGAAGTAGAGAATATTCAATCCATCTCGGTCGGAGTCGACAGTCATCTTAGCATCAGTATTACTAAGATCCCCCCCCCCCCCTCAGTTGATGGAGACAGAAGATGCCTATGTGCGGTGAATGAGGTCATCTTGTTGGTCATGAGGAAGGCCTCTAACCCCCTTCCCCTGCTCCCTGTCACCCCCCCCCCCCCCCCCCCCCAGTAATTGACGCACAATGGCTTTTTGTGCTTTAATGAGCCAGAGGGACACACTGGGTCATTCTGACCACGTCCCCATGGTAATCTGGACAAAAGTACGTCTTTGAAATCAACCCAGTACATGGCAATGTAATTGTACGTTTGCATTTATCACTAGTTTCATTGTCAGTACTACTACTACTACTGTACTTCAGTACTGCATGCTCTGTTGTCTGCGCTGCTGAGCAATGAGCCGCTCGTATAGTAAAGCTTCTTTTCATATGAACAGGGGAATGTTAAGACGCTTAACACTTACCAACACGTCACACACGTCTACTCGCCTCCTCGAGGATCAATACAATAGCGGGGGATGTGGCGCATACTGATGACTCTGCAAAACAAGACTACAGGGTTTATAAGGGTTTGTCGTTGGGGCAGCAATAATATACAGAAAATAAATTACTTGACCTTTATCCCCCCTCCCCCATGGCTTTAATTCTGATCAGCGGGTCTTGACCTCTGGTTGCGCCTCTGACTTCAGAAGAGATGCCGTTGACACATTGAGGTGAACAACTGTCTTCCAGGGGATGGACTTGTCTCGCTCGCTCTGTCCCTTCTAATCCGTCTGTCCTTCCTCGTTCTGCTTTCCTGGAGAGTAATTGTCTGGCAGGAGTTGAAGGTGTTTCTGAAGGGAACTCGTCCGGCAGCCTTATTTTTATTGAGCGTCTGACACTTTTGATGAACCGGACCTCCGTTATATCCTCACCTCTCTTCCTCATCACCATGGGTGTAATGCTTCTCCCCCGGTGTGTACAAACACACACACACACACACACACACACACAGTTGACTACTTCCTTGCCATCTTAAACATGCCCTCTCATCTGTTTATTCCATATTCTCTTCTGTCATTGTCGTCATGTTTTCCAAAGGAGTATCCGCTTCCCCCCCCCCCCCCCAGGGAGCATCAACTCCTCCTTCTCAGTCCTTCCTTTTTTTTTACCTGTTTATTTTAGTATAACTTCAGAAACAGTCACCCCCCCCCTCGTCTTCGTCCTTTCTTCTTTGTAGTTTCCCTCGGCTTCGTTCTCTACTCGTATGTGAGTATGTGTGGCAAAACCCCAGCCTTGGGGCTACATTGCCTCTTTCATGGGAGGACCAGCGGTGACATTAAGGGCCCGCTCCGTGGTCTGTCGCTTTGCATCAGCTCAGCTCCCACTGTCTGTGTGCTCAGGACCCCCGGTATGTGCTTGGCTCTCTCTTTGATCGCCCCCCCCCCGGGCTCAAAATGTTGGTCGGCACGGAACAACATGCCCGCTCCCGCTGGATGGAATTGTGCGTGTCTATGCACCGGCTTATCTTTTTAATTCCTCCCACCGTCGAGGCAGATGTTTAAGGATTTAAGCAGACTGGAGGACTTGTTAACGACGGCTGATTCCGTGCCCCTCTCTCCTCCCTTTACCACGCAATGAACGGGTTGTCAGAGAACCTCTGACCCGATTGTTTTAAAATAAATTCTCTAAATGGAACATTCAGCACGACGTGGCAGACGAAACGGATCACATGGATGATCTCCAGGACCAGTCAACCAGACCAAACACTCAGCAAAAGTGCAGATCTGTCGCTCTTCAGACAGAAAGGCGTAGGCCATGGGGGGGGGGTCTTTACAGAGTCTTGTTGCTGTCAATCTTAACATGTGGAAGTGCGTCAGACCCAAAGAACTCTTCTGAATCTCTCAGAGATTGACGGGTCTGTTTGATGTTAATGGACAACCTGGATGTACCACTTTTACTTGCAATTACACTCGCTGTCGATCTGTCCTGGAATACTCCACTACGCTGACGTCCCGGCGACGCAACGCGCCCTTCCAGACGTGTCGCACATGTCTTGTATGCATTTATTTGTATTTTACAGAACAAGCTGTTGGAAGTGGGAAGATTCCGGTCCTGATAAATGAGCACGGCGAGCCGTCGCGTAGACACAACAACGCTGCAGCTGTGATTAGTCTGTCTTCTGTCTGTTGGAGTTTAACTTCACATGGTTGCTACAAGCCCCAGCAGGCCTGCTGCCGGATGGTCTCACACGTCCACGCACACGCACACACACACAAAATACATCACTTCATGTTTCACAAGGTGTGAATTTCATTTAGGTTGGTTAGGCCCTATCTTAGCCAGACGTAGCTATTAGCTACCAATAGCTATTTATTGATAAGAGATGACACTGAGGTCGCTTTGCCTTGCTATTCCTCGCTTCCACCTGAGGGGGGGGGCATGGGGCGATAACGGGATACGATCTTTCTGCATCTGCTCCAAAACGGCTGGACAGAGTTCAATGAATTAAGAACACAAGCAGTACAAATGTGAAGCATCCGTCGAGTTGAATCGATGCCTCTCTGGCAAAGTCTTACCAACAGCTGAATATGATCGTTCCCTAAAAGGTAGAAGCTATTGCAAGGCTGTTGTATTAGATTGCATTGGATTACAACAAGGTTTTCTTTTTTTAATGGTTTTGATAAACTCAACTGAAGCGTGTATTAAAGCAAAGATTGTATCAGTAGCAAAATTGGGCTGGGCACACACCCATTTCCGTTCAATTCCATTTACGGTAGTTTAAATCAACTTTCAGCCTTGTGATTGAGTTTCTAAAAAGAGAAACTGATGAGGCGGTCCATCATCCCGTCTCCTCGCCACCTGCTGAACGCCTCTAACATAAAGCATCTCTGACATTCTGGATACTGCTCTTCTGGCAGGCTCCCGCTGCTCCCATCTGTTTCTCTCCAGAACCACTGAAGTCTCACTGCTGTAGAACTTATACTTCTTCTCTTGTGTTTAGCTGATGGAAACGGCCCACCCGACCGCTGCCATTGTTCCATCCGCGTTTCTGTTGGTATGCTTGATAATCCCACCAAAGGGCACTCGTGCCCTCCTGTGAACTTGGACCAGATGGTTTGTGAGCTGAGCGCTGTGCTCTCCTTGGCTCGTAAGGGTGGAGACAGGAACTTCGGGGACCTTATCTTCTCCGGCCACACTGCCGAGCTGGAGCCTTTCCTTCCTCGTCCTTTTCTTGTTTGCTTCCTCTCCTGACAGCCGGCCGTTTCCTGACATTGTGGCATGACGTGCGGGGCAGCTGTGTGATTGTGTAGGCCAAGTTAAGATGTGTACAATAGATTAATATCGCCCAGAACTGGAGGACGTCTGATCGGTGGTCTGAAGTCCAAGTTTACAGGCAGTAATTCTGACTGGAATTACTTTGCTCTACCATCTTTTCTGTTGGTAGAGCAAGGAAAATAGATTCTCCATTCATAGACCAGAGGAAATGGTTGTAAAGCAGCGGCAGGCCAAAACAAAATGGGGCTGACGACTGCTCTTCCAATCCACAGACGTACACCCCTATTAACATGCATCCTGTTATTCCTTCCATCTCTTATCTTGTATTGTCGGGCTCACAGCGTGCATCCTGCGCTTCGTTTTACGCAGCATCCCCCTGCATCATTGTGGTGTGTGCGTATTCCTGTGATGGTGCAGAAAGATGTGTGTTTGCCGAAGTTAGCTCGTGGCCTCGTGGATGAAAGTTCTGCTGGATACGCTGTTGGTGTGTCCTTAGAACAAAGGTAGAGGGAGAGAACACTGCTTTCATTTTTCCTTTTTCTTTTTTGCAGGTAAAGTTTGTGACTTAAGTTCCCTCGAGATGCAGAAGAAATGTTTCCTTGCAAACTGTGGTTTTCTGCAACCGCTCCCTCCGTAGCTGAGTATCCCTTCTCAGATCTCGACCACCAAACCGAGACGCTCTGCAACATCCGCCCATGTAGATGGTGGATGTGAAATGTCTGACATTGATCACATCAATAAAAACATCCTGTTTAGTATTAATTTAGCTTTATTAACTCTACAAGTTATGTGACTTGAGTAGATTTTGTTAACTAATGCTTCAGAACTAAAATCCCTGGCAGTAATATCCTGTTAATGTTTATAAAAAAACCTTGCAGACAAAGAAATCTGCTATTTAATATTTTTTCCATATATTTTCAATCGACAACCCGAGACAGAAAATGGAAAGCCTTGAAGTTCATAGAGTGGAAATATCTACCCATAAAATGAACCTGCTTTATGTAATAATCCAGTCAGTGAAAAGAGATTGAGTTCTTTTAAGTGTTATATATTAAGATAGATACGTTCATTTCCCCCACAAGTAAGCTTCAAGTAAATTAAAATGGCATCGTTCTGGAAAGTAGAATTTTTTTTTTTTTAAAGTTGGACTTTCAGCTCCAGAGCTCTGTGAAGCAATGTTGAGTAAACGTTTTAATTTCAATCTTTTGAATATTATCCAACTTGGATGATTTTACATGAATATGTGGGGCAAATAGAGTTAGTTGCAGCAGCTACCAGGCTCACAGTATATCAATAATATATTTGCTCGTCATTATGCCATGAACATTTTCTTATTCAAAGGAGACTAAGTCTCCATCACACCCCGCCTGCCTGTCAAACGGCACGATGGACCCCACCGACACAAATCCAGCTACGAAAGGAGGGAGTGGACGTCCAACTAGTTCACCAATTATCACAAACGATGTCCCCCCACCCCCAATAAAATCCCAGTGCGTGTCCCAATTCATGACTAATTCATTCAAGAATAATTGCGCCGATCCCCTGCAGTGACCTCCACGTGTTCTATCCAGTCGGTGGGTCGAAGCCCGCTTTATTCATACGCCTTATTGCGTTCTTTTAATCACACTTCCTGCTTCAACAAGAAAAAGCTAAAGCTTCTGTTTATTTGAAGACGTCCGCGACGCGAAGGGCTATTGTGATCGCAGCCCAGCTGATGCGGGAGGTTTCTTTCCTTTGAGCAGGATTTGTTGAACCAGCTTTCAACACTTCAATCCTAAAGCTGGCCGGTTAAATAAGTGCTGCGGTGGCTTCCAATTTAACGCTACATATCGCTCTCCTGTAGGTGGTAAAAGGCAGTAGTAAAAAACGCCTCTCTGGTATTTCAGCAGGAGCCTGACGCTGCGTCTTTGTGCGTCAGATTGGCTGCTTTTAAAACGGCAACCAAGAGGAGGTGGAAGAATCTCCACGGAACTCCAGTTTGTGCTCTGCTGAACTAGAATGTATTTGTATTTGTAATCATTTTCAGTATTATGGCGCTTCCTCTTAATCACCGTTCAAACGCTCCCCAGTGCTCCCAGTTGAGGATCTGCATCGATGGGAGTGCGGAAAAGAAAGAAAACGGTTGCTACAGCTGCCTGCTTTGTTCTCTTGCCTTGGGTTACCTTCCTCCAAGTTTAAGTGTGTGTGTAAGAGTGCACGCACCCACAAGTTTCGCACTGTACGCCCCCCCCCCCATTACAAAGAGTAATGAATGTTGGCCCCTTGCGGCACAACCATTAAGACTAAGCCATTATGGTTCAGTATTGAGCCAGCCCTGCCAGTTTCACCTCACTCTGATAGACCCCACAGTGTGCACAGAGCTGGCCCATTGAGCTGACAGCATGCCCCCCCCCCCCCACCAACAAGAAAACGGTCCCATAAAGCAGTTACACATCATCAAATGTGATGATCACTTGTTCTAATTTTAGTGAGACAGGGTCTCATCCCGCTGTGATGCAGGGAAAAGACGCTGCAACCTTTTCTTTGGCCATCATGCAAATTAGTTATCCTTCAATTTGATCTACTGCGACTGATTGGCTGTGGCAGAGTCCATTTGTTTTATGTTTCCTTCGTATTTATTTTGCCACTTTTGGCCTTCCTCTTTGCTGTTGTGAATAATCGGCACGGGGTTAATCCTGAGGAACTGCGTCAGGTTGGGGTTAACCCCGATCTGATCTGTCACCGCTGATGCTGGAGTTTAAAAATCACGGTCAGAAGTAACGTTAGTTTTGCAGACTCGAGTTGGCCTGCAATGGCATTTTCTCTACGTACAGAAAATGCTCTTTACTTTCCAGTGTTGTGGGTCGCTTTTCTTTTCCTTTATTGCTCTCGCTGCTTAAATCTCCCTCCCTCCCACGTTCCTCCCTCTTACTGTACGCAGTCACAGCGACAGCCACAGAAAACGTTGCATGAGCTCACCGGTTCTGATTAATGGCTTTGCTGATTGGTGTTCTTGGCCATCGCCACACCTACACATTTTGCTTTTAGCGTACACATTCTCAGGGGCTCAGTCAGAATGGAGAAAGAGGATGTGGTAAACTCCTCTCTGATTTCTGCTTTAATAAGAACCTTGAATTTGATCGGAGAAAGTTAAAACAATTCATTTGCGTTTGTGAGATTCTCCATAAAAATTGCCATGAATGGGGTTTTATACTTTTTTTATAGATTTATACTTAAATGTGTTCCGCCCCTAAAGTAAAAGAGTGAGAATAATCTCGATTTTTAGATGGCGTTTTTATCTTCAAATGAAATATATTTGACCAGCGTCGAGGGAAGGCCTTGGGTTGATGTGTAAAGGAGAGCAACCAGTGATTTTCTCCATCCCCTTTGGAATCTCGTGGCAGCAGCTAATAGAGGAAGGCAGAGAAGCGACGTTGAGCCATTTCCTTCTTCTTTCCTGCCGTATTTGTTTTGCTGATTTTTCTCTAAGGCTGTTCCCCTGCTTGCATGCGGGGCGTTATATCGCTCTCAGTTCTCTCTCTGGAGAGCCTTGCTTAGAAACACACAAAAAGGTCATTAGCCCCTGTGTGTGGGTTTAATGCTTGCATTCGTATATATACATGACATGTTCTTAAAATTCTATCTGGGCATTGTTAGAACAAATATTACACGGGGCTTGCCTCAGAAACTTGTGTTGCTCCAAGTGTGTGTGAGAGCATTTTATTGGTCTATAATGCATCAACCGTCCTTTCCCAATTTGGTTGAAAGAGTCCTCGGCTTGCTGTTTGTCCATGAGATGAGTAAGCATGTTTTGTTTTTTGTGGCTCAGAGGGGAGGATCCAGAAACCTCGTTATGCCGTTCATTTATTAAGTGGCAGGTAAATGAAAGGCCGGATGCAGGAGCCTTTCATTCAGCCCGCCTTCAGAGAATACCCCCGTCCACAACTTAAATCTCTCCCCCTGGACGTATCATGTCCATCTAGAGCCATTTATGCCCTTCAGCTGTGCTGATATCATGTTAAGGTGGAGGAAAAGTGCGGATGAGGCTTAGGTGATGCTATTTTTCATTAGTGTTAAGTCTGTCTGTAATACTCACATTGAGTGTCCACGGAGAACTTGTTTCTCACTCTACATTTTGGCAGTGAATTCATCTCGTGTTTGTGTGACTCGTAAGAGAAAAGCAACACGATGTTTTGCTCAGTCTGCACCAAACGTCTAGACAAAACCAAGTTGCCGCGACAACAGTCATTGACGTGTCTCCCAGCGGTTTTTGGCCTTAGACAGAGTTTCCTCTTGGAATATCCGTGGCGGTAAACACAGACATGCTTTTCATTCTTCCTCTGCTTCCTGTGAATCGGTGGGAAGAGGCTGCTTGGATACCACAGGGAGAGCACTTGCGTGTTAACAGACGCACTCGGGTGGTTCTGTTTCAAACGAGTGCTTGATGAAGTGATTTCCAAAGCCGCGGCATTTCGTCAGTGAGGTTGAAGGTTGTGCATCCCGAATGTTTTTTTTTTTTTTCTCCGACGTAGTCCTGCTTCTCCGGTGCAGGAATCCACTTCCTGCACCATAGTCCCTTGTTTTAAAGGAGAAGCCAAACTCCAAGCCAGGCGTCGGTGCTTCTGGTCACATGATGTGGGCCGTCAATCTTCCCATGCAAACACTAAGGATCAGACATTCCTGGTATTTTCCACGTCAACACTGAACTGCGCAATTATGCATGTCCTAACTATTCTCATTAGCTGCCCTGGAATACTCTGTGCAGGAACGTCAAAGGCTGTGCAGGGGTAGGCCTACTTTTCAAATCAAAGATTAGGAAGAAAAAATACAACCGAAGCAGAGGGAAACATTCCCCCCCCCCCCCCCCCCCCAGAAAGAGGGAGGGGGGAGAGAGAGGCAGCTGTGAGTTGATGATAAGACTCAGAAATGCATACGTTTTCATGGCTCAGTCACCCACACCAATGCACACTAGACTCCTGCTCGCTGCATTAAAAGAAGCCGCCGTCTTTCATGTGCTTGGCCTGCCAAACCTCTAAACTGTTGAAGTGGAGTGTCGTCTTGGATAAAGTTGTCTCTGCCATGAATAAAGGGCAGGAATGCATTAAACGCCCAAATCCTCCCGCTTGCAACGGGCACCCAGCCGCTGTGACTTCTTCAGTGCACAGCTTAAAAGTGAAAAGGCTTGTTTCACTCGGCTCTGGCACATTTTGGATCTCTGTGTGCTGCAGTTTTTTTGGACACAACTACTGTATTTTTTTACTTCTATATTTATCTGCACATCATAGCCGCTTGTTTTCGCCACCTGTTTAAATCGCCGAACGCGGATGTCCAAACGGGAAAGAAGTAAACGCATGCCAGATATGATCGGCTTAACTCCGTGTATCAAGTCATTTAAAGCTGCTTTTCTCTGGCTAAACTAATCACACCGATTACCCACTCATTTGCTCAATCTCTCTTTCTCTCTCACACACACACACATGTGGACATGATCTGCATGGCGAGGCAACATTTTGAGGACAATGGTTATTGAGCGGGTCTATTTTGAAGGGCTGCCATTGATTTGAAAAGGGGCTGCTTCTGCACAGTCATGCTTTCAGTAGAGCTTTCGGCCGTGACTCGGTACATGCCGCTTGATCATTTGTCATGGCGATAACTCGGGGGTTTAAACGGCATCTTTCAAGGACGCCAATTGACTTTCACCTTTGACATCTTGCCACCACACCGATCCTTGACCCTTGACCCTTCATTGCCGATCACAGAGGAAGATGGGGAGAATCGTCCGTTCAGCCGCAGCCGTAGCCTGTGACATTTACTTTCCCCCCCCCTGCAAATTTGAGAATGAAAGGGCAGACGTTGAGAGAAACCAGAGAAGGATAAAATTAAATGTGCATTAGCTTAAATTGAGGCGGAAAAGATCAGCGGCCGTCGGCTGGACTGCGACTGAACGCTGCTTGCTCAGCACCTCGGTTCCCCGTCTCTGTTGCAAACATCTTTCTTCCACTCTGCCCTCCAACGACTCTCCAGATTGATTTCTGTCTCTTCCTGACAGATGTCTGGGCAAAGCACGAAAAAGAGATATTGTGGTGTGTGTGTGTGTGTGTGTGTGTGTGGAAACCACTCCACACACACACACACAGGTAAATAGACTGCTGCTGTCGGTGTGCGGTTTGCTGAGTCAGGCTTCGAATGACACAAACTAATCTGAGCGAGGGATAAAGGGGGCAAGTAGGAGTTTCAGGATCTGTTTCTGCCCCCTCATTTAACCGTTGGTCATACATTCTCCAGATATTTGCCATCCGAGGCCAAGCTTCGAGAAAAGTTCTCATCTGATCGCCCACTCTTGCTTTCCCCCAATTAATAGCCTCCCTTTTGCTTTTGTGTCTGTTTGCTCCAAAGATTGTGGCCCTCAGCCTCACCCTTTCCCCCCTCTTTCTCACAGAACCGTTATGCTGCTGTCGACAGCTAGACAAACGATTTTGTCGGCTGTGCGAGGCAGGGGGTAATTTCTAGGCGAGCGCGGCGTTTCAGAACGGACTAGCCACACTGAAATTAGAGGTTGTCAAATGCCGCACGTCTCCGCTGACGGCCCAGCACGGCCCCTTTATGTTAATGTGGCATTTTAGCGAGAGGAAATTGGGAGGTGGGTGAATGTTGGCAGTTGTTGGGTGCAGCATTGTTCCGTGTGCACTTTTAATTTTATGTCATTATTTAAGGAATGAATGTGCTTCGATTGGAATAGCTTGCAGTATATTTTCTGGCTCTGAGCTGCGGCGTGTTCCAGCGAGGAGGACTTTGAGTCGTCTCCGTGCATCGTTGCTGGTTCCTGCACGCATGCTTAGCTGCCGGTGGTCTGTTAAATGCAGTAGTCCTTCTCAGTTTGCTAAGGAAAGCACCAGGAAACAGACGCTTTAACTACGGCTCCGAGTTTTTATAGAATACCATTAAGCAGTGATGCTCGGTGTCAAATATATCAACACTGAGTATGTGGAAATAATTATTCAAGGTGACGGTGTCAGGGATGAAATCTGTCATGATGTGGTTAAAGCACTTACAATTTCAAATGGAGGGTTTGTTTCGACACACAACAAATAGTGGAATTTGATGTCCTTTTTTTTTTGTATTCCCATGACTCCCGGTGTTGCTTCCTGCCTGATCCCCCTCCTTGTATGACGTGTCGCTTCAAACCCATCCCTACATAAAGCCAGCATGTGGCTTCACGTCACTGGTCTCAATTACGGCTGATGCAATCTCTCCTCTCGGCTCGATGCCACAGGGATGAATTCATCTTCGGGAAGCGCTGGGAGTGAGTGTATGGACCAGAGTACTGAGGTCATGTTATTTGGGATGGGATCACCCTGGGCGGCGTCTCCTGGCTCGTTTGTGCGGATCCGATCTGTCCCGCAGGTGTTTTCCATGCAGCTGCTGGCCAGATGTTGCTGCGTATTGTCAGTTTCTACGAGGCCATCACTCACACACGTTTATCATTCTGCCGTTTTATACAGGACACGCTTCACGCCGAGCGGGATTTCCCCGCAAACTGATTCCAGCGCTTTATTTTACACAAAAGGTCCAACACATTCCACACTTAAACCTCGATTGCCGTTGAGGCTTAGAATTGGGCGTGGTTTCCCCAGCTGGGGTTGAATGTAGATTTTCATACACTTCTCTACTGATGACTAACCTTTATTGCTAACATGGGACGATTCCAGCATGCAACTCGGATGCACTGTGCTGTACAGACGCACGGCATGGAGGAAGATGAACGCTTCCCACCTGCAGCTCTCAGAGCGTCATGTCTGAATGACAGATCGAGGTCCAATAGCTTTATCTCAGTTAACAGATCATAAGCTATAGATCTGAACAGGGCCGTCCCAAAGATGATTTAATTAGCTAGGAGTGCTGGCCAGAAGAGCTGGGCATTGACCCCAAAATGCACCCAGGCACGTTTATAAAAAAATAAATAAAAAAGATTTGTCTGCTAAATTTTATTTCCCACAGGCATTTCGAAGCATCCCTGTCATTTAGAGTATAATATATTCATACTCTGAAAACAAACACACACACACACACACACACTTTTGCATCTAAATAATAAACAATACTCGAGGCGTTCTACCGTTCTTTCTCTTTTTTCTGCACAACAGGGATTTATTTGCGACATTAAGGCTTTGCCCAGAAGACAAAATCAATATGACGGTGATGTATTAAATACAAAGTAAAGTAAATGTTTGATTGCTCTGTTCTCCGTTGCTTACCCTTGCCCGTGTCTGTGTGTTTCAGAGATCAACAGAGTGCGTAAAGACATGTACAGCGACACAGTGAATGGCCTTGTGGAGAGACACCCCCTGGAGCTGCCGGAGCCCATGGGCCCCATCGTCCACCTGCAGGAAAAACTGTTTGTGCCTGTCAAAGAGTACCCTGACGTGAGTGGTTTGGTTCACACACCTCGTGCTGATGCAGCTCCCCCACACTGTGGCAAACGGCGTCTTAACAATGTAATTCTAAATGGTAAAACCCTTTTGAACTTGAGAACTTTGTTCTGCAAAATGTTTCTGTCAAAGGCTAAATCTGATGCATTACACTCTGGAATTGTCCGTCTGTGGACACGCACGCCCACGCCGTCCCATCGCCGCGGGCCGTGCGTCTTTCTAATGTGTCATCGCTGGAATGATGGCTGCTGGTAGCTCAGCAATCTGTCGGCACCGAGGACATGTTGTTTCACTCATTCCTCTGTTCGACATTCACACTCCTTAATGCTTTCCTCGTGGACTCCACTCTTAGTTCCCTGCTCTCCTTTTTCTTTTTCTCATTCATGAAGTATAATCGTTTGCCCATATTCTAGAAGTCATTTGTGGCCGTGAATCTTATTCTTCGGGGACATCTTAGACGCCACATTTGCGCTGAATTCTTAATATTTATATGAAGGAGCATTTCACTTGGCAGACACGGCATTCCGATTCCATTTATGTCTGCACTGTTGTGGATAATCCTAAAATTGAAACCGGTTAGCGGCTGCAAAGACATGGAAAATTCAAATGCTCCTCACCATAGTATCGTATATTCTTTTTCTTTCCGATTAGCAGTTTTTGCTTGCCGTGATTTGCTGTTACTATGTCAATTTAATTAGGCTTCCCCCTGGTGGCTGAAATGACTCACTGACCTTAGTGGAGCCGGGTAGAAACGTTCATGGTGAACCTTAAAAGCCAGCGAGTTCCCTTAGACATTGTTTTAAGTTCCGCACACACACACCCCGACTACCAAATGTGGTAATTGTATTTGCGGGAGACAGAAACGTGTCGCACGCATGTTATATAGATGTGATGCTGAGGGAAATCAGCAGCAGGTCTATAAAGGCAGCTATTGTTGTTCTGTGCCCCCCCCCCCCCCCCCATCCACATGATTCCCGCTCTAGATTCATGCCTTGCCCTTTTGCTGAGGTCGCACACACTCATAGTGGATTTCTTTGTCTCCTGCTCTGGTATTACCGGTCGATAATTCCATCTTCCTGCGCCTGGACGCATCACGCCAGTTCTACCAGAATGTAACCCGCCCTGTCATCACGCTTCCACTCCGATTCCCTTCAGCGTGGACCGTGTGTGTGTGTGTGTGTGTGTGTGCACGCGCTAGCCTGCACGCCCCACATCTGTTCATAACCGCGTTGGCGTTTTCCAGCCTGCACATCCCCTCTGTCGACCCGCACGCCCTCCCGCCAATCTTCAAAGCCAGCCATTTCCTGATGTCGTTAGCGGTGCAGAGCGCCGTGAAGCGTCGGCGTGGGGACTGCATCGTGACTGACAGCCGAGTCGCAGGCTATCTGATAACTTCAGCCTTCAATTAAATGCTATCTGTGGCGCCGCTTTTCTCTCCAACGCGTACCCACACACCCGTCAATACTGACGGCTCGGCATGTCACTTCTGCTGACCTTTGTGCATCTGATAGGATAGGTGACATCTCTTTTCAGTCGGACTTGCCGCTTTATTTCCTGTGACTTTGTGCTTACGAATTTCCTCTTTTTAATCCCCTCCACCCAAAAGAAAAAGAAAGATTTGGACTTTTATTTAAAACAAGGAAATGGAACATTTGGCATCCATTTCCCGGTCAAATGGCTCCAGTAGTCGAGAGGTCTGCGTTGCCTCCAGTGGTGGAAACGTGACACTGACGACGATGCTGCGTGTTGAGACCCCGGACTTTTCGGTCTTTTTTTTTTCTATTGTCTGTGTAACTTAGTCATCCAGGTCCAGATAAATCAAGACAAAAACAAGCGCCAACTGGACTCGTGTTTTACTGCTGTAAAATCATCCAGTTCCTGCAGAGGAAAAGTCATGACATGTGTTCCCATGGGGGTGTCCACACTGAGCACACTGCCCCACCCCACACCGGTAGAGGGGCGGGATGAAGGGCTTTGATGCCTCCAGCTACCAACAATGTCTGAGGATGATCATTAAATCAACAGATTCTTTTCTAGTTAGATTTAATGAGGAGGGTGATTGGGAAGATAATCTGAACTGCGTTCTCCATATACTGATGAAGTACACTAGCGTTAGCTGTGCATGCTATTTATATGTGGCGGCACTAATTCGGGTGATTTGTCGGACATTACCAGCCCGTGCTTGATCCGGCGGGGTCCTTTCTCACCCGCCTCTGCAGTCGTTAAGCCGAGAGGTGAACGCCCGGCGAAGGACGGGGGGAAGCGGGTTGACCGCACCAGCATCAAAGGCTGCGGCAGAGATTTAGTGTCACCTTGTTGCATTTATGTGCTCATAGATCAGATCCAACGGATACCGGATTACAGTCACCAACTTGTGTTAAGATGGGGGGGGGGGCACAAGGATAAACAGTGCGGGCTTCTCCGACCTTCTTGAGGACAGACCTGTTTGAGGATGATTGGCTGTCACTGGTCGGGCTGTTGAAATTCAGATCATGTATGAGCTCACCATGGTGACGCATGATGGATAATCAGATGATGCGCGTGTGACTTTAGCGCCTTGACCGATATAACTCTGTTAGGTTTGGTATTGGGCAGAGGAGCAGTCAGAAGCGTGGGGGGGGGCGCGTGCGATGGCATCACATGGCTAACATTAGCCGGAAATTTCATCGACATTTTCCTCTGTGCTGTCAAACGGAAGTCGTCCTTGAGCGATTGAATTTCACGGACCTTTAGTACGTTGTGGGAGGGACCACATTTTATTTTAGCATCTAAAAGTTCACTTCTCCTTGCTTCCTTTGTCTCGTCTTCCAAACTTCCAGACGACATCAGTCTTGACTCTTTCAGTCTCTCCGTCTTCCTTCTTCTCCATTTCTTCCCTGCCTGCAACCTAAAAATAAAACCAAACAGGATTATCAAAGGGGCCACGGATTAGACGCTAAATGCTGGATCTTTTGACTGGAGCGCTTTGAAGTCTCGCGCTTTGAGGCAAAAAATGTCGCCCATGGAATCTAAGTCTAATTTCCCCTCCGTCACCCCTGCCTCAGCGCCGCTGTCCCTCCTGTTGATCAAGCATGGAAGCTGTTGTAGGTTAGGAACCTGTGTTCCCTTCCCTCGTGTGTGTGTGTGTGTGTGTGTGGGGGGGGGGGGGGGGGGGCACAAAACCAAAGTAAAATAAGGTAAACGCTCATTATTGGTTTACATTTTGTTGTTGTAAATATCAAGGAATTGAACGTGTTTCCTCTTTGTGCTGTGATAGATCACATTTAGGAGGAAAATAAAGAAACTGTAGAAAGTTAAAGAGGAAAAAGAAGCCTGCTTGGATTCAAACACGCTACTTGGTGGTGAAATGAGGCAGAGGATGGAGTTTTACTGGTACGAATGGTCAGCTGTTGTCTTGGACCATTTCCCAGTGATTGAGAGGAAGAGGAGGAGACGACGGCGCGGTATAACCGTGAATTCCACCTTGCGAACTGAACGAACCGTTTCTCATTTCCATAAGCCGAGCAAGGCCGGCTAATAAGTGATCGGTATTCTCCTCCCGTCCCGGCGTTGCTCTCCGATAAGCTCTGTGCGCACACAGCCAGAGCCCTCAGCATGATCTCATTTCCTGTCTCCTCGCCGCCCTAAACAAACGACGTCAAAGCCACAATTGTCCCGAGTCTCTGAGCTTCGTTGGCGGAACTGTTCTTGATTCTCAATTGTTCACGCGTAAAACAAAGCGGCAACGCGTGCACTCGAAAACGTGGCCGTCCGGTCCTGTGCGCCGAGGACGTCTGCGAGAGTTCGCTCCACACGCTCGTACTCATTAAACGCACAGCGGGCCGCGCACGCAGATGTGCTGCGGCGCAACCCATCTGTGGAGTAGCGATAACCGGGGCTAAACAAAGGCCTTTTAATGTCAGTGTAAGCCCTTGTCCTGAAGGGGGGGCTTAATGGGAATGTGCAAGAGGGTGCACATCTGTCTCTTTCCATGTTTGCACGCTAACAATAGTTGTATGCACTGGATGTGTGTTTCTTTGCATGCACCCATGTGTGTTTGTTTGGGTGGAAAAAAAGATAAAATGAGACCAAAAACAAAGACGGGAGGAAAGCAGTTGTCCACCAAAGTCCCGGCGTCTCTAATCCCCGAATGCTGTAAATGAGAAGAGAGTGCAGTAAAGACAAAAAAAAAAAAACGTACACACTGGCGAAGCCCAGGGTAAATTAAAGCGAGCTTGTCGATGTGCATGCGTCTCATTGTGCAACTGTTTTGTTCAAACCCAGAATTGCTTTTTTGCGGTTTCTCCTCCTGAGGCCATCAAGCAGAATTTAACAAGATGCAATCTGTCTTTTATTTTTTATTTTTTTGATTATCTATTGTTGAGGGCAAACGCATTTCCTTGCGAATACGAAGTGTGGGAAAAGTCCAGCCATCAAACGCCACAGCGTCGTAGGCATGATTTGTGTGTAGAAGGCCTCAGCTGTAGGAGCCCGTGGAGGTGATGGGAGGGAATGCAGAATAAGTAGCTCGCGTTGTGCGTTGGTGCTGAGAAGGTGAAGAGCAGCTGGCACAGCACTCAATCTATTGTTTCTCCTTTTGGGCTGTGATGAATGGAATTCCAGGCACGCTCGAAGACGACTCACCCGCTTGGCCTGCCGTTGTCTCTGCGTCCTCGTGGCTTCCACAGAAAGAATGTCAAACGGCCGGTGCTGAGCAGGAAGCGAGAGCGCACGGGGAACCGAGCGCATCATACATTTCAGAAGGCCAATAATGTATTGGGTTGATTTCTATTGTTCCTTAAATGCTTCCTTCAATGCTGCGTGTGAATGCAAGTTGCTTCGACACATGCAGCGTCGCGCGTTTGTCTCGGGGAGATGCCTTTCGCGGTCAGAGGCAGCGTAGCATCAGCTTCCGAGTCAGGAGGGCAGACGATCAAATACTAAACTCACTTCGTATCATGCCAGGGTTTTCCTGCGGGCTCCATGCTGAGCCTGATGTATCGTTACCGCTTTATTAATTCATCGATTGTACAGATTGAATACATTCACGGTGTCCTGTTTTTGGGAGCTGTCACATACAAATAATCAGATGTAAGCAGGTTATCGCGCCTGGAGGTCTATTTAGAACGCAGAACGCTGTTAGGTTGTGTCCCGGCTTTATGCAGAAGCTACTGTTATAACACAGCATCACCATAATAACCAGAGCTGCTGGGCATTGTGAGGGGGGGGTGGGGGGGGCTATTTGGGAACTCACCCATTGAGGCCCTGCTCCAGTTTTCTTGAATCATTTTAGGCAGTCGGTTGTTTTGTGCATCATGCTTGCAACCTGTGGTTGCGTGCTGTGACCCCCCCCCCCCCCCCCCCCTCGGGGTTTGTTGGGTGGGTTGGACAGACCAAAGCTACAGGCAAGCCCACTGAAGAAGACAAAGCAAACATCCTGAGGTTTAGCTGTCCTCATCAGCATTACTTATCATAGTTTCAGGAAAATACGCCGGCACCATATCCAATCTGTAATCCCCCCCCCCCTTAACTACACGGGGCTTCTCCCATGGCCTTTTGTATTTCGGTGCAGTGAAGTACGTTAAACCGATGCGACTGTACTTGAGAGTCGTCGTCTCTCTGTTTTTATTTTTGGCTCATTTGTGCTGGATTATTTTAACACATTTTCCCTTTATCCTTTGGAAGCCAATTTCAAGTGGGGTGGATTACTTTGGTAAACACGTTTCCTCTTGGTACAAAGCTAGAAAGTCACACACCAGTAAAGGGAATGGGGGGGGGGGGCTTGGTAAGAAAAATGTGTCGAGCACCCTGCTGCACCTCTTCACTCAATTTTCTGCTTGTTTTCTACCCATTGGTTTCACCCACTGTTACTCCCTGTTGTGCATTTTCTAGTGAGATTTTGGTGCTAAATACAGAGACGGTGCTAAATACTGATTGGAAATGACACTCAAATTAAAAATGAACCCGCTCTTGTCGTATGTAGCAAACGGGATTTCTCCTATATTAGGATGTAAAGGACATACGCCTAATTGAATTCTGTCGCTCCTTAACCTCTGCTGACTGGCTTCTTTCTTTCTGTCCCTGCAGTATAACTTTGTCGGGAGAATCCTTGGCCCTCGGGGACTGACTGCCAAACAGTTGGAAGCAGAGACCGGATGCAAGATCATGGTGCGAGGCAAGAGCTCCATGAGGGACAAGAAGAAGGTACGCTTTTATTTATTGATGCCACTGTTAGGCATGAATTAAGATTCCACTCGACACAAACCTGGGACTATTGTCACACAAAGACGCCCCACCAGCAGTGCAGTATTGGCGCGCCCGTACCGTCCAGACAAAGCAGATAATCCAGCAATGGAAACAACCGTCTTGGTTGGCTCTGACTCATGACATATTTTCTCCAGACCTTCCAAATATCCCAAATCTCTTCTGTCAGCAACTTCCCCCCCCTGCTTCCGAGAACAACACAAGTTCCGATTCAGTGCGGGAGCATAAATTATGGATCCGGAAAACGGACCAGAAGTGACTCAACAGTGACACACGCACTTAATTTGAGCAGAATCGCCATTGCGTTTCTGTTTGTGCGCTGCTTGTATGGAAGTTGTTTGATAAATTCCACTTTCACAGACGGATAATGAGGATGCTGTCGAAAAAAAAATCTCATTTAAGTCAGTTTCGGTATTCCGCAGTTCAGCCTCGGGCCGCCTTCAACGCACGTAACCCCCCCCCCCCCCCCAGGGCTGGCGACCGAGGACAGAGGCAGAGAGGCTGGCGTCTAGCTCTTGTGATAGGCTGTTAGATCTATCTTTATCAGAGGGAAAAAGGTCCAAAGCTTATAATTCTAGCCATGCCCGCCACGAAGCCCGGACCAGCGGCTCCCCGCCGCCCCGCCGCCGCATTTTCCACCTCGGTATTTCCAGCTTGATGCCCTGTGGCAGCAGAGGAAGCCACAGGAGCAGCTCAGCCAGTGTGTTTATTCAGGATCCATTAGCGGCAGCGTTTTTATGCTCTCAATAATTCAGCTGGTTGCTCCCTCCTGGGCCGCGCCGCCTGGCAGGGAGTCGGCTCGCTGGAGCGCCGCAATGAGAGAGAGAGAAATGAAGAACAATTGCAGGAGAAGAAAGGCAGATGGAGTAGAAAAGAGAGAAACCGATGAGGGGTAAAAAAAAAAACAATGCGACGCACCACACTGGAGCCAAACGCGACCCGATGACGTGTCTGATGGCCAGCTCTGTGCTCGCCACTATTTTCGCACACCTCCCCAGCCCTTTCCCAGCGTTGCTGATTTCCCTTCATCATTTCCTGCGCTCTATTTTGCGGTGATTATTTTGACTGCAGTCCTTTTATTCTTCCCGTGTGTGTCACAGAATACTGATCCCACCACCCTGTTTAAGCAAATGTTTTAGATGCTGCCAGACGGGAGACGGCTTCTTTTATTATACATTTTCTGTTTCTATTGAAAGATAAATGAGCATCTGCTAACTGTTCCAGCTGCTTTAAAAATGTAAGCACACAGAGAAAAATGCTACTGTGTTGTTTTTAATCACTGTATAAGTCTCACGGGAACCTTACTGGTTAAATACCACCAGCCTTTACTTTAATTAATACATGAATGTTTTTTCTAGTTTTAAATATTAGATTAATAGATATAAATAATCAAGCAATAAGTCACGCTATATCCATCCTGTTGTTGGTGCTTTGAACTGAGGCATTAAAGCTGAGAGGTATGAAGTCCAGCAGGCAAACAGGTGTTCGCACCATGTCAGTCAGGCGACCCCCCCCCCCCCCTCCCTTCTATTCTTAGATATTGTCTCTCGATGCGGGGGCCGTGCTATTTATTCATGCAACATATTTTACCAAAATGGATTGCCCCTCTGGTGTGTGGTTATCGTAACGGAATTTGACGTTGGCGAGTACGGACAATTCTATTCCAAGGGCTTCTCGGTATTTTCCGCTCCCCTCCCCTCCCCTCTCTTCTCTTGCCCTCCTCCTCCACCACCCGTTGACGTGTTTGTCATGCTGTCACTTTATCTCAGAGGGCACACTGTGACCTTGTTCACAGGCGGCCATGCTGGTGCCCGTGTGTGTGTGTGTGCGCGTGCGCGCGAGCGCCCTTGTTTGTTTTTTGCCTTTGGTATGATCTAACCAAATCAGAATCTTTCGGGGTGTTTTTGGATGGACCTGCATTCACCCAGGAACATGCGATTGACCTACTTTTTGAGTCCATGCCGGATAACACTGTCACTAACCCTATATTTAATTCCACCATGTGTTTTTCCACTCAGGCGAAGCCCCCCATGTTCTGTTAGCGTCCCCTCCAGAAAATACAGAGTCGAGTTCTGTTCACCGTGTTTGCTAATAAGCCCCAAGCAAGCAACCATGATGACATAATGGCCTGAATGCTGAACCCCCCCCCCCCATGTTGAAAAGAGGAATACGAGAGTGGAATATTGAACTTTTGTGTGTGTGTGTGTTAAGAGCAGCGCCATGGCAACAGGTCTCTGGAGTAGAGCAGGTAGGTGGCACTCGGTTGTAAGCTGTGTGCCTGTCGGTGCCCCCTCTCACTTTGTGGTGCCTGTTCAGTGCATTGAATTCATGTTGGATGGACCCCCCCCCCCCCCCCCCCCCCACACACACACACACACACACACACACACACACACACACACACACACACACACACAGACACACTCAGTGCGCCACAATGCATTGTTTGCAATTGCACGCCCTCAGAGTGGCTCCCTGCTCCCGCCGATCTGAAGTCGTGGTGTTTTGTACGAGCGGGGGATTAAGAACACGCCTTCATCAAACGTCTGCTCAGACCTGCACGCGCAGCGGGCGGCGAGCGTGCTCGGTTGCAGCAGACTATCTGAGGCGAGGCAGATTCGGAAACGCTTTGAGCCGCATATCCGTTCTGCATTCACCTTTTTGTCCTCGCAGAATCACATGCTGCCACTGCACCGTTTCAAATGTCTTAATGTGGCGCCGCACATCAGAGCGTCTGAGGTTATGCCTTCTGCAGACAACTTAGACCTCAACTCCTCACTTCGGGGGAGGGGGGGGGAAATCAGCTTTCAAACAGCGGGTTTTGGTTGTACGTTGACATGAGATACACCCTCAAAAGCTTTTCGGAGAGTCTGGTGGCGCTGCTGCTGACGGTAAATGCGGCGAGGAGAGGTGAGACGGAAATAGCAATGCTAAATGGAGAAGCATGGTTTAAAACAAATCTGCATGTAGGGCTATTCCATATTTGTCTGTACACAAGCCATTATACCTTTTTCTAAAAAAAGAGACTGGGTGATTGGGGCATTTGCATTGCACAGAATTTAGCAACTTTAGCCTCGGCCGTACCAATTCTGAAAGTTCCCGATAAAACAGTGATGACTTGGCTATTGAGAGGTTCTAAATATGGCCCATTTTGCCTTTTGGGTTACTGCTAATGCTGCAATTTGGTGCCCGCTAAATGCTTTAGAGTTGCCCTTTCAGGAGAGGTAACAGCTCAGACAGAGCAATTCTTACCCAGATAGACAGTCGGACGCACACTTCTGCACTCACTCTGAGGGTACTTCCACGTGTCTTCTAACGATCCTCCGACTGAAGTCGGTGTGGCATTAAGAAACATTCAAATGCACCGATCTCTGATCCTTTCACCCATCCATCCTTTGCTGCTATTTCCTGCCGCGGGGCGAGCTGTCGCCTTTGTCTCTGCAAAGAGGGCTGCCCTTTGAAAGCCAAAAGCTAAACAGCAGCCCACTGGGCCGCTCCTGTCACGCTGCTGCACTTCACGGGGCCGACATCGCCCTCTTCGTATGCCTGGTTCTCGCCTCCGCTTCTTCTGACGTGCGGCATTACCGCACCGGCACGCCAACATACCCACACCGCCACACTCGCTCGCCGTCACTCTCATTCTCTTTCCATCTCTTTTTCTAGGAGGAACAGAACAGAGGGAAGCCAAACTGGGAACACCTAAATGAAGACCTTCACGTCTTGATCACAGTGGAAGATTCACAGGCCAGAGCTGAGATCAAGATGAGGAGAGCAGTGGAGGAGGTCAAGAAGCTCCTGGTGCCTGCTGTGAGTACGCAACGCAACATGCATGTCTCAGTAGCTATTTCATGGTGACGTCTTCGGACTTTCTGGGGATGATGACACAAAGTACGTTTTTTTTCTGTGTTTTTTTTTTTTTTACTTATTTGGTAATCCTGAGCAAAGCCTTGCCATGTTCAACATTCCTTTTCGAAACTGCAGGATAACATGCATACATATGGCTCGCTCCCGCTACCCCACAGTTAGCATTCTGTTGACTTCCATATATAGACCACGGGAACAGGTTGGCTGCACCGCTAGCGGAATGGAAAAACACGGCGAGCTGCAGCCCGCCTCCCGTAGCTGCCACATTTCATCTCTGCTTCCCGTCTGCCCCAACTTCCTCACACTCCGCACCACCGCCGGTCACTGCTGATATTTGCTTCCTGGCATACAATCGGCCCCCCCCCCCTGGCTGTTGACCAGGTGGACGGGCAGTCGAAGGCCCAGGTTTGCCATCGGGTGTAAACTCAGGACTTCAACTGTGAAAATGGGGCAGTACCAGGCTCAGCAATCAATCGTCGCATTTAAATTCACATCATCCCGGATTGGAAACCAAAGACTGTCCTGAAAAGGGTCGTGTGTACGTGGTCACATGCCAACGCAGGCTAACTATATTGTGGCTGCACCTCTACCTCTTGAGTTCTAGTGTTTCTTTTCGTTTGGCTCATCTCAGCTGCACCGGTTATGGATGTAAGATCTGACACAAGGTGCCATCATGCCAGGTTGTCTCCTGTCAGATGTGATTCTCCCCCTTCATCCGTCTCAGCCCGGCCTGACAATGTGGAAAGCACTTCAATTCCTGTCCTCTTGTTTGAGGATTACTTGTCTCTCTTCGGCCCGCCTGTCACTTCCTCAGGCAGCCTTTTTGCTCCCGAGTGCAGCCAGCGGCGTTCAGATCTCCACAGCCTCTATGCATGCACAGAAGATTTTTGCCTGGTAATGCATGCGCCCACAACTAGAGGGTGAAGCCACCTCTGGAAGCCGGAGTAAAGAGTGGTGCAGGATGAATCACCGTTAAAACGCGTGGAGTCTCGTGCACAACGGAAAGCTCTTTCGGCGTCTGCTAAGTCGATGACTGCTCTTGGCAGCTAAAACACATTCCCCACAAATATAGCCTCTCCACCTTTCCACAAGTCTCGATGCATGTTGCAGCGCACGAGATGCACCGAAGACGATCTGTCGATGCCGAGACTACACCGTGTTTCAGGTTGAAGAGAAGCTCTGTCTGCTTGCATTTTGTCAAAAACACAAAAAAGTTCTTTTGAGGCATTCATGAAATCCACCTCATAAGAAATTACACAATACCCTTAATTTAACTAAGAGCTTTATTGAGACAATTAATGATCCGTTCCAATTCACAAGAGGCCGTTTTCCTTCAGGCAAAGGCATTCGTTCATTTGAATGTAATAAAAAAGACCCCTCCATTTGACAGGCATGACTTGTTTTTCTTCTAATTTGTTTCAGTACTTTGATTGTCGAGGCATAAAATATTTCCCCTTTTTCCCACACCTAATTTAATATCAATGGCAAATTTGTCCCATCCCTTTCAGACGCCATCTGAATATCAAGGTGATTAATGCAGCATATAATCAGCTAATATTTGCTTTTAAATATTAGATTTTCGAGCTTTTTATCGTTCAAAAAGGTCAAGCAAAGGTTTCTCTTGTAGATCACGTTAGCAGACTCTGAATCCACTGAGCGGTTTGACTTTGTTCCTGGGATTTTGCAAATGTAAATGTCAGTGGCACAGTTTCTGTCGAGCAGAATAAACGTCCAGCCATTCTGTCCTTGGATGCTTGCTGGGAGAGCCGGTTGTCAACCGACGAATCCCGTCGGGCTCTTTATTTTTTCATTTTGCTGCACATGTCTTGAGTGGGTGGGCGGCAAAGGCTGCCTGGCAGTAATGCCCTTCATCATGCTAGACTCGATTGGATTAAAGTGTGGACGCACAGGGGATGCATTGTTATAATGAAGGGCATCTTATCCACATTTGGCACCATCAAATCTTCTTTATTAAACTGTACGGGACACAAAATGGGCTCACGCTTTTTGTTTCCTTTCAATGCGCAGGCTTTACTTGTCATTGAAGAAGAGGGGGCGAATGGAATGATGACTGAAAATGGGTTTAAATACAAGTTTAAAGATTTATAATAATTTAGCTGTTAAATTAATCAAGTCTAATTATTGACGCACGAGGTTTAGATGTGTAAAAACTATATTAAACCAGCAAAGAGGAACTCAGTGTTGAGATATTCAGGGTTTTTTTTTTCTTCTTGTATATAGAACATTATTGATCGCGATGTTGTGACTTTGACAGATACATTTATCTGCTTGAATCTCTTCTATTTCAGCGGTTCTGTTTGTTGAGCAGTTGTTTTACATCCTGTCGAGTTGCTACTTCCTCTGATTGACATTTGGATAACCTCCCCCGTGGTTTAAGGGTTTTACAGCGGTTCCTCTCTGCCCACTACAGCACCCTTTTGCTCCCCAGTTCTGTGAACTCTTCACCTTTCCGTGAACCGGGAGCAGGAGGAACATAAGCGAGCTAAGAGGAGGAGGAGAGAGATGGGTCGGGGAGCTTGATGGAGCTATTCTTTCAAGTGTGGATTTACTCCACTGATCCTGCCCTAGCGCGCGCGCACACACAGACACACACACCGATAGACGTGCCCACAAAAATTCTTCCACATGCATGCACACACTCCCATTCAAATGCTTCTCTCATCCTTTGAGTCCTGGGTTAAGACCTTCGATGGGGTTGACTGCAGAGCCCCGCTGCACTTTAAGTCACCCCCACACTCGAGTGCTCGTAGGGCTGCATGCATGAACCCTGGCTGGCCCGTTCCACTCCACCTTTTTTTTTTTGTCATCAGTGGAGCTAGATGGCAACGCGATGCGTTTATTTAAAGATGAGTTACAGCAGACGCCGTCCAAGGATGCCACAATGTCAAAGGATTTCACCCTCACAAATCTGAATCCAGATGTGTGCTCTGCTCCCGACGGGTGATTATTTTATCTTCTGTGCAGCATGCATCACCAGGTGTCTGCTTGTGGAGTTACGTTGCATAGGAATGCACAACATTCCATATAGAGTACGGGTGGAGCGGAATTGGAATAGGGGCGAAGGGGTTTATGTTTTCAGAGCATTTTGGATAAGAGGCTTTTAAGGTGGCGCTATTGGGCTTGAAGGCCTTTAAATACCTTCCTTGGCATTTGAGGTGTCCATGCTGTCAAGTGTAGGTGATGAGCAACAGTCTGGTCATTCAGTATGATTGCTTGTATACAGTAGATTTATTACCCTACTACAGGAGGGCATCAGATGCGAGGCTGGTGGCGTTTGTATCCACCCACGCGTTTGTGTATAAGCGCTTTGTGTATTTATGCACATTTTCTTCTGTGTGTGTTATTGTTGGGTATCTATGCTGGACAGTTTTGTGGATCTAATAATTTCTCAGTGGTCCCCTCGGGTCACAGTGCTGTTTGAAGGGCTTATGGAAAAATGATAGACGGGCAGAAAATGGGAAAGGGCACCTATGGGGTCTTGTCCTGTTGTCTAGGTAACCTTTAGCACTCACACCCGAAGAAACCTTTTTCTATGAGATGTGCTTCAATTTTTTTAAGGCACTTGTGCCCAGTCTGACTTGAGGCAGTTGTTTCACTTTGGGGGGGGAATAAAGGATGCATTTTCTTTCAAAGTAGTAAATGTGGCTGGAAGCTTATCTTCTGTCTCTTCTCAAGAACAATAGATGGGTGCTGTTGAGCATTCTGATCCAGAAAAGCATATCCTGCAACCAGAACCATTCAGGCACATTTCAAAGTAAACCCCTAAACTAGCAAAAAAAATAAAATACACAACTGTGACTACTTTACCTTGGTAACCGGCCCACGGTACGGCGTATCATGATTTCAGGGAGATAAAATTGGTATGTTTTGCAGCTGCAACTCTGTTCAATTCAAATGTTTTACTCTGGGGAGTTGGTGAGCCGAGTCTGACTTTTTTTGTACATTTTAATATTTGATATCCTGGGAGTGGTGAAAAATGTTTGAAGATCTTAAACCAGCGATTCTAAGAACTGAAGCAGTGCCTTGCTCTTTAAATTGAGATTGGCTGAGAAAGGAAGCTCAAGACGAGCGCCACGGCTCGACATTTGATTCAGTTCAGTCCGACCCTCGTGCTCCAGCGTACTGCTCCTTCCGACTCCACCCTTCTCCTGCTCTCTCGCTATAATTCAGCTTTCATGTTTGTCTCAACGGTGTCACTTTGGTCCTTCCAAGTTCCTCTAATGGGCAAACCTTGGACACGCATGCCTTTCTTTTCTCCCGAGCCTTCTGTGATGCCGCATCTTTCATTTTCCTCCTCAGTTCTCTCCACTATGGGACCCTCTTTAAAGAAAGACATTCAGGCGATGGCGTTCTTATAAGAACCGGGCAGATGGACCTTAATGGATGCCGAGTTTGGTGATCTGCAGGCTTGTTGTCTTGACTCACCAGCATGCATCTGACTTGGCAGAAAGCTCCAGTGGCAGCGCCATCAGAACCGCTCAGACAGGAAAGGCCCAAACACAGAGCGAAGATGATGCACGGCGAGCGGAGTTGGATCTGAACAGTGGACGTCTACTAGGCAGCAGTGTACGGAATTCACAATCAAACACCCCTTTCTTTCTCTTTCTCTCGCTCTGAGTCTCTCCTCTCTTACTTTGTCAGCAGTGTTTGACACATGAGTACAAAACGCCATCTGGCTGCATCCATCCATGTGTGCCTCCCCAATTAATGATGTTTGTTCTCTGTTAGACCGACCTAACACTATCATTCTCCCCTTATTTACTCTTAATCCAAGTCTTCACACGCACACACACACATCCATGCATGCACCATTTCCAGCCATATCCATAAGCACAAGCGCTTTGTTCTCATTGAGCCGTGCCCGCTGACTTTGACTGTGCTTGATGCACATTTCATTAACCCTTTAAAGGGCAAT
This sequence comes from Brachionichthys hirsutus, assembly GCF_040956055.1. Lineage (NCBI taxonomy): Eukaryota > Metazoa > Chordata > Actinopteri > Lophiiformes > Brachionichthyidae > Brachionichthys > Brachionichthys hirsutus. Next base: position 7,552,763 of record NC_090914.1, on the reverse strand, counting down.
CGGAGGCGCTGGTCTGCTTTGGTCTGTTTTGAGCCTGCCAGTATGTGCCAGGGGTGAACTCTCTCTCCAGTTCCTGATGGTGAAAAATAGCTGTTGAAGCAAACCAGCTGCAACAATTTACAGTCCAGTCGCAGAGTAAATTAGGTGAGGCACATGCCACCTTATGCTATCAAGGCTATATCTACTAATTTTACATAGGTGTGCATATAAATATCAAGAATCAGGGTAGCTTCTTACGAGCAAAACCAAGTATGCTTAGAGGCCTTGCAGTCCCGTAGAAGGTGGATAGTTTTAGTTGACCCGGCAGGCTCTGTGTCCCTGCAGGCCGTTATTACCTTCATCAGGCTAATGAAGTAGCTGGATTGGATCATATTAACCTCCTGATCTGCACCTCCCAGGACACCACAGTTACAACTGGCTGGACTGCACTATTCATTGCTCTCATTATTAATGTGTGTGTTAGCCGGAGAACGGCGAGCCCATCCCACCTGCATGCAGACGCCGTATCTCCCACATGAATGTTAATCATCTTTTTAATTGGCTTCCTTGACTTGGTGACCTCTACTTGAGATGGCAAAACGGCAGCGCAGTGCTGCTATTCTCTTTCCCGTCTTTGCTTGTAATGTGTCTTTTTTTTACGCTTCCTTTCTCAGTGAAACAACACAGATTGGATCAGGGTTGGAGGCAGCGCGACCTTTGATTCTCACTTATCCTCTTGTCCGTTTTCATCATTGTCCAGCTTCACATGATCAAGTTTTCTCTACCGATTTTCCTGGATCTGGCCTCATGTGGCACATTACTACGTTTTTAAAAAGGGACTTCAACCTGTAGCCAGGACAGCAAACAAGAAAACCTTGTGAGGTATAAATCGTGTTTGATTCACGATCTTGAGGGGGGTATTGAGTATTGAGTAGCGTTGTACAGTTTCATGGTATAACAGTTGTGCTGTCAAGAGATTATAAAATGTTATCGCTTAATTAATTATGATTTGTAATTAATTTCTCCAATTAATCTCTTAATCTCACTGAAATTGCTGAGGCCTCAACTTGAGGTATTTTCATTTAAATTCCTTACGTTGTGGCAGATCAAAAAATTGATATATATATTAAAAAATAGCTTTATAAAGTAATTTATTGATTATAACACACTTGAACAGATGCAGTCCTAGCCATTTACATCCTGCTGTATTGGCGACTAGTCCTAAATGCTGCCTGCAACATGTAGTTTCGACCGCCAGGGGGACTATTGCTGTGTTCTTTTGTCAATCTCCAAATTTTACTTTCCTTGTAGTGTGAAAGTAAAAATAAAACCTCATATCCATATAAATTGCTGTAAGTTAACACATCTTTTCTGAGCAATTCAAGTATTTAACACTGAACTTTTTGCTTTTCCTCTGTTCCAGATAATAAAAAATAATGGACCCATCAATCACAGTGCTCTAAATTAGCACATCAAAAATAACATTGTTCATCATCTATCTGCAGTAGCCTAAAGGCCACCGCATCCTGTTAACAACACAAAGGTTGCAAACCACAGAACAAGCTGGAGCGGTCGGCCTCTACTCAGCCAGTCACCCGATAAAGCATGACTGAGTCGCTGATGCATAATAAATATATACATAAGCACCTTCCAGCAGATTGGATGGAGAGGATGTGCCAAAAACAGTTCAGTAATTTGTTTGGATGTTATTTTAGTGATTCCCAAATTGCATTCATTCTTGTAGCCTCAGTTTATTTTCTATACTACACCCAGTAACGGCCAAGCCTTTGTTCATCTTTGCCTAAAGGTTCCTCCTCCTCCTTCTCCATCTACCCATTCCTTCTCATCTCCAGGTCTGTTGAAGGATAGACAGGTGGTCTTCGTCCTCATCCTATTTCGTTTCCTGGCCCCGACAACTGAAAGGCAGGCAGGCTTCCTCAGCCAAATTACGCCTGGAGACCGGCCCACTCTACCTCCCTAGATTTCGCTGCAAAATGCATTTAAAAAAATCCACAGCAGGTGTGATCAGATATAAACGCATGCCATTTATAATGATGCTAATTAGTAACAGTGAGATTACAATGATTTCAAGTGTTCCGCCAAGACAGAAACTTCTGATTGCACTGGCGTGGTGAACATGCAGGCATATGGTTGACATGACAAAAAGGAAATTGGCGATGTGGATTTGAAACTTAGTCCGTTTGATGTTCCGTCTGCCATCAGGAGTCTGCTCGCTGAGCCAGCCACGGGAAATGGTGACGATTCTGGAAAGAAAAGATTAATTGCAGTGACGACTGTGCTGAATAGCATCTGTCATTCATCTTCTTTGCCTTTCCTCGTTAGTTCTGTCTGTCCGTCCTTAACAGGCTCAATGATGGAGACAAAAGGGAACAAAAACAATGTAAGAACGGTGGTGCATATATGTATTAACGCCACGGACAATAAATAAGTCAATTAAGTTAGGCGATTGTCGCTGTAAACTCCGCCTGCAGTGACGTGCACCTGAACGAGGTACGTACGCAGCTGTCGAGTGAGGATTAATCGCAAACGAAAGAAACGTTATTCATTGTGCTGAACCAAACCTCCGCAGCAATTAGCGCTTTCTCTCTCATTCTCTCTTGAGCTCTGGCTTTTCTTATTTCTCCTTGAAACATCATCCTGTTGCTAATCCGTCAGTTTCATGTCTACCCTCTGAGGGGAATTAGTCTTGTTTCTTCTCTTGTCTCATTCATTTAGATTTTTTCCAAGTCAGCCGAGATCCCTCGTGAAAGTGCATTCTGCGTACACAGGCCCTCTGCACTACTTAGAAAATTGCCTTGGCCACTTGTGCTGTCCTTTTAATTTCAGTTCACACATGCACTTGGTCCCTAAACACTCAAGCCTCTCACACCATTGTAGAATAACCTCCTTTCTAATCCACCTGGTCGTGCCAGGCTCATCCCGGGGGGGGGGGGGGGGGTACGCAGGAAGACAAGGCGGGTAACGCAGCGAGCTGAGAAGCCAGGGCAGTTTTAATCTGCCCCCGGTCCTGCAGTGGTGAGGAGAAGGACCCTGCAAGCCCCTAGCCAATCGCTGCCTTTCTTTGAAGGTTTTTCTAATCCCCTTCCAGAGAGGCAGATGTGGGAGGACAGTAAGGAAGCTGTGGTTGGCGCTCTACATCCTCCGAAGGTCCAAACGATGGTCGACATGCCATTGTTTCTCCTCCACATCTCTGTTTCTCATGCACACACACACTCCAGACATAATCCATCCACGGGAGTTTCTGAACTTCCCGGGGTGGGGCTTACCGGAGCCACGCTTCAACACGTGCAAAGTGGGAGCTCGCGTGCGCGCACACACACAAACACACCGCTTTCATCTAGTGCTCTCTCTCTCTCGCAACTGTATCTCCCTGTTTAGACAGGAAAATAGGATTTTGTAGAGCTCAGCGTTTAGAGAGCCCAAAGGTTGCTCGTCAAATTCGGCCCCTGCAGTCTGTGATGTCTCGCTTTGCCAGCCGTTGCTCAAGTTGTTTCGAACTCCATTCTTCTAGTCCCACCAGCCGAGGGCTTTGCCTCCCCTATGGCATTTCTTTTTTATCATTTGCTTTGTTTATCAGTCTCTTGTTTGAAAGTAGTGATGCTTCTATTTTATATAATCAGCTTTGCATAGAGGCTAAACGGCTTGTTGACTGAATCATGACCTGACACTTGACTGAAAATAGTCTGTCTACATAGAGCTGGATAAACTAAGGACACCTCAGAGAAACTAGCGACAAAATGTTGTGTCGCCGTTTGTGTGTCTAGGTAGATCCATCCACATGGTTTCAGGTTTGAATCCACGCCTTTCAGGAGGTACTTGGATCCCTGTTTCACGAGAAGGCGCCATTGATCAGCTCTGAGTCAGGATCTCTGAATGATGCAAATCCCCTAGCAGTATTTAAGTCTCCCAAATCATCCCTGGCCAAATCCCCTCAAGATATGCCCTGCTCCGATTGGATGGCATTAAAGGATCGCAGCGACAGAACAATACGCCGCCTGGCAGCCTCACGGAATGAGGGATAAAGGGAGTGACAGTGGAAATAGAAATAGATTGGGAATATGAGCAGGGAAGACGGGAAAGAGATTTTTATTCTCCTTTTTTTTTGGTCGGCAAGGGAACAAGTGATGATGATGATGGGAGGAAAGGCCTGGAGAAAACAGCTGTTTGTTGGATAGTTCAATATAGCGAGGATTGAATGATCCCTCCAGCTCTTAGCCTGTAACTTCATCTGTTTGTCAGAAGCATTGCAGGCCAGCGTGCTTCTATAATATATCTAAATCTTGTTGTTAAAATCTGTATATATTTTTCGAGTTTATTTATATGACATTTAATCCCCTCTCCAAGCTGTTGCGTTACATGGAATACCAGCCTGAGCCTGGGGATAAACACGATCACTGTTTTTCCCCTTGTACATTTGGAAATGGTTTTGATGGCGGGGGGAAAACCTTTTTCTTTCTTTCAGTTCTAGACGGTGCATCGAGTCAAAATGTTTTTTTTTTTTCCCCTCCTTCTTCCAGTTTGTTCCTTTGACTCTGTATTTGTTAGTTGATGGGGGGGGGGGGGGGGGGGCACAGAGCTCCCAGGCTGCCATCTTCACTCCAGCACAGTGAAAGGTTGTTTAAAAATCCCCGTGGACGTAAATGCCGGCGTGCATCCTGCATCAGAATAACCCCAGAGAAGGCTCTCCTCATTAATATTTATACTTTCTTAAAACAAATAACACCCCGAGTGACCACCTTTGCTGGCGTGTGGCACCTACGCGATAAGTCGTTGCCACTTATTATCTTTAAGATGCACAGAGTAGAAAAGAAGAAGTTTAGCTCCTGACTTTGTTAATGTGCCACATTGTACCACAGAAAAGCTGTGTGACTGACAGTAACGGGGCGGAGCCGCCTTGATGTGTGTGTAATAATCCGTCTGAAGTCGGGTTCACTCCTATGCTCATGAGCTCGTGTGTTGGCGGTTTAGCATGACTAATGGCGCACGTCGCTGACAGAGCTGTCTGGGACTGAAGACGGAGAAAGCAGAGGAGAAATAAAGAGGCTTTGCAGGAGTGTGGCGAAGGCAGAAGACAGCCGGAGGAGTTGCTGGAGATTGCGTTTCCTAGTCTTTTGGGGGGCGGGGGGGGGGGGGGGGGGGGTACAATTGAGGCACGATTCCCTTGGCAGATACGTTGGCAAAAGCTGAGGAGCAAGACTGAAGAAAGAAAATTTCCTTTGAGAATTCAGCCGTATTTATTCCACAGCACCTTTTACTCCATGAAAGAACAGCAAAGATGTATACGTGTTTGTGTAGCGCCTCGCTTTGTATTCCTGTGGCTGACTGATATATAGTCATGGCTTTGAAATATCAGAAGGTGTTTTTTTACATGCTTTATGATTTATATTCATGTTCAGGCAAACATGGGAATCCGCCCTGCGCACGTGCACACACACACACACACCCACCCAATCTCCACGGTTGCTTTAGGTGACCTCAGTGGATTGAACTTCCTTGTCGCTGATGTGTTTAATGTGGCGTCGTTGTGAAGCTTCTGAGCGCTCATTCCTCCTCCTCTCTAACGGTTTGCTATCTGGATTTGTTGATGAGTCGTCCTGGCAGCATGGCGACAGTAATCATTGTCCTCCAGATGTTAGTTTGGAAAGGAAACGAAAGGGAGGAGAGGGATGAGGGGAACGTTAGAAAAACCAGCTGCCGCCGCCACCCCTCCACTTCAAGTCATCTACCTCAACCCAGCATGCCACCCCCCCGACCCCCCCACCCCCCCTTGCATCCTCTGTCTGTGTCTCAGGAGGCAGCCGGGCCAGACTCTGTTTACCGCTGAGGTAATTGGTGTAGTTTGGCGAGAGCCCGACCCTGCTAAGGTCTAAGGTGCGCGCGTGTGTGTGTGTGTGTGTGTGTGTGTGCGCGCGCACACCCTTTGTGTGCATACTGTCTGTCTGTGATGACTGGCAGTGAGGCCAGGGAAGGAAAGCAGGCCTGAGCCGGTGTCAGCCCACGAGGGAACGGACAAATTGGTTTTCACTACGCCGTCTGTCTTTTCTGGTCTCATATTCTCCAGCCATCACTTTCTTCGTCCTCAGACTCGACTATCATTCACATCTTCTCCTGTTCTTGCCCCGTCCTTACTGTCAACCCTTCTTTCTATTGCTTCACTTGCTGCTTCGGACGTGAACAAATTCATCCATCCCGATCCGGGCGCCTGTTGTTGGTGTGTCAGACGGAGAGTGAGGTTACGACCCTGCAAACGCTCCGGCAGCCTCTCATTTGGTGCTTTCTGTCTTGCCACGAGCTCATAGTGTAAAATGTGAAACAGAAACTCCGTCTGTAACGCTTCAAGTCAGCTGCAGTTTGTTTTCATGAACACACGAACACGAGGCAGCATCCAGAAGAGACTCGCCAAAGAATGAAGCATAACCAGAATCCAGAATGCATCGCGTGACCTCATCGCAGGGTTCTCCGGTCGCGACGGTGGGATACGGCTCACCTACTTTTGCTCATCGCACTCCCGTGTCTCCTCGCCATCCTCCTCCTCATTTCCCTCCCTCCCCTCGTCCCTCTGCCTTGCTCCTCCCTGATAGCTTTTACCGCTCTGCTGATTTCACAAATAGGCCTCATTGATTGAATCTGATTCTTGTGGATAGAGCAGCTTTATTGAGTGGCTTTTTCACTGATGGACAGGAGTCTCTGTGTGTGTGTGTGTGTGTGTGTGTGTGTGTGTGTGTGTGTGTATTTGCTCCATGCACGGCTGCATGCATGTTAGCGATGATGAAAACTTCCTTTCTGCATCCCTTTCTTTTCGATAACATGGCTATTCCCTCTCCTGGGTATTCAGCCAGATCATTACCGATCCGCACGTCCTCAGAGAAAGTTTCATAATGTGTGACGCATGATGACTGAGGAGTCTGTTCACTGTGGCGGCACCTTGAGCAAGGCACCGTTAAACTACTCTCCATAGTGCTGTTAAACTCACTCAGGGCCGCGTGATTTAAGTCCATCCAAGTCCGCTCCAGCGATGCCGCCAGCATTGTCTTCATGGCTGAAGAAATCCATCTGGGTGTCCGGGCTTTACCTCACCAACTTCCTTGGTGAATTGGGGCCACGTCGGCCGCATAGGGGGGGGTATACACAATTCACAAACATCACACACTGTCCCAGCAGCAGCATCTGCGCCGTCTCCTCTCTTGCTGCCCTCTATTTTGTGTCTCGCCTCTCAACGGGCGGCGTGCCACCTATGTGGAGTTGGATGGATGGTGGTAACCTCTTTCCGCGTGCCCATTTAACCCCCAGCGACCAGACAGATCCATCATCATCCCACAAACACGCCTGAGCAGCGCTAATAGCCAATCTCACCAAAACAACCGTCCTCCCCGCGCCGTCCCCATACGGCCTCCGCTATGCACAGTCTCATCTTCTCGTCTTATGATATTGGATAGGGGTTCTGCAAGCAGCAAAAATAAAGTGCAACACCCCCCCTCCCGCTCCCCCCCGCCATGATGTGCATTTGACAAAGCAGTGTTCTTGTTTGGTGGAGTCTTTCGCTTTTTCCTTCCCACATTCGTCTATTTTGTCTCGCGAGTCGACTTGGGCCCCAGAGAACCGCTGGGAGAGTTTTTAGAGAGACTCTGGCACATGCAAAAAGAGGAGATAAAAGGTCTGAGTTCATTTGTGACGTAAATAAGACGAGGAGCAGATGATAATGAAAAGCTGGTGCCGTTTACGTTGCACCATTTCAGGTGCGGTTGTTGGCTGTGTTAAGGCTGCCTCATTGACGTGCACAAGTGTTTACGTTGAGTTCAGTGCGTGTAATTGGTAGTGATTTTGTTCCTCCATCGGGCAGGGATTGCTCGCCCAATACCAGCCGTGCTGGCTGCTGACCCCGGGCCGCGTTCAATTAGCCTCGTGCGGTTATTGTTGTCGACGCAGCATGTCAAAGGCGCCCTTCTTCACCTCCGATACTGTTCGAGGGAACAAAATAGACTAGCAACTTTGCAAGAGCGGCCTCGGTGTGCCTTTGAGTCGGCGTCACCAGGCGTTACTAGCGGGAGAAGTGTTGCAGCGCTAAAAGAAGAAAAGGCTCTTACTTTTTTACTTCGAGACTTCCTCATTTAAAGCAGAGGATTTCTTTGCTTCGTTAATTGGCAGCTCTGCGGTACACTAAACACGGCACAGCCGGACGCGCTGTAACCTCTCCGAATCCACTGCCATTTAGTCAAGGGAGACCAGCCTCTGTCACTTTGTCTCTTGCTCAACCCAGCGCTCTCTGGCCATGTTGAAGACTGGTCTCCAGGGAGGGTTTAGCTCTGAGCCCTTGCTCATTTTTTTCCCCTTTTCTTTCTCTCGCCATTCTCTCCTTATTGTCGCATGAATAGATCCGCAGACTGTCGTTGAAGTTGGAGAAAGACTCTGGGCAGAGATGGAATGTGCAAATCGGAGGAGGTTTCAGATGGAAGCGCACTTGAGTACTTGAGCCACTTTTCTCACAATCTCTTTCAGGAATTGTGAATAAGCATCGCAAGCCTTGAAGGGCGAATCTGAAGCAACTGTCCTTCTGTTTGGAGCCGTTTCACCTTCCAATCCAAGAGGCTTGTTCTCCAGTTCTAGCCGACTGGTGTAGAGAACGGATATTTAAACTCTTCTGAGACACGGTGACCGTCGTAAAGGTCACGCCTCCACAGTAGAGCCAAAACGCACTCTGGGTTGTTGGAGTCGTGGTTTGATTGCTTTCTGTGAAAAACAGAAGTCCATTTCAGCCTTCGGGGATCGTCAAGACCCGTACGAATGAGAATCTACACCGACGCACCATCATCGTGACTTCGTGTTTTAGCAAGAAAAAGCACGACAACAGTTCACTTGAGAGGGTTTGATGTCAGGAGGGCCTGTCTATGCACCTTTCAGCTTGGAGGGCCGTTCGCATCGGGCCCTGCTCAAATCCTGATGTACAACCTGGAAACTCACAGGGGGCATTCGTGTTGTCATGGTTATTGAGTGTTTGGTGCCTTCGGGGGAAATGGAGTTTCAGAGGGGGGAGGTAAAGGAGGGCTTACAGAAAAGAAAATGGGGAGGAATGGATGGGTGTGTGAAAGGGGAGGGGAGCTATCTAAATTGCTTTCCATGAATAATTTTGGCCTCCTAATTTGACAATAATGACAGTCGCTGCTGCTTTTGTATTTATTTATCCAAACATTAATTGACAGGACTGACATTAGCCAGGGCGGTTACAGCACATTTGATTGCGCACAAGGGAGCAAAAGAAAATTACAGTAATTATCATTCTGTTATGGATTATGAATATGCATTCCCACACTTAATGTCGCTGTCAGCGTTTTAGCTGTTGTCATGGCACTCTACCATGACAACAGCACTTAAGCTTATCTCCATCTCTGTTTCCTTAAACCCAATCCATCGGCGCTTGCAGAGAACAGACGACATTTAGCGGCTCCGCTGTCGGTTTCCTTTGTTTTTTTATTTTGCAGCATCCAAGGCTTGCTATAAACTGAAATGGGAATCACGCGCCTGTGTTCGATCGGCCTCAGATCAGTGGCATTAGTGCACGGCGTTTCGCTCGCACTGATCCTTAAAGTTTCTGTTTCTCCCAGGCGGAGGGAGAAGACAATCTGAAGAAGATGCAGCTGATGGAGCTAGCGATCCTCAATGGGACGTACAGAGACAACAATATCAAAACGCGTAAGTGAGCAGCCACGGAGCCACAATTCATGCATTTTCACTGCACAGATCAGACGTAATTAAAGACTAAAGCGACGACTTTAAATCCGTGTTTGCCGTTAACCGATGATGTTAATATTGAATGCGTTTAAGTGGACTGAACTCAATTTGTCCCCTGCCCAGCTGATGACATCACTGACTTCTACCTGCATGCCTGTATTATTACTTAAATGACCTCGTTTTAATTTAAGGATATTAATTCTGTAATAATGATGCGTATTATTTGTATCCCTGTAAAGAGCCTGCTGCGTGCTCCTTTTTTGTGTTCTCTTTAAATGCTTCGGCTCTAGAATGTCTCAAACTTAAGAAAAGCGAATGAATATAAAATGACTACACTATGCAGTCGACTGCAGCGCAGCAGGCATGTTATGGCAGAATCTCTTTGCAAATGTTGTAATAATATGGACACTAATGGAGACGCGTCTGCAGAATTCAGAGTCGTCATCACAGTGGAGACGAGACAGAAAGCGGTTCCTCTGTGGACGTGAAACACTGACAAATAGACCAAAGTCTGTGTGCAGATTGTGAATCCGATTTGTAAGCAATTTAAATGTGCCCGTTTTCTTTCTCAGCTGACCCCAGGTGGGCTGGAGTCAGATTCCTTGTGTATTATCTGTGTGCACTAGCAGACCTTACCTCTCTTAAGCTCTCCAAACAGGTCATGTTTACCTTCCCGAACCACGAGTAGGACGACTTCATTCTGCTCAACCCTCTGCTCTTCATTCATTCATCCCTCCATCCATCCCCCTCCCCCCAGTCCAGATGCTATTACTCTATATCACTTGCTGTTGGTGGATTCTAAACCTTAGGCACATTTTTTTTTGTGTCCCACTTTCTCAACTCTGCATGTTGGTCACTATCGCGCATATGCATCAAGTTTGTCTCCTCAAGCGCCAAATGTATGTAAACGCATAATCGGATTTGTGATTTGAATTCTGTAGCTCAAACCTTTTTTGTTCCAAAGGGAATTTGCAAATCAAGTTCTGAAACCAAACTCTGTGATTTGTGTCACTTTTTAGTTTTCGACATTTAAACTAAAATGATAAGCTCTAACGAGCAACGGTTCCAGCTTTGTCCTGCTCAATGGGATGCTTTTGTGGCACGGTCACAGCACATGCTGACGCAGAACCACTTTAAAAATGATTTTTGTGCATTTATTTTTATGTCATCCAACTGGACTGCTGACTGTGCTGCAGATCAACATTTAGTTGAAGTTGCTAACAACACCGTAGTCTTTTAATATTCAGGCCAAATTTAATTTACATTTGTGCAGACCTGTTACGCGCCTCTGCTCCACATAGTCAGCAGCTCAATTTCTGTTGCCCTGCTTATTGTTGTTTTATCCTCATCTTTCCAGTACATGAATTGTAGCTGTCATGGTGATTTGTTTGCTTTAAATGCATTGGGATGACTGCGGCAGCATCTTTGTGTTTGTTTGGGTGTGTTTTGTTTTTTTGCTACACTTTTTTTATTTTATTTTTGGACTGTTTCTTTGCCATAGATGCTTTTGTGGTTCACCGCCATGATCATTGCATGGACTAATTTTCCCTTTTGCCTCCCTCCTCCTCTTCCTTCTTCCCCTCCTCTTCCTCTCACTTCTTCTTTTTCCTCCTCTTTTATTTTCACCTTTCATCATTCATCTGTGATTATGATCGACCACACAACACTATGATCTTTTTCCTCTTTCTTTCTACTTCTGTCCTTTGCTCTCTTGCTTATGGCAGCCACCCTTGCATTCTCTCTTGCAGCAGCGGCAGCAGCCGCTCAGGGCCCCCGTCTCATAGCGGCCCCAACAGGTCAGGTGTTGCCTCCCCAGGCCCTCCGGCCCCCGACACCAGCTGGGGCACCCCTCATGAACCTCCTCCGGCCCGCTCAGATGGCTGCCATTCTTCCCAATGGCACACCCACCTTGGTGCCTCCCACACCAGATGGCGGGCTTATCTACACCACCCCTTACGATTACCCATACGCCCTGGCACCCGCCTCCCTGCTGGAGTACCCCATCGAGCACAGTGGGGTTCTAGGTAAGAGAGCCTGGGGGAGCATGGGTGTGGCAGGTACAGCGTTCAACTTTAGCCAGCCTGGACAGGAGGGCAGCTTGTTTTACCCCGGGGCAGGGATGCTGGACGCGGCATCCATGAGCCACAGTCAGGACTTGTTGAAAGGTAAATATGTCGTATCAACTTGAGGATCAAAACAGACAAACTCAGTGTGGATGTGCTGAAGAAGCTCTGGGTAATCGGATTACCAGTCGTGTGGCTCGTGTGGACACTGCAGTAAAATAAGAGACAGAAATAACTGTGAGGGCTCGGCTCTCCTAGGGTTCACTTTTGCAATTTAAACTAGGGTTACTTCACTGTTCTTTAGTTACACTCTGGCCAAACATTTAATGCTCTCAGGTTTACCTTGCCTCTCTTCTGCAAGGTTTCTATTGGAGGGCTTGCCTCGGTGTGAAAGGAGGCCTGCTGACAGAAACACACTCGTAGCCCGCTCTTTAACCCTTTCATGCACTGGCCGGGAGGCATATTCAGTCTAGCAGCAGATCCCTTCGGATTTCTGCAGCTTTTAAAATCATTTCTGTGTGCGGTTCTCTGCAGGCAGGCCTTGATGCCCGCAGATAGTCCCTCTCTCACTCCCACTGGGGCTGTTCATTAAATTCTCCCAGTCTTCCCATTTTCTTCTCCTAATCCTCCTAATTCTCAATGGTGCTTTAAGATCAACATGTATGCAACCAAAGAGACAATTGAACACCTATTGGTGAAATGGCGTCTGATACGATCACATTGGGGTTAGACAGGTGCAGAACAGAGATGGGAAACTGACTGGCTTTAACCCTCTTTAACATGCAGGGTTACACCAGCTTAGTGCATTTACTCACACTATTGATTGGTGCCTTCAGCAACACAGGGACCCGTGTAACACACTTGCTCTCATGCTAACACACACATTCGACTCAGCTGTTCTCGCTACTGTATCTAGCCACCGTTGGGCTAATCTTAGAAAAAGGAATGTCAGGCCATCTGCTTCTTTAGAATAGAGTAGGTGGCTGCGTCATCACAGGCCTAAAAAAAAAAGAAATCACTCGACGATTGTAAATCCCTGTTGCCTCTTCCTCAGTGGGAAGGCTTGGTTTATTTGTCTTGACCTGTAGAGAAAATGAGCGAGGGAGAGGCAGGTGGCTTCCGCCACAATTCTATTACCATCAGAGCTGTATTAGATTTCGATCCCGAAAGAGACAAGTTTCTCCGAATCCCAGAGGAGGAATCATTTTTATCCCCGGAAGCCTGTACCCCATTTCAAACCCCACTCCTGCAGAGTCCTCCATATAACTCGGAGCACTGTGCAATTCTATAACTGATATTATGCATAAAAAAAAATACTAAGTAAAAAAAAAAAAAGGTGTTGAATTATTTCTACTGTTTTCCCTACACTCATTAGAAGGTGTGTGATGTGTGTGTGTATATGTACTATAACCTGTATTACGTTGCCATTCTGTATTGTACTATCCGAGCATACGATAACGGTTAAAATGTGAATGTTACTGTAAAGATGACTGTTTTTCCCCCTGCTCAACGTGAATGGATTCTAACCCTGTGGACCTGTTGCGATCTAGGTGCAATGGCTACTAAAGTGAGACGGCATGACACGCGGGTCCATCCTTACCAAAGGATTGTGACCGCTGACAGAGGTCAGTGTAGTCTCCTAGCTACTCTCTATTGACTGATGAATTTCAATGCTTGTTATGCCTATTACGCCTCGATGCCTTAGTTGGGAAATGAGTATATTGTCTGTATTGTATTGTATTATTTTTGTTTCCCACCCCCCACACACACCAGTTAAATGGTGGTTTGTGCTCTGCACATTTTGTTTACATTCAGTGCCTAACATATAGGATGTTTAGGGACTGTGTTTATGTCAAAGCTTAAGCAGAAGTGATCATAGCAGCGTTTGGTTTGTGCAGCAGCGAGGCCAGGAGAGGTAGCACTGTACATTTCGGGCAGTGTTACGGGTGCATAATGACATTCCTCTGATGTGAGATTAGAGCCTAAAATGCGACACGCTTGTCCCCATACATGATTTATCTCTTTGGCTCATAAGGAGCAAAATATAATAAAAAGAGGCATTTCTATACTGTATATGAGACACAGCAGGCAAAAAGAAATATGAGCAGCCATGCTGCTACCAGGCATCATTTCACCTTGAGATTTAAACTTATTTAGCATTTTTTTTATTTTTCTAGGGATGAGAGACACACACAGAAATTATCTCCAGCATTTTGCAATTTGATCGAAATGAAAGCTAACAACATTTTTTTTTTTTTTTTTTTTACTATTTCAGTTGTACATTGAGGTACTGTCATTTTATATTTGAACATTTTATATCAAATGTATTTATGGTTCTTGTGTATATTTATATTATTAAAAAAATAAATATATATATATATATATATACTGTTAAATAAAGAGAATCGGAAAACATCGATTCATCTATTCATTGCACATTTACCGCTAGTCAGTGACCCACCGCGTACCGGTGGTCACCGGAAGTCTCCTGCCCACTAATCACACTGTTTTTAACTTGCACTCCAATTACTAGACAGACACTAAAACACTAGATGTTTTTTTTGTTTTTTTTTATCGTTTGTCTGTTTTTGACCTCTTTGCTTCATTATTTTTTGTTGTTCGTGGGGCAATGTGTGCTTAAAATAAACCACCGAGCTACCTGGTTCCGGGGTGGGGGTCTTTGTAACCGGGGTCATGACAGGGTCATGATGTTGATAAGATTAGCCGGCTTCATCTCACATCGGCAGGGGATTTAGCAGCATGGGAGGTGTGTGTGTGGGGGGGGGTCACATAGTAGATTGCATTCATTTTATTGTTAAAATGATGTCATTCCAGTCTCTTCTTGCTGACACTAATATCCTTTCTATCTTTTTTTTCTGTTTGTTTTGTTTTTGTTTTCTAACCACCTAGCCGCCACCGGCAACTAACACATGACCTTCTGACCTCTGAACTCTTCACCCAATGACGAGCCGCCCCAAGCCTGCCTGCTGATCAGTTAACTGGTAATTGCCTTTTGCTAGCCTCTCGGACGCAAGTGAGAGAGAGAGAGAGAGAGAGGCGCCTGTCCATACAGCTACCCTAACACGTTCTGGCAAAACAAAATTAGAAACCAACGCAGAATCTTCACAGAAACGCAACAAAACCCAACATGTTGTGTAATATTCATTTTTTCCCCTCTGTTCATTGAGTTTGATTCCCATTCTTTCTCTTTCTTTTTCTTCATGAATCATACGATGGGTGGATGTGCTGTGGTATTCCTCATAAACCTGCACTGAATTAAATAGCAATAAAGACCCCTACCCGAACCGGCCCACCCCACCCTCCTGTAATCGCTCCAATTCGGTGGCCTCACCCGTATGAATCAAAGTTCAAAAACGCAAACCATGTGTTTTCAGAATGACACCCCCCCCCCTCAAATGTAAGAGCCCCTAGAGCTGCTGTCATCCTGTCGAGGTCACCCACCCCCCTGCTAGAGAAAAAGAAACAGAAGGAATGAGAACATACACTCACATTAACTTGTTTAATTTCTGTCATGTTTCACATGTGCAGTTGTTGAGCTCTGATGTCACTCTGAGCTCTGATGTCGTTCTGAGCTGACACATTCTGGGTGTGCACTTCCAAACAGCTTTGTGTCTGTTGTTAAAAAGCATGGCTGAAATGTTTGCAAAGGAAGCTTTTAATCAATTGTGTTTCTGTCCTTTTTTTTTTATGCTTTTGAGTCATTTTCTCCTTGATTTTGTTTTTCTGTCCTTTATGTTTGACTAATTAGCTTTGCTTAAATTGACTAGCCAAAATAAGCCAGACTTCACCTCTGGAAAACGAAATGCAATCGAATGTTTGAAGCGGGCTGCAGAAAGTAAACCACGAAGGGCAAGATGGGAAGGTCTTTATTTGTGGTGATGAGGCTCTATGAACGTGTGTGTGTGTGTGTGTGTTTATTTGATTTAATACTACAATGAAAGCAGGGTGTGTTGAGGCTTTGGGGCAGTGCTTAGCTATTGATCATTGCTTAGCCATTGATCATTACTGTGCCCCATCCACACTACATCCATTATACAGTGCCTGATGTATTTAGAAAAAAAAAATATCTCAATTAGTTAGCCGAGCTTTGATCAAAAATATTAAAAAGTATTAAGTGTGCATATTTAGCCAAAGTGTTTTCCAGTCAATTGTATCTGCAGTTATGCATCTGTCTCATAGAGGGCTCTGTGATTTTAGAGATGGGTAAGGTGTGGATTTGTGGTGCCTGCCTTGAGCTGGAGCAGACAGCCAAGTCACTAGATGATTTTTCACCCATTAATTCTATGTTTTTTTCTGAAGGCGAGAATGCAGATAAATAACACTAAATCAACACGCTGCTCAATGTCAGCCCATTGCTAAGGGGAAAGGTATTTGCCACGATGCCTGGCTTCCATATTGAGTTGTATCATCAGCCACGTTGCCAAAAGAGTGTCTGTCGTCTGTCTTTATTTTAATTTTTATTATTGTTTTAGTTGGTATTTTTTCTCAATATTGACCATTTCCAGATGCATTTTAAGAAATTTAACCCGGCTAACTTTTAGTTGAGACGTCACGGGGTGGGAATTTGTGGAAACTTAGTGGTGGAACGTTCAATTTGGACACGAGGCAAATTATCCAAAAGTGCATCCACAATGTGTCATATTTAGCTTCTGAGCCCACAAACCTTTGTTAAACTCTCTCAAGAAAAAATAGGATGTGAAAGCCATGCCTGCCTGTTCAAATTGCTTTATACATACGTCTTATATATATATATATATATATATAAATGTAGATATAGTATATATATATATATATATAAATGTAGATATCTGTCATTGCATATAAAAAAGAGGAGAACAAAACAGATAATTTTACAGGGTGCTGGAGAAGAGGAAAAAAAAATCTATTTTTGGCAATTTTAGCTTTTGATACTTGCATTTACAAAATCAGAAAAAAATAAAAATATATATAAGACGGCATAGGGGGAGAAAAAAAACCGAGTGGGTGAGGAAAAAGTGCTGTTACCTTTTTGGATATGATTAGAAAGAAGATGAAGACCAAACCAGTCATAACCCTTGAAAAGCTAGCGAGGATCAGAAGCGATAGACGCCTAGAGAGTTTTAAAAGGATCAAATCAAAGTGCCTTATCAACTGTGGTTTCTTTTTTCTGAGTATTCCACTTGTGTTCAGTAATATCCAGCACCCACCAAGGTGGCGCAGAGAGGAATGGCAAGTGTTTGATGCTCTGAATAGTCGAGCAGGGTAGCTCCCACCGTAGCGTGGCGCTACCCAAGTTATTCTATGCAAAAAGAATAGCAGTCGTTCTGACCAGCTAAAATATGTGCCATGGTTTTGTCTTCCTGAAATTGATTTGATGTTTGTTCCTTGACTCGATGGCCCTTTACTCTGCTGTATGTGCAGGACTTGTTTTGGGTTTTTTATTACTGTGACTGACTTCCGAGAACAAATTGAACTGCCAAAAGCAATGCAGTAGTCTGCCAGAAGATATTTTGATCACAGGCTGAGAAGAATACATATTTAAAAACACAGTAAATAGACACTACCGCGCAAAAGTTGGGGGTCACCCAGGTCTTTTGCATTGCTTATCTAACCAGCTGTGCTAACATGATTGCACGGGGTCTTCTACTCATCCATTAGCCTTCTACACCAGTAGAACACTGGAGTGATAGTTTCTGGAAATGGGCCTCGATGCAACAAAAACCAGACATTTGCAGCTAGAATAGTCATTTACCACATTGGCACATATAGAGTGTATTTCTGATTAGTTTAAAGTTATCATTGAAAAACACACAGCTTTTCTTTAAAAACAAATAAGGACATTTCTAAGTGACCCCAAACTTTTGAACGGTAGTGTATGAGGGAGTCACCTCCCCCTATATCTGTCAATTAAACGAATCATCAGCACAATCCTATAATAAAGGACAAATGCTGGATTAAAAAAAAGAAATAAGCGACACTTATTTCCACCAAATACTTCTCAGTTACTGCAAACATCTGACAGTTTACTGCAGGAATCAACTCCATAATATGAAATTGAGGAATTCTCAGATCCCAGTCCTGTACTTGGCAGTTTCTATTATTCATAGCTCCATCATGCTGTTACACCGAAAGGTCAGTGAAATCTCCTTTATTCAGTGTTATTATTTTAAATTTAATGCAATATTAATGCGAGAGCAAGCGATGGCTATTCAGCATTTGACAGTATTAGAGAATTCCCTCTGCAATGTTACAACTTGCTGTGTCATTGTGAAAGGCTGGATAAGTCCATCAGGTGAAAGGTTCTCTCTATACCTACCATATTCTCTCTGGCCTGTCTACTACATGTATGATAATGTAATTAACAGCAGCCATTGTTACAGGTTTATAATGTATTTTTCTAATCTCATTTTATATGTATATTAATCATGTTTCTGAGTGTTTATCCTTTTTTAAATGAAACCCACTGACCCCCCACCCCCTCCTCTCTTTTACTTCTTGAATACTTGTCTCTTGTGGGGAGCATTGCCTTTTCCCTGTTATATTTTGTTTTCTTGCCAACTCCCAGCTTGTTTAACTCATTAGCAACTTTATTAGTTTTCTTGTCATTTTCATGGTGTATGCTGTTATTTTTCTTATTAACCTCTTGGCATTTATTTTAATAAAACATTCTTAGTAAGAATTTTACTAACTTGCTGATATTTTGTCTTGTGTTTTTAACCAGTTTCTTGAATGTATTGCCCTGGTCTGGTTCACGGACTAACCATTAAAACCGGTGTCTGGCCTCCACTTGCACTGACTGACCTGGTAGGAAACACTTGGTAGTGACCGTGTGCGTTGGCTCTACGCCCGTCACGCCGCACACACGTCCTAACTGGAACGTGCACTGCCGTTCACGCGCTCAGCTCTCACCTCTGTGCTGGAGAAACCTGCTCGCACCTTCCATCCCCGCCGTCCGTCGCTCAGTCCAAGCGCTGCTGCCGTGTCTCTTAATTGCCCTATCCTTCTTTACCATTGCCCCACCCCGCCTCTAATGAGGGCGCTGGGGGTGCAAACTGCACGATACTTAAGGTCTAACTTCTGGGTGAACTGTTTCCTCGTAATAAAAGCTCTTCTGATTCTACAAAATGGTAAAAAAAAAAAAAAAAAGAACGCTAAAATCCCTGTAGATGATCTGTTTCCTGTCTTTCCTCGCCGTTTGTTAGTGCAGGATGCCGCTGCACGTCAGTCATCTCAAAGATTAACTGTGAAGTACGCAGAGAAGGACGTCTCGATTCATCTCGCATTATAGATGCAGTGAGTTATTTACCGCAGGAAGTCGGGGCAGTTGGGACACTAAATCTGCCCCTGTTGTTTTCGCGCCTGGTTAACAGTGTTAACCGCTCTCACCAGCTGCTGTCCGTTTGGTGAACGGCTTATTGATATAATGGCTAATACTCGGCCATTTGGGCGCAGCCATAATACTTTGACACACCAGTACCCTATGCCAGTATGAAGTACTTTGGGATCAAAATAACCTTGATATTCCTTCAAGTGTGTCATGCAAATGAAGCTCTCAGCTAGCCAGTATTATTATTTTTGTGGGGGGGGGTAACTTTTGCCTTGATTCGTCTGGAAAACCGCCAACATGTTCGTTCTACTGATGTCAGTGCTCATCCGATTGTTCCCTCCATTCTCCCTCCTTCACTAATACAAGTGTTGACATTGACACACAAACAGCAGATTAACTTCATTGATCCCGATTATTACTTTAACCCACTGAATGATGCCTCCAGACCCCCCCCCCCCCCACCACCCCTTTCTTTTAATCTGCACAACAAAAGCAACTTGGCCTAAATGTTTTAAATTCCTTCATGTCTCGGCTGCAAAGAACAAGGATTAAAAGTGTCTAACATCAAACTTAACATTTCCCTCTGGAATTAACACGCTGTGTCTGATCTGAAAACAGTTGTTTCCACCTGCTTGTATTCCAGCGCCTAGAGACAGATTGGTTTACTGGCTTCTGACCCCTCCCTTTAATGCATTTTAAATGTATCAGCCATTGTTTGGTTTAGTTTTTATTAATTCATGTAATGTCTCCTTTTTTAATGTTTTTGGCTCCTTTGTGCAGTAGCGAGCAACTTGAGTTCAAATCCGTCCATTAGCAGTTTATATAAGCCCTGCCCTTTTTTTAATGTCAGTTTGTCAGCGACTCGCAACCGCTGAGTAGTGCGTCTGCATTTAAAAAGTGCCTTCTTTATCCTGAGATTGAGAAATTCTATTTTTGTACTCAGTCACTCAAGTGCCACTATTCTGTCTCCCTCTATTTCAATAAAAGCTTTTTTGGTGAGCACAAAAATCAATAAACAACAACATTCTTGTGCTTATTTCTTAAAATAGACACTGGGAAAGTTTGGCCAATTTTTTTTTTTTTTTAATCGGCTTACATTTCCCTTTTGTTAACCTTTGCTCTGAATTCGATCACCAGGGAACTTTTGGTTGGATGGTATGCAATAAGTCTCTTTGCATCCTGCTGCCATTTCCGGCAGCATTTTTCGTGCCTTCTCCAGATCTGTCACGGGGCATTCGCTGCATTTAACTACTAACGGCCTTTTCACCTGTCGAGCCTTTATTTGTCTTCTGTTTAACAAACATTCCTCCAATGAGTTAAACAGCAGGTTAACCAACCTGTCTTGGTCTCAGCGACGTAGCACTCAGGTGTTTAAAAGGCCATCAGATCAAATAATAGGATACATTTTACCCCCACTGGACTTTATTTTTCTTTTATTTGTTGACTGTGATAAAACAAGTTTTTCCTAGAGTTATACTAGTGTGGTGTAAACTAAGTTCCTCATCCATATAGTGGTGCACTAAAATCTGTGAGATTTCTTTGTGGAGTTATAAGTTTCTATGTGGATTAGCCTTTATGTGTTTGTGTTACCGTGTTTTATAGCAGGTTAGATTCAGAATTCTGAATAGGGTGTAAAACATGTAATACCAGATTTTGTTGCTCACACCAAAAAAAAAAAAAGAAAAAAATGTCATGTGTGCAATAAAGAATCTTATTTACAAGCTTCCTCTGACTGCTCTACCTCGGCTGGTCCTTTGCTTCTTTGTCGGTGAAATCGTTTGCCTGGATTTGACTTTGCCGTTTAAAGGTAAGTGTGTTGCATCCCCAGGAAATAAAATGCAAACGTTCAACACTGGAGAAAAAATAACTCAAGAGAAACAGTTGGGGCCGTGAAAACGGTCTTAGCGCAGCTTTGCCCCAACATAGAGAGCGCTCAAAGATGCCCCGTCACATTACCCAAAGGGGGATCAAGCCCTCTGTTGGATTTCGATGCGTTGCTGGTGAAATGTTGACCTTCCTTTTTTTTTTTTGGGGGGGGGGGGGGGGGGTCATAGCAAATGCTTTCTCTAAATAGACAGTGATTGGAGGTGAAATCCTTTCCTGGCTTTAGTCATTTTAAAGGGAACAAATGGGACATAAATCTTCAGCGTTCCGATCGATCCCTCCGCACATCCTCTAGCAAACATGCATGACAGATGACGCAAAGTACTGTTTGTCATGCTTCTGCTGAGCACGGATGCCGTTTAGCAGCAGATCTATATGAAAATAAAGACTGACGATAAGCCTGCACAGTAACATGCATCACACTGTGAGGGCATGTTAACCAGGACGCCTGGACATCGACACATCAAGAAGAAAATAATCTCATGATGAAATTTACATGAGAATGTGTTTTGACTCCTGTCACTGGACCTTACATTTATTCAGGAGGATTTGGACCCGGGTTCTGATGGTAAAGATGAACTGCATACAGGTCTGAGCAACAAGTGTTTACCCAGGCAAAAAAACAAAGTAAAAGTGGTTTGGTCAGCTTCATCACACGCACTTTGGCAACAGGAGGAGACTCCACTTCAGTACTAGGACATTTACAGGACATGTTTATTTTCACACCTCAAGTTGTGACATGAGATCCTTCCCATGCGGGATTTTAAAACCATGCATCAAAATGTGTGGCCAAATAAAGGGATTATTCCAAATCAATATCCTGCCAGAGGTCACATCTAGAAATGCTACAGATTAATTTTATTAATGCAAAACAAAAAAAAAAAACACTCAACAGTGGGCTCAATGTTTCTCCCACTTCTTGGTGTCATTAAGAGACGTTTCAGTCTGATCACCAAACACGTGTCAGCTCTGGGGGGGGGGGGGGTCGGGTTGGTGGAGACGTGCTGTAATTAAATGAACTGTCCAGTGCGCCCCCGGGATCGGCTCCAAGCCTCGACGCAGGCAAAGCATAAGCACTTTCAGAAAACGGATAGAGACAGTAATGGCTACCTGACACTTGAACGGGTGATTATCACTTCCTTCCCTGTCAAACTGATGAGTCGCTACTGCATTTACAGAAGTACACAAGTACACAACTCTTATGGATTTCCTGATGGCCCGTGAGGAGGAGGAGGAGGAGGAGAGGGCCCGGCTATTACGCGTAAAGTAAAGTAGTGCAGATGTATGGCCACAATTACATTCCCATTCCTTATTCCAGTGCGTAAAAAGGAGGACTTTGAAATGGACCTCATTACGCCTCGCGAGAAATAGAAATCTTCCTCCCGGAGGATGGCGCCGCTGATGCTGCTGTCGAATCGGACAGTGGGGAGTACCGGTTCGGGGGGGGGGGGGGGGGGAGGCTTTAATGTCATGCAGGAAGCAGGGAGCAGAGAAATGGAAGGGAGGGTGGCTCTGGCCCCCGGGAAGATGCATCAAAGGAGCATTTGTCGCAGAGACCAGCTGGGAGACTAATCACAGAGTGGTGTGTGCGCGTGTGCGTGTGTGCGTGTTGCATCAGTAGTGACAGATGAAGCAGCTTCCTCTGGAATGAATGTAGGGCATTCATCACAGTGCAGCTGTTTCTCTGTGGGTCCCGCTGCGTGCGCGCGCGTGCGCGTGTCGTCTTATTGCGCACAGTTGCTGCGGGGTTTTAAGTTTAGATTTCTGAATGGAACTCAATTGTTTCTCGGACACCTGTGTCGACGGACGCGCCGGAGCAGCTGCGTTTTGCGCGCAGCTGCGCTACAAAGACGCGCCGATTTATTCTGCGCTCCAGAGGCTGTTTGTCCATCAGGAATCCGCAGCATTAGAAGTCACGACGATTCTGTCCTCTTCCAAATTGTGGGGCCGTCAGTGACGTCACATCCGCTTCGACAGAGCGGTGAGTCTTTACCTCCTGTCTCGAGGTTGCTGTCGAG
This sequence comes from Brachionichthys hirsutus, assembly GCF_040956055.1. Lineage (NCBI taxonomy): Eukaryota > Metazoa > Chordata > Actinopteri > Lophiiformes > Brachionichthyidae > Brachionichthys > Brachionichthys hirsutus. The sequence continues at coordinate 7,529,745 of NC_090914.1, read as the reverse complement.
CATTGAGCGACCCTGACACGTGTGCGTCATCCGGGCTTTAGTGCGGCACCTCCTGCTGACAGGGAATGTGTAACAGGTGCGGCTGTGACGTCATATCTGAATGAAGTCTTGCATTGTTGAAGTCATTTAAGAGATTTCAGATATTAATGTATTTAATGTCACTGCTGAGATCTCCATCAACCCATTGCTTGAATTCAGTTAACATACCAAGCTGAAGTTAACCAGTGCTAATTCCTGTGTGTGTGTGTGTGTGTGTGCTCTTCTGCATTGTGTGTACAGGTTTGTTTTCTCAGGATTCACTTTGAAATAGCACAGTTCTGTTAGTGTGTGTGTGTGTGTGTGCACGTGTGCGTGTGTGTTCACCCTGGGAAATGAAAATGCTGACCCAATTTAATACACCTGTGTCTCGCTGCACTCTGGCCCAGCACTCAATCACACACACACACACACACACACGCACACAGATTCCAGTGGAGTGCATCTCTCCAATGACATATAATCCTCCATCGCCGCCTATGTGATACAGATAAATTCAGCCAATTCAAATATAGAAACAGTTTTTTTCACTCCAAATTCAGGAAATAAAAATCAAGGCTGAACAGGATGCTTAAGCCCTGACATGCCAGTAGATTTGGTTAGTTCTAAACATAATTAAAGCAGGCTGCAGATCATGTTCAGATATGTGTTTCAAATATCTACTCATATTTTAAAAATGATTGTTGTGGGTTTTTTTTTTTAAATAAGCCTATTCCTCAATTCCTCAAGATGTACCTGAGTACAGAGGATACATCTGATAACAGTGAGATTATTTGTTTTCAAATTTATGTTTGTTTTAAATGTCTGCTGTTAAGGATGTACATCCATTCTGGGTGTGTTTCCCCTCAGGCAGAGCTCCCAGCATGCCTTGAAGTCACGGCAAGCCGCTCTGTGCGGCGCGGCCTCACACTGAGCGGAAAGGCGGTAATGAACTTCCTGCCATACAACTTCCAAATATACACACAGACATAATGTCATCCCTGAGGCATGGAGAGACATCACATTAGCATGAAGCAGTTGTTGTTTTTAGAGTGTGTGTGTGTGTGTGTGCATGTATTTATAGTGTGTCTGTGATTAATCCAGGCAGAAATAAGTTTTAAACATTTCAAAATACTTTTGTTCTGTTTAATTTCTTTATACTTAAATGTCATCTTACGTCCAAAACCGATTTTAATGTCAACATTCTGGCCTGGATTGGATGGTGCTTTTGGCGCACGCACACACACACACACACACACATGCTAACTTTTCCTCCTCAGCCAACCTTTGCCATAGAAAATAAACTTCAGAGTTTCTCCATTAGCTATAAGGTCAAATATTAAAGTTGAACCTCCACCTATTTATTTTTATAGTATGATTATATGGGCTACCTTTTATTATGTGCACACTTTACGAATGGAATCGAGGGTGAAGCCATGTTGTCATGACATTTCACGCCTCGTTGAAAAGACGCTGAACGGGCCGAACCTCTTGCAGGGTTTTGGTTTTTTATTTTCATGTCCTGCAGGAGCAAAAAAATATGGATAGATCACACCAACCCTTTGTCTACTTTCTGCTCTTTATGTGACAGACCATCTCAATGAGGCTGCAGTCGTTTCAGCTGTCAGAAAACACTTCTCACTAAATATTTGCTCTTCATTCGTTCCCAGACGCTCTTCAGACCTCCTCACACCAGATCTCAACCTCTAGTCCGTCCTCGCCCTACAGTTGTTGTGCTTCGGCCTCAGGTTGCCATGGTTGCTCTCTCTGATCCCCCCTGCAAACCATCCCTGGGCCCACCCCACTGCTCTGATCCAAGACATTACATCACTAATTGAAGCGGACAGCTGCATCATTTCCCCAGCCTGATGTAACATAGCGCCAGGCTGTCACTGTTATTCACTGCTCTACAACTCAGTGAGAACAAGGAAAGCTTATATAACACCACCCTCGTTATTACTGAGATCACACACTCAGCCTTAGTGTGATGAAGACTAGTGACTAGGGTCTTCATCAATAAGGCTGTAAGCAGGTGATTGTGTAGTAATCAGTTAAACAAGGCTCTTCTTGCATCTTGCTGTTTTGCTAATGCTATCTCAATGTAAGAAACTGCATTACATGCATGTCTGTGAGACATAAAGCCAATGGGACACGTGTCAACCCTGATCCAGATGCATGTCCTCCACAACGAGGAGTCCTTCTCCCTGGCGCTGAGGTCATCATTTGGTGCCCAGCTTCATTGGGCTCTTTGACCCTGGACTGTGCCACCCCCTGCAGCTGGCAGGTCTGAAGTGGCGGTCAAATCCCGACCACCAGCTCCTGGTTATCCTGCTCTTCTTCCGCCTCTTCTTCCAGACTTGGCCTGTAATACTTTCCTGTAAATGTACAGAGCGTCCTGTACATTGCCTTCACGTGAACCAGCCTTTGAATCAGAGATTACTGCTTTTACATTATGAAAGGGTTAATGATTTGAAGGGATTAGTCAACCTTGTTCGTTTTTTTCCCCCCATAATCATTGGCAGCAGTGCATCTGCTCGCAATCCTCTTGACCTCCTGACTATACAACATATTCTCTTTATTATAAAGATGATACGAGCAGCTCTCAGGAAAGGCTTCTTTTTTCTTCTTCTGCATAATTCTCACCACTCCGTCCTTTGTGTGGATGAGTAATGTATCTGCAGCCTGCTGGGATTCCGTCTGCAGTATATAAGGCTGGATTATAATAAATAAATAAAAAAACTACAGATATGGGATTTGGGAAAGGGTTATTGCACGTGTGATTCAAAAATGTATTTATTGATGTCCAAGGTCATAATGTGATGCATTCCTGGTATGGACTTTGAACAAACTGAACATAACTAGCCAACAGTGGTGTGTGTTCATTGAAAGGTGTGAAGTCAGCACACATATGAGCTGACCATGAATGCACAATTAAACAAGAGCATGTAGACAAAATAGAATAAGCAGAAAACAACAACATGCACTCTCACAATACCAGGGCATTTCTACTGAGTTATGTCCAATACAGTTTATCCCAAACCTGCACCCTCTCTCACACACACACACACACTTAGGCCCGGGGCAACTTTTCATTAGTGTGTCAAACTCATTAAAATAGGTTCTTCCTAATCTAAATCCAATAATTTGTGCACTTCTCCCTCCCTTCAGTGGCATCATGAATTCCTCTATTTAACCAAATACTGTACGAGAAGATTCATTATCTCCTGTTTGGACAGGGATTATGCTGACTGGACAGCTTAGAGCAGGACATATCACAACCCTTAATAAAATCACTTTTCTCTTACCTAAATCTCAACGTTTTCATCTCAATTTCACCCCCCATTAGATCAACAGTCTTTTGTTACTAAAACCTGATGAAATGTTTTTCATGTTAGATTTATTATCATATTGAATTTCCGTGCTTACGTAACTGTGACCTTCCCACTAATGTCAAAAATATCACGCAAATGTGTATTTCCTTTTTGCACTTTCTGCAGGTTATGGCGCTTAACAAAAAAAAACATGCTTAGTTCTGTTTCTGTATACAAAACGCAGCTGACCTTGGACACAAAAGAAGTGGGTCAGGTGGGCTCTGTTTAATAAATGAGCCCCCAGAAGCAGTTGGAACATATTTTTGTTAGTTTCTATTCACAGTGACACGAGAGTAAAAGTGTATTTCTACAATGGAATCATATCCTTCAACGTCTGAGCCTCATCATTCAGCGCTTAAGTATTCAGTATTGTAGTACGTTTTGTTTATGAACACCATTTTTACTTTGTCAGCCAGGGACACAAGCAATGCCACCAAGGTATTTTGTGCAATCAGTCATTTTTTTGTGGTTAGCCATCACTATTCTTCACAAGCAGGTTTAGAAGAAAATGATACCTGCTATTGGAAGCAGAGCCCTGGAGAAGGACTGTGTTTAGATGTCTCAGATTAAGTCAGGAGATTTGGCACTGATTACCTGAAGAGCAGCACAAAAAGGCAGTGCAAGAATGTTTCATGGTCATCTATTATACATGCAGAAACGAGTCTGGAGGGATGCAAAACGGCTGCATGAGGCCTTCGCATAGTTCAGAGGCGCAGAAGCCGTGCATCTGTCCATCCGTCACCACGCTCTTCCTCTTCTTCCTCTTCCTCAGCGGTTTAATGATCACAGACTTCGACCACAGTCGCAGTCCTTTGCATTTCAAACCCCTGTTCATTTCCTGCTGCTGTTTATGTGGCACTGAAGGCAGCTTTTATGAACTTATATGTCTTCTTGTTGTCAGCACCATTTGACAAATCATTGTCAGCTGAATTGGCTGTCGGAGTGACTGTCAGCCGCAGCACTTTGCAGAAATACCCCCCCCCCGCACACACACACACTAATGCTGCCTCTGTTTCTGTATTATTTTTTCTTGTATGCCATTATGTTAAATAATTGACTCCATGGTGTCTGAGTGCAATCGTGTTGATGCATGTATTTGGATTTCCTGTGTATTTGAATTTTAACTAGTGAAAGACATTGTTGATGTGGGTAAACACAAGTTGTGCAATGCACACAGACAGACGTGCAATGCAGGGTCAAATGGGAACATGGGAAACACTGTGCAGTTATTTTAAGGCGGCACACACACACGCACACACACACACACACCGATCCAATTGAGTTCCATTAGGTGTCAAGGCTTCTGAGGTGAACAGGCAGTGAGAGTATGTCTGCTTCAGTCATCATTAATGTTAATTTACAGACAAAACTCCTCTCTCCCAAAGCTCAGGAGGACTGGAGCGTAATTTAAAAATCTTTAAAACAAATACATAAAATATGACCTGTTCCGAAAGAGAATCAATATTGCATGTTTGTCTGGAGGAAAGCTGCTGATGCATTTGCTGTGCTGACTTTTCCAATTTCTACATCTGAGATTACCATCGCTTTCGAGTATGCTGCTCATTTTGAAAAACAGAATTTGATTCAGTCGCTGCTCTAGCTGTATGCCCCGAGGCTCTGTGAGAGAAGGAAAGTGTATTAATGAAATGAGAGGCAGACAGTGTTATTTAAATCACCTCAACAGCATAACCTGAGGCCTCTTGCAGGCTCTCTGCTGCTTTCCAGACCTGTTTTCGTACCTCAGCCAACCAAACAAATTTAATCATATCCACTTAATCATAACTCAGTCAAAAGACAACCAGCCTGAAACACGCTGGGATCATCTTCATCACACTGAAGGGGTGCACCGAATCCTCGAGGGAACACAACGCTTCCCATTGAACAGGATAAAGCATGAGGGTTACTGATCTGTCACAGCTTACATCGCTCTGTGGCCCAGTGCAAAAAGTAAAAGGTACAATTTCTCAAGGAAAAAAACCTTTTTGTGTCTTTCTGTGGCGGATGCTGCATTCTGAGGCTTCAGAAGCTACCTGCTCTCCCAGAACAATTAAGCAGAGCCTCTTTACAGTATCTCTGTCCAATTAATTTTAATATTTAAACAGCCATGCAGAGATTTCTGAACCCGCTAACGCAAGATTAGAGTAAACGCAATTAAATATTGATGGCCATAAATAAACATTCTAATTTGGAGAGCTGCCATGGTGCGCAGTAAATCATTAGAAAAAATGGTTTCAGCAGTAAGGCTATGCTTATTAGCTGAGCAAATGTTGAACTGGATGGGTTCGGGAGAGGAGGTGAGAGGAAGGACGGACGATTACTGTTGAAGGACTTCACGGGGGGTAAGTGGGGAGAAAAACGAGAGGATAAACTGCAGGTGGTTCTGTCCTCAGTGAAGTACATCGTCATGTCTCTGAGATATGCATCCGGAAACGTAGACTTGGTTATACAGATACAAAATGCTCAGAATGAAGTTTGGTTTCTTTGTGCTTTGGTTTGCTCGCGTTTTAATTACGGGTTATGTTTGATGTGTTTATTCGTTGTCAGCGTGGACGGACGTATTCCACACGACCAGCTGGTGATGTGTTTCTATACATAACGCAATTGGATGTTTCAGGTACACTTCATATAGATGGAATAAACACATCTTTCAACTAGGAGGCACATTGTCTTCCACTCCCACGGCATTTGGCGACATCTCCTCATTTGCATCGCCTTTTATCCGGGTGTAGTTATTGCTTGTTGAACATGCACACGAGAATGGAGTGCGTTGATATTTTAGACTTCTACAAGAGATCGGGTTGTGCTCGAAATCACGTTGTCATTTTAGCTAAGATTGATCTCATCATGATCTGAAAAGCATTCTAAGAATGCAGCTTTGTAGAAAGAGTGTGGACTGATCATGTCCATTGAAGGAGTACATCAAGACTTGAACATTTTCTGATATATTATTCTGAACTATGCAATGTCCCAGATGGTTCCCCTATATATATTTTTGTGGTTGAAAGTAAAAGAGATGTTGGTAGTTTTTATTTTTGAAACAATTCTCTCTTGGAGAACCCGAAGAGAATCCACGCGATTTGGATTTGAACCTGTGACCTTCTTGCTGTGAGGCAACAGCGCAACCCACTGCACCACCGTGCTGACCCATGTCTTTATGCTCCCTTTAGTCGAGCGGGTCTGAAGGAATACACAGTAATGATTTACGTGCTTTTGAAACCAGATAAGAACAACAATGGCCTCTTACTCAAGCTTCACTGACCTGCAGAGCTCCACCATGGTGAGAGTTTATCACACTAAAGTCCTCTGTGACATGAAAATGCTCCCATTTTGATCTTTTGAGCTCCTGGAATAATTTTGTTTCATCCAAAAAAGACTGGACAATGTTAGAAAGCTTCCAGATAGAAAACAAGTCCTTGAGAGGCTGCCCACATGCTCAGCTCTGACTGACAGTGAATCATTCATGGAGAGCGGAAAACATGATGAGAGTTTGATTAAGGACAGGCGGAGACGGGCTCCAGCGTTAAATCAGTCCAGAATGGGAACTGGTGGGGCCAGAACATTGCGAGAATCCACTGCTTTATAGCTGCTGAAGGTCGTGACGCACACCGTGTAGCTGTGTTTGCAATTTAATTCAGAATCACGCACACGTAGAGATTATCTATAATTATTGCTCACACAAATTTTTCTGGAGTGTTCCATTAATGCAACGTGTCATCACACCTGTGCCACCAATATGCAAATGCAGACTCAAAGATGTGCATGCACACAACAACCCCCCCCCCCCCCCCCCCCCACACACACACACACCTTCAAGCTCATGAATTTATAAGACGTTGTGTATGCCAAGCAGATCCGACTAACATGACAGCCTCCTGACAGCGCTCGTACACAGACAGCCTGCTCTGCTCTGTGTTTTAGATATACAGTGTACTTTGAAAGTTATTCAAAAACGAGGGGGGTGGGGAGGCGGAAACACTGCATGAATAAATCGAAATCAAACATTCGCTGGTGTTGGTTTTGGCACTTTGAGCGGCGATATGGGGGGAAAATGTCAGGAGGTATGGCAACGGGCAGCAGCCTCTGTCTGAGCGCCAGGTGGTGATGCGTGAACCGGCAGAAAGGAGACGTGACGCAGTGGACTCTGTTGGTCGGTGGAGAGGACCAGATGCTGCAAGAAGGGTCCCTGAATGCACCACCTGTCAGAGGTCTGGGCAGCCACACATACACACACAGGACAATACTTGCTCATTCATGTGGTTGAATGAAGGCATAAATTGACATATGTGGTTATAAAGCAGGGGAAGTCCTGAGGTGAGATATTGAGAGATCTCCAAATTCATTTTGACTGGACTTTTAAAACCATAAAACCTGCCAGATCTGGCACATAGATACCATAACAGATGCAGAAACTAAAATGACAGAAGTATCCTGTGGGATGAGCGGACAATAAAAATACATTTAAGTGTGACATTTTGGAAAAGTGAAGTAAAGTAATAATAATTGTAACACACTGAAGATTGCTCACCATCCACAGGGAAATGTGTGAGGGATCTTGAACTGGTTGATCACCCAAATGTAATTATTCTTTTGAGAGTTTTAGCTTTATAAAACATAAGCTGCATGCTAAGGTCATCTGCTTGTTTTCTTATTGTGAGTTAAATTTTAAAACACAAAACACAATGGCCATCCCATTTGGAATATAATCTTTTACTTGACATCGCTCCCATATTTCCTCTCCATCGCTGTCTCACTTTCTCCATCTGTCTCTTTGCATTTCCCGAGGGAAAAGCCGGACATTGGGCAAAGTGTTTTTTTTGGATTCGGCTTGGGAAGCAAAGGCAAAAGGCGGAGAGGGGAGGAAAAAAGACTTCCATTCACAGCGCCATAATACTCTATTCATGAAGCCCCATGTGCTTTTATTATTTAAAGCATTCGCCCTGCATAGAGAGCTCCATCCTGTCTCATTGTGATGCCATCATCTGAGGAGCTATTTCCACAGAAGCAAAAAAATAGGCCTATTTGTGAAACGCTGATTACCTAAAAATGGGACCACAGGGATGGATGAATGGAAAGCCAGATTCCACAGGCGTCCACGTCCCATTGGTGGATTACTTTTTTCGTTCTTCTGTTTTTCCTCATCTTAACTTTGCTTGAGATCACTACACCAGTTTCGGCTACCACTTGTCAGAAAAATGCATCTCTAATGCATTAATATTCAGATTGAAAAATATAATTGTAATTTGCAATTTCTGTGTGTAATTGGGGGGGAAAAAATTGGCTGACTTGTCACTTTGCAGGAAATGTGCTGTGTTGACAGCTAAAAGAAAAAAAACTAAAAGGATGCCAGTAATGAGCTTTTTTTCTGCGTGATTTGTGGGAGTTTTCATCCTACCTTTTTGTTGACTTGACGCTTGGGTCTATTGTTATCGATTTTATAATAACACGAAATGAACATTCACCTCAGACGCCGAGAGATGCATCCGTCAACGAAGGCAACCAAGAATGCGTGCAGAAGCAGACAAATACCCGCACACTGCATTAGAAAGCACTGAGAGGGTTAATAGTTACCTGTCACATCTGCAGTGTATGTGCAATCAGAGCGATGGTGCTAACTACTAGCAATCAGGGCAAATTCATCAGAGCGGCGTTTTCCTGGAAGGCAGCACGTTGTAATTATGCAGGCATCAGTCTTTGCAGCAGCCACCAGCGCTCGTTGTAATTTTGCTAATTTACATTTGAATGCTTCAAAGAACATATCATTTGAATCCCTTCATCTTTATGGTAATATGTTAGCATTGACTGTCGCACCTTTAATACTCACCCTTAACTCAACACATTGGTGAAAGATATGCTGAAGGAACACTCTGTCGGCAGCAATGGTGCAGGAATGGAAAGTCTGAGCACTCTGTACGTTTTTCAAATAATCCCACTCTAGAGTAGATCATACTCCCCCCCCCCCCCCCCCCCACTCTGCCTCCTTTTCCTGTCTGAGGCCCTCTTAATGACTAACCTGTCAGGATTAGCATCTCTTCCTGTTTCACACTGTGGTATCCAGCTTCCTCCTCATCCCCTAATGAACATCCAGGGCTCCAAGCACGGAGCAGACAGGGCGGAGACGGATGAAAAGCGTGCAGAGCTTCACATTTCAGGCGTCCACACCACCCGCCTCGAACCAAGCCCGGCTCTTCTTTCCTCTTCTCACCCCCCTCTTAACGTCTTCTTTCGTCTCCAGCTTGGTAAAGACAACTTAATTAATCACAGTACAGCTCTAATGACTTGACCAGCCAGGGTATATTGATCCCTGGGGTATCTAAAACCCTCTTCTGAGCTCAGAGATCAAACTTCTTGAGGAAAAAGTGGGAAGGAATATCACACCGAAACCTTTTTTATCCCGAAGATCGGGAGGTCAGCTGAAAAGACACCGAAGCCACTGCGGCAAATATGCATATTAGACAGGAAGCAAATCCTCATCTTCATCCTCCGCCCACTCCGCTTCTCTTCTTCTCTTGCCACAGTTCGTGTCACATTTTTGGAAATAACAATTATTTCAGGGAGTGTTATTCGTGTTATATTTCAGGTTGTCTTAAATCAGAAGAGGCGCTTACAGCTTATTAAAGTGTTGTTACTGCACCACCGCTAAGGCTGCTGGGAGAACTTGGCAGCCTTCTTCGGGGCTGGATCACGCGGATCTTTTTGTGGGCTGAGGTTAGATTAGGCATTGAGCTGAAAGGCTAATTTGATGCCACATTACAGCTGTGAAATTACAGCACTGCTTGCCTCCCATTTAGGGATATGAGCCGGACAACTCCCTCTGCACTTCCCAGAAATCAGTTATGTAAATTCATAAAATATCGGCCGCGTACGATTACAGCATCAGAAATGGAGGAGCAGAAAGAATTCAATTATGAATTCTCAAATGTTAACCTGGAACATGTTAGACCTTTATCTGTACCGCATCAGGTCAAAGAGGTTCTGCAGGAAATCATTCAAAAAAGCGTGCAACACTCCAGAAACAATGTGCTAATCTGTGTGTGAGTCTGATAAGGCCATTATTAACCGCTGCTACTCCAGCAGTCGTTTCTGACTAACCTGTTGATTAATCCTCTTTCACCGTGTCTCTGCCCCCTTGGGAAATGAAGCCGAGCGCAGCAGCCCCTTTGTTTTCCACAGACAAACCTTTCACTTTGAAGGACTTTGTTTAACTGATTGGCTGCTCGCATTGTTCCCAATCAAACGTGAACAACCGAGCTTTAAATCTGAGGTAAGCGGCGCTGCACACAGTCTGTGATTATCATCAGGCAAACAAGAAATGCAAAAAAGGAGAATAAAAAATCCTGCAAAGGTAGAAACCGCCCATTTTCCTTCCAAAACCTCAAAGTTCTTTGATTCGTTTGGTTTTTAGTGAACAGCAAAGAGCCACCGGTAATACCATAAAGGTGAGGGGTCAGTGGACGGACTTCATAGTTACTGGGTCCATATTAACCTGATAACAAGTGGAACCCATCATCGCTGCCAAATGCATGAGCAACAAGGCATCAATTCCAGCTCTGAGGATCTCCAGGTTAAATCTGCTGTAGCCTGCGGACTTTTTAACCCTCCGTAGTCTTTGAGAAAGGCCTCCGTGGGCCGACCGACCATTTCATCACCCAGCTGCACGTATTACTTCTGATCCATAAAGCTTGAGACAGATTTTATTTAAGGTGTCCGGTGTTCTCTCGTCTGTGTTTCCCTGTACTGCTGTGTTACACGGTGACAGAGTGACTGCCTGCCTGACCGGAGATGCCAGCAGATTTAAGCCGAGGGGACACTCTCTCCGTCTCTGATCCACACACCACAAAGCACCCACACAATGGAGTTAGTGAAGTCTATCTGCCATAAACTAAATCCCCCTCGCTCTCCACAGCTCCCTCCATCCCCTCTCAACGGCCCTGCCCTCCTTCTTAGTCTCTCTCTCTCTCTTTCTCTCTCACACACACACACTGAAATGCTCTTTAGTTTTGCTGAAAGCCCAAGTGCAAAAACAGCGCCCCTCTCCCCCTCATCCCATCCCTCTCCCTTGCTCTCATGCCGATGCATTGCGTGGGATTATGCGTTGAAGGCTGTGCACCCCCCCCCCCCCCCCCCCCCTGCTGCACCAGGCCGTGTGCCACCGGCCCGTGTCTGCATGGCTGACTGTATTAAACATAAGCAGCTTTACTTGATAGGGCTCTATCCAGCTTTAATTACCACAAACTCACCAAGTCTGTGGACGGCGCTCCTCACTCCCCACTTTCTGGAGGACAAACACGGCAAAAAGCCACTCGTGTAATTCTGCCAGCGCCGATATGAAAATAGGGCCATGGCGGCGATGTGACATCGGCACTCCTGATGATTCACATTTAGCATCGCTGCAATCATTGGCTGTAATACTGGCTATGATGATGATGATGATGATGTTACAGCAGTCGTTGTCACAGGGGAGCTGCCTGGAGGTAAGCGTCACCGGATATTTCATACATCTGCAATATACTGATCTGATAATGTGTGCACAGCGTGTTAGCGTAGCACAGAACTAAATAGCTGTCTGCATCCAAAGTGAATTTGACATTTCACAACTAATCTAGTCCAAGTTTCTGACAATTGTGTCTCAGAACATATTGTTCTGGAAAAGCAGCTTAGACAAGCAACACAAAGATTTGATTCATCTTTTTACGGAAGTCTGTCCAGTCAGGAACGAGGAAAACCAGTGGAAACTGAAGGGTCTAAAGGGAATACCAGAGCTTGGCCTATTCCTGATTGAAAGTTCCATGAAAGAAAGGCCCTGAGAAAAGATTTTGCTAAGAGAATTCCAACAGAATTGTGGTTCCGCTGGGCAATGAAGAAATTCTGATCCCGTGTCCTGATGTTTCTGATGGAGTTTGTTTTTTAATGGCTCCTTCATCATGAAAATTGAGAGCTGACTGGTTTAGGTGTGCAATGTGGCCATTAGAGCTTTATGCTGTCTGATGTGACGGCCTGACCTAATTACCCACCAACAGGTTGGATGGAGGCGCAGCTGAGTCCCGGCATCCACTCCAACATCGTCGGTCCTGTTAGTTCATCTCCGACGCTGCTCTGTGAGAAGCAGAGGGGGATTTGGAGGGTGGACGGTAAACGACTGGTTTAGCGACAATCTCCAGAGGAAATGTGTGATTTAATGAGTTAATATTGACTTCATGTTTTACCTCTAACTGCAACCAAAGCCAAAAAAAAAAGATCATTAAATCCTGTTTGAAAAGGACAGGAAGTATCAAACAGCGTGAGAGCTGATTCTTTTAATGAATTTGACATTTTCTCAGACTGATATTTAATATTAAGCCGACATGGCAGGAAGGCAACCTCCTCCTGATAAACTGAAGTTAGACTGACTTGACATTATTAACTCTGCAACTGCTAATCAGATTTATTAATTACCAGAGGAGTTGCAGTGTTATTCCAGACCGTTCCAGTCCACCCTGCTGTTAAATTGAATTTTTATTTGGTTTAGTTTTCTTCACTGACAAAATGATTTTGCCAAAAATAGTGGAGGTTTTTTTTAGAGACAGAGAATTATATAGAGGTACAATAGATAGAGCAAGACAGAGATAGTTCTAGTTTTTAATTGTGAAAATGGTTTTGAAAAAGGTAGCGAGAGAAAGAGAGAGCTAGAGAGAAATATATAGAGAGAAATAGAGATAGAGATACAGCATACATTTTTTTTGTATGATTACAAATGTGAAATTTGTTCATTTTGAGGTGAAAACAACAACAAGCCTCCTGCAGATTTAACCCACATTGTTCAACAACAGAGTCAATGAAGCCATCTGGCATCCTAATGTTTAAAACATATAGCCATCGGACATAAGAGTAAAGAGAGTTTCTCCATCAGGTATTCCGGTTATAAATTACACGTCCATGAGGGATGATTCCTCTTGGCATGCTTCAAATATGCTTGAGTTCCTGCGCTGACCACATGTGAAAAAAAATACTTATACAAGCAGGCAAAGAGAAAAGATTTCACATCACATAAGTTATTGATGAGCCTTAGAGTGATGCATGATACCTCATGTGGAGGTTTTAGACGCTTTCTTGCTGTACTTACCCCATTCATTCTCAATGTTGCTCCCATCCTTACCCCTCTATGTCATTTGCCCATGACAGTTTTATCTTTATGTTGTCTATCCCAGGTCTTAGACACTCCTCATTTTTAGAAAGGAGTGCAAATGTCTTCCTTGATGCAATCAAACAGATGTATGTTCATTTATTTCACTTTGTCAGCAGGAAACTTTAAAGATTGAAGGAAAAGTTAATTAACAGCAAACAGCTTTTTTCTGCATGTCACCGCTTTATGCTTTACAAGGCCGTCTGGAGGCTGGAGCCCAACCCGAATAAAAAGCGGTAAGACTCAAGTAGCAGTTTGGAATCACAGTTTCACCCATGTTGCATGGTCGAAATGTTGTGGGAGGGAACCCATGAAAACATAAGAAGAACAAAGTCCAAACAGAAAGGTCGGGATTCAAACTAGAAACCTTTCCAGGCAACAGCGCTGCCACCTTGTTGGCCTACAAGTCAAATTGTAGGAATAAATAAACACATTCAAGTATAAGGATGCAGAACACAGCGCTGGTCCATGGGCTTCACACCCCAGGGCAGTGGAGCTCATCTCTTGTCTCCCTGAGGATTTCCTGACCCTGCCATTCATTCAACTCCTGTTTCCGCTCCCCAGTTGAGACCCGCTGTCTTCCAGAGTCAATATCAAGAAATGCTTCTATCCCATTTCACCTTTTTTCAGTCCCCCCCCTTGCACCACCTCCACTTTTCCTCGCCTCCTCGTGACTGTTTGCATTCCACCCCGTCTCATCCGCATATCACCTTCAAAGAAAAGAGAAATTCAATATGAATTGCTATCATTACTGCGAGGACAAGCTGAGAGAGAAAGAAAGAGAGTGAGAAACAGAAAGAGATAAAGAGAGGAGAAAAAAAGAGGTGGGAGGTGGAATCGGATAAAATCTATATTCACTCCCTCTAATGTGCCAGCATTAGCCACAAAGGCCAAGCTCCTCTTTACAGAACTGTCTAAACGAGGGCGCGACTAAAAGCCCAAAGAGCCTTTCAGCCGGGCTTCACCACAGCTATCCTATCAATACAGTATCGCCAGAGGCTCAGAAAGTAAAAAACTGCAACAATAAAGGGGGAAACACGCAAGCACCCCGAGGCCAAGTGTAAGTCAGACATATGCAGTTGCTGTATTCTTGTTTCTAATAGCATGTGAGTATCCGGCCTGCATCCATCATTGATTACTCAATTACTTGAGTTGGGAACAGAAGAAATACTGGAGCATTAAGCGAGCAGTTTATTCCTGAAATTACACACAGACAGAAGGAAAATGGGTCGAGGCAGACAACGAAATGATGGGGCTACTATGATGAAGAGGGACGCGCACGCATTAGCGCAAGCTGCAGGAAAACAGTAAAGGAAGGAAAGCAAGGGAAAGAACAGCCATATATGGGAAATAGTGCATCATTGTCGTGTCATAAAAGAGGTGATGTTCTGTATGTTCTTCATAAATGAGAACGTTTATGGAGATTCAGCACGGCGAGAGTTGTTCGCTGTCTAAATGATGACACTGTGTCTCTCGGATGTCGCAGTATTAAAATAAATGTCAGTCCAGAGGTTAAATTTGAAAGGAAATGTCTCTAAAGCAGGGATTATTATTATGCTGCGGTATTGTATTCCTTTTTATTTTAAACTATTAATAAAGTAACCAGGGAAAGACTTTCCAACACTGCACATAGATGAAAAGTGTGGCTGTGAAAAATGTATTTAATGCAGCCTCCTTGAGCCAATTGACTTTGATGGCCATGTGGTCTGGATTTGATCAGTAACTGGCATCAGTTTTTTTTTTAAAAGTACAACTTTAATTTGGTTGATCATGACGTTGCATTCGTGTTAATTCATCTTGTAGGTTGAGCCTGTGGCTCATTGGTCGGACATTCACCAGAAACGCTAAAGGGGAAAGGAAGAGACACGTGTCTGCATCGCTGCCACCTTCTGTATGTGAAACACTAAATGACTGCAGTACAAGTCTGAGAAGAGCTCCCGACCCTTTTCACTCACTCATCTTAACTGGTCACGACTTCATTTCATATTGATCTCTTATTAAGAATCCAAATAATGCCATATTTAACTAAAAGTCTATTCACTAAGAGTATATTTACTATTGGCATTGCACTGAGAATATCTTGATCAAGCGCCACTTGCAACAAGGTGCAGATGGCTGCTGTGGTATTAAAAACAATCTAGTGACAGGGCAGCTGTAGAATGGGTCAATGGTTCTGTGATGCTGTTTTCGATCTACAACAGATGGGCCTTGCAGCAGCTCTGGAAATCCCCTAGTGTCCCCACACACACAAAAAAATTATAAATAAAAATCACCGCTGAACTCTCTGTCTCTACTTTACATCCAGGAACTGGATTCTTTTTTGTATTTCTTTGAATAACTTATTTTAAAAAAGCTATGTGTGTGTGTTCCATCCTGCTGCAGAACCAACCCATCATCCTCTACATATAGATAATCGACATAAAAGCTTGTTCAAACCGAATACCCTATTTTGAAGTTTGTCGAAGCCAACTGATGCTCACAGCATCCTCTGCCATCTGATAAACTCGGTCGATGTGAATAGGCACCGCCTGCACTGCTCTTACAGCCATTAGGTCCACTGATGGCTCTATAGGGTCACATAACATCAAAACCAGCATGAGGCTCTTTTATGGTACCAGCTGCACCCTATGGTGCCAAAACAGTTCCCTCTTGTTCCCCATATTCCGAGACAATAATTTGTCCATACACGCTGCGCAGTATTATTCCAAAGGCGCCGTGTCAGCCTTTGGGTGAGGAAAGATTGAAAATCCATGTCAGGATAGAACGGAGAATTCATCCAGAGCCCAACATGCTGTGTGAACATGGCAACTTGACCTCCCAAGAACAAAACCCGCATGGCGAGTCCTGAGATTGGTCATTTTCAATCGATGAAAATGTCATCAGGGACAAACCTATTTTCCTCAGCTCTCTTGTAGATAAATATTGTCCAATCCTACCCTGTCAATCCCGCTTTGCTATCAAACGGTGACCCCCCCCCCCCCCCCCCCCCATTCTCCCTCAGCACCACACATGGACATACTCCTTCACCGTATCACGGGTTTCATCATAAGTGAAACACAAAAATCCAAAAGAGGTTTCTCCGCCGGTGGTGGTGTTTGTGTCAGATATGGATTTGTCAAGAGGATGATGAATTACATGTTTTGTAATGAAACCCTGTCAATCTTCTCAATCCTGCTTCTGGCTGACACGAGCCGAAACATACAAAATCAATGACACAAAACTCACGCACACACGAATCAGACAAATGGTGACAGAGATGGATGTAAAGGCAGACTGAGACGTGGTTTCCCATCGAAAGCTTCAGCAACTTCACTTGTAATGGCCTGCAATTGCCGCTTTTCACCCCAGTGCACCCAGTGCAGCAGGGGGGGGTCTATTGTCAGAGGATTTCAGGGCTCTAAAACCCCACAAACAACTTGATATTTTGTGCTGAATGGAATTTGAGACAAAGCGCTGCAGCTGCTTATTGGATCGATACACGAATAACGTTCACCGGTGAATAGAAAAGAAAGTGCTGCAATTGATGAGGGACGCAGGTCGACAGCGGTGGAGTCACGTTTGTGTTTGTGAGCCTTCTGTCTTTCAGAGGCTGATTGCATCCCGTCAGCGATGGCTGTTGCATCAGACTGACACGAAGACACATCTCCTTCAAGCCTCGCTCAAGTCAAGGCTTTGAATCAAAAGAAATTCAATCAAAATACATCTCATAGTTTACACTGTCCGGTGTGTTTGAAATGACATCAACTGCGCTACTTCTTGGCTGCGTACGTTTTATGTGAGAGGAAACCATTTTGATTTAGACTTCTGGTGGGATAGGAGGACACATAAAGGCAGGGCCTCAGCTGGAGCTCCACAATGGTCCTATGTATCACTCACAACATGGACCAGTGCCCTGTGTGTGTGTGTGTGTGTGTGTGTGTGCGTGTGCCCATGCAGCTTGCATGATTCTAGGCGTTTATGTGTGTGTGTGTATGCGTACGTCAGGCAGGTGGCCATCACTGGCAGAGTCGCTCTCTCTCTCTCTCTCCTAGGAAGCGTCTGAATATAGAGGCCTGTTGTTAATGGAGGGTCTGTCTCTCTGTTCCCCCACATCCGAGAGTCCATCCAGCCCTCCACGGGCACCCGCTTCAGAGGGTGTGCTGGCAAGACATCCAGACCCCTCACACTGGGACCGCTCTTCCTGTCGAACACCAGGGTGTCAGATCAAAGTCTGAGCCAAAAGGAAGAATAGGAGAAGGTCAGGGGAGTGTGTAGACGGAGGAAATGGTGTCAGGATGCACAGCTGAAGAAAACATCAGCATTTTTAGGGAGGAATATAATATTAGGGGAAGCTAATTTTGTCAATCCGACACAGGGCGGCCTTTGTTTAAACAATAAAGTTGTCTCTTTTGACTGTGGAATGAATAAAAGACTATATTTTATAGAGAAGCTAATTAATTATCCTTACAAATGGACAGAAATCCTAATTTAGGTAAAGACAAATAACAGTAATCAAATAACATGGCTAATTTCAGCCGCCTGCTTTTCTATAAATGTCTACACGTAGATGAGAATATCTATCAGTTAATCCTTTTAGGGTTATTTTGTTTTTGTGTCGTGTGATTTCATCATTTGGATGTCCGTTGAATCATCGGCTCGCACCGTTTTTCCTCTCAGACTTCAGCTGAAGAATGTAGAACTTAAACTTTAAAAAGAAAATGCTCTTTCAACCCTCAACCTACCCCCCCCCCCCCCCCCAAGAGCACATGAAATACATTCAAAAAGATGACAAGGAATAGAATAGAAAGATGTGGAAATAATGTCCAATTCAGGGATGGCAGCTGTGGTGAATCAGCAGTGATTATCCCTCAGAGCTTGTTACCCCCCCGCTGCTGCAGAATGGGTCACAGGCCGACTCGTTTGGAGGAGTAGCCCTTCTTATAAGTAAACACCATCAAAACCTACAAGCACATATTCAATTATTCTTAGATCAAAGAGATCCTGAAAGAGTGAGGCTGTCTGCACACTCCACCTTTCCCGTCCTGATCGCGGGTCTGCCACTGCTCTCATCACATCTTATTGGTCTTTAAGTGCAAGAACACTAATTATTTTGTGTGTTGGCAGGGTATCAGTTTTCAGGCATTTTTATTCAAAAATTCCCAGCATGAAACTATTTGTGGTCTCTTGAAATGGGGCGCTACTGTTTGGGCATTCAATGCAAAGCATTGCAGTGCACTGTGGGAAGTCTGGCCAGGGAGGGCATCAGAGAAAGTATTAGGATATCAACAATGACAGCCACATGGTACTTTAATTTGTAAGCTTCTGTGCAAGTTAGTTTCCCAGACCACGCAGGGAAAAAAAAAAAGCTCTCTCAGGCCAAATTTTTAATTAAGAATCTAGCCAGAGGGCTTATTGTTTTTCACTGTGTGGCTGAAAACGAGTTGAAACTTTTCCATGTTACCTTCATTATGCCAGCCTTCTGCACCTGTTTGCAAATTGCTCTGGAACACTTTCCTTTTTTTTCCAATTTAGATAATCAGATTGAATCAACCAATATGCCCATAAGATTTGTCACAGACAGTTCATTCTGTCGTCTCTGGACATTCGGCGAAATTATAATAAGGAAATGAAATATAGCTAAACATTGCTACCAATACTCGACCCGCATTGACAAATCGTATGTGAAGATTAGATCACAGGAAATTGATTGTGTATTTACTGTATGTAATGGATTAGTCCAACAGGCTGAGGTTGTTAGCTGTTGCTCAGTCAGAGAGCTGATTATGCTCTGGTTGTTATGGCGACTTTTGTAAAATGAGTCGTTTACCAGAAACACATTTGGAAATATTAAAAACAGCAAATGCTAAATGAGCAAAGCAGAAAACATTTATAAATGTTTTCACTTCCAATCCGCCGGCCTGAAGTTTTCCTCTCCTTTCTCCCTCATACTTCCTCTGCCAACTGCCACCATAGGAAACACTCATGCCAAAGGATGATCCTACTAATAAGTTATTTTCTAAACCCAAACGTATATCACAATTGTTCCCATTCAGTATCACCATGTTTGTAGATAACGTTCCTGACTTTCCAGTGAAAACCATGTCATCTGAAAAGTATTAATTGGATGAATCCAGTGAAACAAAATGATTTTTTCTCTTCGGCTATAAAGTTGTGCAAATTGAAAGTGCTCGAGCTAAACATCAAATGTGCACTTGAGCAATTGTACTTTAGATCCCGCCGATGCTTTTGTGAAGGAAATAAAATAGCTTGGCTAGGTAATAATGCGTTCGTCTTGTTGATCCTCTGTCCCTTTGTGTTTGCAGCTCCGTCTCCCCTAAACGTCTCACCTCGCTCCTTTGACGATTTCTCCTCATTAAACTCTCCACCCATTTCACTGACAGTTTATTGCGCACTTCTCTGGCTAATCAGAATCTCCTGCTGTTTGAGTGAGGTTTAACAGTGTTATGCAATATTGTTTCATAACACTAATCATTAAGTTCAATTGATTGGCACATTAATCAGATCAGTTAATTGGACAAGCACATGAATCAGACATGTGTTTTTAGATTGGACATCATTACCCGCTAAAATACTGTACACCATGCAAAAGTGTGAATCTGTAATTTCATGGACATTTCCCAGAAAGGCCAAGTTCCTTATAATTAAGCTTTAATTGGAAGTGTATGCTGACAATTAGAGGTGGGAGTTAGAAGGGCAAAGTTAATCTCAGAGAATATAAAATTAGGTTGAGTAGAAGATGTGAGATTCAGTTGTTGTTGTTGTTGTTGTTTTGCATGGTCTACATCAGCGGTTTGTCCAGACAGCTTTATTTAGACAGTTAGCAACATCATTAGCAAGAGTCTCGAGCAGCGTCTGATCTCTTCACCTCTCGGCAGTCGTGCCCTACATCATTTCCTGCAGACTGCTAAATTTGGACAAGTCCCTGTGGTATTTCGTAAGTTCATTAGTAAGGAGCCGTGACAGCAAATTACGCTTTCCAAAATGAAAAATAAAAAAATCTGAGAGAACACAATGAGTTAAATTCTGCCTTTACATTTTTGCCACAGGATCTTTCCACAGTTTTGATGTGTTACACAACTATTAGCTCAACAATGTGATAAAATTGTCGTATCAGCTGTACTTTGTGTTTAGTGCTAATTGAATCTTATTTAATTAGCTTTGTGCAGTTCTGGATATTCTAGGTATATGATGCATTGCTGCATGGCTAAGTTGTTAAAGTCACAAAGCTACAGTCTTTTCTTCTCAAGTTTGGAACGATCAGCATTTCTCTGCAGAGGGTTGGCCCTCTGCCCAGTGGTAAACTCCATGCCCTGCAGAAATAGCTGGATCAATTGATAAATGCTCAGCATCCACAGCTGCAGTGATCTGAACTACATTCAGCAACAATTCAAACATGTGCTATCCCCGCCCGCCCCGAAAAGGTTCCATTGATTCATCGGCGCGTGCTTCCTCCTATTACTGTGTTATTGGGCCGTGTGTACAAACAAACTGAAACCAGAGCCCACAGCGCTTTAATTAAAAGAAAGATTTCAAATAGAAAATACTACCCTCACGATATCTGAAACCAGAATGCCCATCTTGAACCCCTCATCCACAGGAGTGGTGACAATGTAGGAACATTAAGCTATTCTGTGAACAAAATAAAAAAATATAGCAATTTAGGATAACTACAATAAAGCTGTGATTTGCAGTATTGATCCCGCCGGCTTCATTTGAGCGTGTGCTTCTAACATAACTTTATCAGTGCAATGATCCACCCACTGGTTCATACACGGGATTTAATGATCCTAAAAGACCTGTAGACGTGAAGAGAAATGCACGATGAGCAAAAGCCTGATCTTCAGCAACATGTCACACTTCTGAAACCCTGGGCAGAACGATTTGGAGAATGCAGCGCTGTTTTTGGTCACTTTCATTCGGCTCTCCTGTCATCATCTGTGCTGGTAATGCATCATTATCAGCCACTTGATTCTCAGCACCTTGTGGATCTTGGTTTATTTATGGAAAGCAACATGGTTCTCCTGCCAGGGGGGACACGCCTTTGAAAGGTGTGGCCGTTCTTACAAACATGTGCATGCAGGAAGGGAGGAGCGAGGGGGACTCGTTTGGTAGACGACATGCAAACAGCATTTAGCATAAATACAGGCCTGTTGCTTGACTGATTGCTTCATTCAGCTGCAGTCGGGAACCACACACAGATATAAAGTACAGTGTACACTGAGACATAACCACAGGTGCTTTAATTAGAAACTAAATAATGAAGCAGGATGGACGAGTGAGCCTGAAGCAGAATAAAGGGACTAGTGGCCAGACTGCGGGGAGAACCAAATGTTTCTTAATCATAGCTTTGTGCCTTGGAGCATGGAAAGTTTTAATGAATGATTGAAAAGCAATCATAAATGGTGGTACATTAATACTGCAGGAGAGCAGATGACCTTTTCCTTTGAAGTGAGTGAAAAATGACATTCCGGCTGAACATTTTGATGACTTTTTTTTTCCCCCCTTCTACCTATTACATGTTTTCCCTCCTCCTATACAGTTGCCAATCGTTTTCAATTAAATTGTCCACCTGAATTATTCACTTACTTTTCTTAATCTCTCTCTCTCTCTCTCTTGCCTTGTGGCAAAAAGTGATTTTGTTTTTTTCCCCTCCCGATGTCATTTCCCGTTTAATAGAAGTTTATTTTTGTTCGGCTGTGTTAGGAATTAAATGGAGATTTTTATGGGTTGAGGTGCACGCTGCTATGGTTGAGCACTCCTTCATTCAAACGCTCTCTACCTTGAAGGTGAATAGTCCAGTGCCTATGTGAACTCCTTAAATTGAGTTGTAAGAGTTCTCCTTTGTTGTTGTTGAAGGTAAGACTCCAGACTTGCCCTTGAGAAACTGTTTGCTCCTTGTGAATT
Source organism: Brachionichthys hirsutus (assembly GCF_040956055.1). Lineage (NCBI taxonomy): Eukaryota > Metazoa > Chordata > Actinopteri > Lophiiformes > Brachionichthyidae > Brachionichthys > Brachionichthys hirsutus. The sequence continues at coordinate 7,507,296 of NC_090914.1, read as the reverse complement.
ATAGATGCATTCAGGCTGCATAAGCCAGTTCACTTAGACGGATGTATTTTCTCAGGAGACATTAAAGCTTATGTGATGAGTGTTATCGGCATTAAAGAAGACAATGTCACGGCCGTTTATATGATTCATTACACAAAAAAATCCAAATGAAAACCAGGTCGTTTGACGCAACTGCTCCGGTAATGTCATCAGAAAAATAACACGACCTAGCCCTCTTATATTTCATGACTCAAGCGTGACTCATGGCAGCTGACGGATCAGAAATCTTAGAAACTTCCTAAGCGAAGCCTTGTCGTTCTGGGCTTTAGATTCTGCGGCATTAGAGCCTCTAATGAGGGAGAGCCCAGAGATCTGTGAACCGTGTACCCACAACATGAAAAGACGAGCGGAGAACAACCCATCCCAGAATAAAATAATAATGAAGGTTTTTGCGCTTGAAACTCTTCCTTTGGAATGACCCAACATTCTCTGGGAAACGAGGCAGTCTTTCACATCAAAACAAAAAGATGTGCTTTTGTTGCACCCAAAATAATTCCCAGATGACACCCCCCCCCCCCCCCCCCCACGAAGGACTGACATGGCCCTTGGATGTTCTCAGCTGACTGTTGTTGCATTTGTGGACATGCATGTACATCATAATTGACCTAAATTAGAATGTGCATCTGTCAGTCTTCAGGCCTGTGCTGATGGCTTGTCGTTCATGGTTAGATAAGCAAATGGTCATTCGCTGTGTGTTTTCTTGTTGTGTTCAACCGTGCTTGCAGCTACGGTGCATCAGCCTATGCCTAAAGCTAGTTGCCACCCTCTGCTGTAGATTGGCATTGCTGTGGAAGTGACTTAACTCAATCAGGGTTTCCATATTATCTCATTAAAGGATTCCTGACTGGGAAGTTGATACCTTGCATACCCCAGCCGATCGCGTAATGCACGTACTGCAGTTTTGAACAAAATTAGTGGCCGATTTACCACTTGCTGCTGACTTTGGACATAAATAAACAAAGGCAAGCTTCTCATGTTTGCTATCAACCATCTGATTTGCTGGCAGGCATGGTGGCTGTCTGGCAATTCTTAGTAGTTGGCTATTATTAGAGGCTTGCTTGCTGACAAACACAAACTCCTCTTGGCTGAACATTTAAGGCAGATTTTTCATTATCTCCATGAGTGGAAACTCAGCAAAGGGTCTTTAACATGCATATGAAATCAATCGAAACTATATATGATATAATGCTTATTCTATGACATCTAGAATATATTTTAAATATAATAAAACATTCTCTCAAATGATCCACATTTGAAAAATGCTGCTGATGCAAATCTAGAATCTGCCAATGTTTATCATAATAAGTTAAATCGATGAGGTTTGCACACTTTATCAAAAATTGTTCGCTAATGACTGTATTGGGTGAAGATTTGCACAGCATCCCAACGTCTGTTGTGCAATTGAGGTTTTTGATCACCTGTGCTGACGTTTGCCGTTGCTTTCTTTCTCCTCACACTTCTAACTCTATATGTTTTATCTCTTCCTCTAAAGTAACTGTTGCTTTTATTTGTCGAGCATCTCCCCGTGGAGTAAATTGCAATTTGAACCTGTGGTTTTAGTGGAAAGAACAAACCAGTGCCGATATTGTACAGCCATAAAACAAGACAGACGAGATTCACAACCTTATTAGCAAAAAGCATATCCGACTTGGCCAGAGAGCTGCGTTATGACAAGCGTATATCACAGATGGCAAACTACGTGGGGTGATTTTAAGAAGTGGAATGATAAAAGAAGTAAAACGAAAAAACTTAAGTGCATTTGCTCTGTGTCGAGTTACAGAAATAACAGAGGGAAAAGAAAAGACAAAGAAGTGATGCATGAAGAAACAAGAAGGAAGGAGGACTTGGAGCAAACGCTGAGCCCAAAAGATCAAGCTGTTACACTAAAACGTGCGGGAGCTTATTGTCGACGCAGCAGGAGGTCGTTGGAGGGAAAAATCACAGCAGGGAATATCACACTGTCACAAAACTCCACAGGTCAACAACCTTCCGCTCCACCACCTTTGCACAGCCTTAGTTTTTATTTCCTCGTGTTGCTGCTACGACATGATTCTATGGGGAACTGCTGTGTCGTCATGAGGAGCTGACCGTGGTACCAGCGTGGTCAGGGCGGTACCTGAAATTGGAAAGAGGATTAGTTGGCCCAGTGGAGAGAGAGATAGAGGGGTCTCCTGCAGGAGATAACCTGCTGGTCAGCAAGCCGGCCAGCCCTGCTCCATCTGTCAGTCGCCCGCTCGACCCGCTGGGAGCTCTGGTAAATCTCTCTACCTCCCATAGCGCCCAGAGATTATGTCATTCAGTTTGTTTCCACTGTACATCAGGAGTGACGGAGTTCCAATGGTATCGAAATGACTGGGAAAAACCTGAGGAAAACATCACATGGATCTTTTCTGGATTAAAGAAGACACTGGCTGCGTTTACACGGACACAATTTATTTAATCCGATCAGAGTTCGGGTTAAAATTATAAATCGGATGCACTGTGTTCATGGACCCTAAAAATATTGATCCAATTAGGACTTGCGATTTCAAGCATCACACTTTCGATCGGAATAAATAATTTTGACATGTGCAATTTTACCAAATATACCGGAAATAGTAGGAGAAGAAAAAGCCCTAGCGACTTCCGTTGTAAACAAAACATCGCTCCGCCCGTTTCTGCTTGAAACATTAGCGTTATTTTGCGCTGTCACTTTCCTCCTTTAATCGCTACGGCAACATGTTTGTCTCAGATATTGAGCAGCTCTGTCTTTCGCTCGCTCTGCTTCAATCCGATTAAATGTGTCCATGTAAACGCAGCCACTGTGATGAATTTGCAGTGGATGCGGATGGAAATTAAATTGACGAATTGACCGATTGCTGCTGCTTGTCAAAAACCAGTGTCTGCAAAAAAAAAAAGAAGCCGCTCGGCTCAAACAATAATCGCTGAATGCCACTTCTGCAGTAACCTTCACAGGGAAGCAGGGTGCATAATGCTACTCTAGGGTTTCACACACTGCAGTGGCTGCCAGTAAATCTGCATTACTTTGCGTTGTTGCAATGATTATAATAGCCTATGTTAAACTCCATTGCATGCTGTATTTAATGTTCAATTCAACCCAGATTTCTCTGGAATCTTTGAAGATTTCCCCAAGTCTTCAATCGCACCAGTTCTGTCACACAGTTTCTGTTTTGTATCTCATCCATACTCAAGTCAGGTACCAAAGAACAAAAGATGATCCCCCCCCCCCCCCCCCCCTATTCAGAACGAGTCTGCGTTTTGTTTTTACTGCTGAATCCCTCTGACAGCTGTTGTGGGTTCCTGTCAAGAAGCACTGTTTACTTTTTGCATTCCTCAGTCTCAGTCACACTAACAAGGAGTGAATAAACAGAAGGTAGAGAAGAAACAATCACTCCGGAAATGCCGCTGCCCAAGAGAGCCGGCAGAATTTGAGAGTGAGGGTAGGTTAAACTTCATGACATGATTTTTTTTTTTTTTTCTTCTTGGTTGGTTTCTCCTTCATACGCTATACGATGCAGAAGCATTGAGGAAAGATTATACAGCAGGGTTGATGGGGAGAGAAGTAGTTCGGCAATGGCTCAGTTTTCACTCATGTTGCCGCCTTTTTTGCTCAGTGCAGAGATTTGCTGCCTGTCGCCAACAACAACAGATGTCAAAATCATGTTTTCCTAAAAGTTTATAACTGCTATGTGCTTATTGCAGCCATCTTAGTACAAAGCCAATTGTGTTTGATTGACTGTGACTGTGATTGGCAGAAACTTGGCGCTATTGCTTGGCTACTCATGTTATCACGTTGGTGGAGCCCAGCTAGCCTGCAGCAGCAACAGCAAGCAGGGATATTGGCTCCTGAGTAGCTGGCGTTGAGCCTCTTTCAGACAGGCAATTCCAGAGGAGCAATTGTCTGGTTTAATTGCTCCGAAAAAGAAAGACAGAGAGGCGGTGAAACTAACAAGCTGTCTACAGAATCAGCCATTTACAGACTCTGTGATAAAAACAGATTTTTTACTCTTTTGTTTTTCCTCTCTCGCTCCTTCCCAATTGCTCGCTCTCTTTATTTTCTTTCTCTCGTTGTTCCAGTTTTTTTGTAAAATATTCACGGGAGGATTATTGAGCTTTTTCTTTTTTCTTTACTTTCAATTACGATTTGCATAGAGAATAGACACAATTGTTTCACTAACTCTCAGGCTGATTTTATAGGTCAGTGCAACTCATCACCTGCCTCATTTCTAAACCAAAGGTGTTGAAATCCTTCATTCTGACAAACACATCTGGGTGTCATTTCCTGTTCTCCAATTTAGTGCAGTAATTCATGAAGAAGCAGAAAACGTGTTCATTTTGAGATGCTTATAACTCATCAAAAATATTTTTAGCATAATCCAGCTAATTTCCTACTTGGCCCATTTACCTACTTCTACTGCATTTCAATGATGCCTTAAGACAAAACACACTAACTGGACCAGACACAACCTTCACAGTCCATTTATCATCTTCAGCTTTATAGCTTCTGCTTATTTTTTGTGTGATAATTTATCCACTCTGCACAACATTTTAAAAACATAATATCCCACCTCTGTATGTTGTCGTCAAAAGCCAGCCACTGCAGACAGCGACAGCCAGGCATTAGAGGGCAATTTTCTGGTAACAGTTACCTGGATATGAGCGTTGCAAAACCTAAATAATAGAAGCAGACAAAGAACAGGCACCAGAGCGCCAGCCACATGAAACAGGAGCCTTTGATCCTACCACAGATATACTCT